>NC_135547.1:90905057-91217835 GCF_045843805.1 Urocitellus parryii | reverse complement strand
GGAGGATCACAAGTTTGAGGCCAGCCTCAGCAATTTAGCGAGGCTCTAAGCAACTTAGTGAGACTCTGTCTCAAAATAAAAAAAAAAATAAAATGGGCTGGGAATGTGGCTCTGTGGTAAAGCACCCCAGGTTCAATTCTCAGTACCAAAAAATAAAGAAAATAGTTTTAAGTGGTAGGAGGAGGAGAAACTGTGAATGTCTAAAACCAGGCACACTTTTTTTAGGTTTTTGGTGTATTTCTGCTATGTACCCTGGTTTTCACAGTCCTGAGCATAGTGTCAAATACTTAAATGGTCCTATATGATTAGAGAGTTTGTGTGTTTGTTTGTTCTAACTGGGATTGAACCCAGGGGTGCTGAACCACTGAGCCACATCCCCAGCCCTTTTTATTTCTCATTTTAAGACAGAGTCTCATTAAGTTGCTTAGGGCCTTGCTAAGTTGCTGAAGCTGGCTTTGAATTTGTGATCTTCATGCCTTAGCCTGCCAAGTCACTAGGATTATAGGCATGTGCAACTGTACCCAACTAGTTTATTTTTAAAGAACAGGATCTTCTCTAGCTAATTTTCAGCAGAAACGGATCTAGGTATTTAAATGGCTTACAGAATCATTGGTGGGGTTGGAGAAAAAAAGATCTCAATGGAGATTCTAATAATGATCCCAAATCTACACCAGAGAACTGGGCCACACAGGCAAAAGCTACTCCTGCTAGGATCAGGATACTGCTTGTCAAGCGCGGGAGACTCCAGCATAGCCACTGGTTCCCATACTGCCCTATCTGTGCCATGATTTGCAACAGCAAATGTACAGCCTTGAGTCCTATCTCTCTTCCACTTAACTCACATCTAAATTCAAGTCTTAAACTAGTTCTGGTAAAAACTGAAGTCACATCCAGAACCCCAGCTGTAAGGACATGTGGGAAATAGAGGCTTAAGCTTTCAAGCCTCTGAAATACAGGAAGGCACATAATAAGGATCCATCACAGGCCCCAATCACTGAGATTGGTCAAGGATTATTTTATCAGTCAAAATGCTTCCAATTGCAGGTAACAGAAAAACTGGTTTGAGTTTAAACAAAATAGGAAATTTAATGGCTTATGTGACTATCAAACCAGAGGAAAGGCAGGCTTCAGATAAAGTTTATCAGGTCAATGCTTTCTTGACATTGATTTCATTCTGAGGCAGGCTGTCCTTGGTGATACTGAGGTAGTTATTAGCAGCTATCAAGTCAGAAGAGAAAATCTGTATTCTACTCAGAATTACTGGCAAAAGTTCTGAGATTTGTAGCACATGCCTGTAATCCCAGAGACTTGGAAGGCCGAGGCAGGAGGATCACAAATTCAAAGCCAGCCTCAGCCCCTTAGTGAGACTCTGACTCAAAATAAAAAATAAAAAAGGAATGAGGATGTGGCTCAGTTGTTAAACACCCCTGGCTTCAATCCACAGTACAAAAAAAAGTCCTGAAATTAAACAACTTTTATGTGTATACTCACTCCTGAATCAATCACTGGAGACAAGTGACAGTTTGGTGCTAACTGACTTAGGCCAGAGCTAAGATCATGTTCCTGAACCTATCACTGAGGCCAGAGGAGGTGTTAGGAGGAACAGAGAAGAATAGTTTATTATAAATTTTATTTTCATATGTAATGCATAAATACATTCTCATAAAATGTTATGGCTCTTGCCAAGTTGTCCCCCAGAGTGGTTCCAATTTACACACCCATCAGCAATGTGCGAGAGTCTCCACTTCCCTTTACCCTCACCAATACTTCATATTAGCAATCTTATTGAAAATCTAATGGAAAATTTCATTGTTTTGACTTGACTTCTCCTGACTAGTATTGAGATTGAAGATCTTTTCACATTCTTCATTATTTTTTATTTTCTGTGCTGTGAATTTCTTGCTCATATCCTTTGTTCATTTTCTTATTGAAACATTACTCTTTTCCCTAGAGGTTAGTTTGAATGCGTTTTAGCATAGTAATATATTTAACATGGATATGAAACATTTTCAGCCTTTTACAAGTTCTAAAACTCAAAACGAGATCTGAAACTGAGTACATATACAATTCCATTCTTAATCAGCTATGATATGTGCATGCACATATAAATATTTCACATACACTCACATTTTCATTTTTCTGAAAGACTTCTTTACAACTACACCCAGAGATCACGGGTAAAATTAAATTCATGGAAGTCATTTCTAATGATTTTTGAATAGAATGTTTTTTAAATGTAAAAATAAAAGCTTAAGTGGCCACAACTGGCATTACTCATGCCATCTTTCTATCCATGCTAATTTCTACCAATGTCAAAAACTTAATAACCAGGGCTAAGGCTGTAGCTCAGTGATAAATTGCTTGCCTCGCATGTGTGAGGCACTGGGTTCAATCCCAGCACCACTTAAAAATAAATAAAGATACTAAGCATTCATCTACAACTAAATAAATATTTTTAAAAAACCTTAATAACCATCCCTGCTTTGTTCTGTACTGCTTCAAAAGGAGCCTTCCTTTTCACTGCCCTTAAGCTTGCTTTCTTGCTTTCCTCCCATGTCTCAAAATAATAAAGAAAAACAACACCAACAACAAAAAACACTCTTGGCTTTACCTAATATTCATCAAAGACCCCGAAAAAATTTTTTACCAAATTAAATCTTGCAATAATAAGATATTTAGTGAAAAGATAAGTTTCCCAGTCTCTACCAAACTTAATTTAATCCATAATACCTTTTTTTTTAAATTTTATTTTCACCTATTTAAAATTTAATGTATTTTCTCTTCTCAAGGCAAAATAATATAAAATTCTGATCTGGACATTTATTTTCAAAGGATTCACAATCCAAATTCTCATAGCACTGTGCTGAACTACAGAGTTCAGGCCCTGTCTCAGACATGAGCTCTTCACCTCCAACCAGTTCTTGCTGGGTAGCTACATGGGCCAGTGATGCCATTGCTTCCAGTTTTTCAGGGGCAGCCAGAAATTTTAACTTGAATGTGAAATATGTTGATATTTAAATATTCAAAATATATTTTTAATACTTTTTGAGCCAAACTCCCAAAAAAATGCTTTTGGGTCTTGGTGGCACATAATTAGCCGGTATCTGAAGTTTGCTAAAGAGTGCAGTGGTTTAAGTGCATGTACTAAGAGTTCCAGGTTATATTTATTTTCTATTGCTGTATAACGAATTGCCACAAATTTAGCAAGTCCCAACAGCATCAATCTGTTGTCTCACAGTTTCTATGGTCAGTTCAGGCTGCTAAAGCATGTTACCATATAGCAGAGATAAACAATGGAAATTTATTTCTCACAGTTCTGGAGGCTGGAAATCTGAAATTAGGGTGCCAGAATGGTGTGGTTCTGGTGAGGACCCTATTCCAGATTACAGACTGGAAGTTCTCATTATGTCCTTTCATGGAAGAAAGAGGGTGAGAGAGCTCTCTGGAGTCCCTTTTGTAAAGGCACTAATCCTATTCATGTTGGCCATACCCTAATCACCTCCCAAATGACCCACCTCTTAATGCTACCACATTCAGAGTAGGGTTTCAATGTATGAATGGTGGGGGGAGCATTCAGTCCATTGGACATGGGTCTCTGTTCAGGATCTCACTAGTGTGAAATCAAAGCATTGACTGGGGATATGATCTTATCTGAAGCTCAAGGTCTTCTTTCAAAGATCACTAGTCATTGGCAGAATTTATGCCCTTGAAGTTATAGAGCTGATGTCCCTGTTTTCTTCCTCACTGCTTTCCAGGAACTAATCTCAGCACTTAGAGGCCATCCTCAAGGGGCCCTCTTTTCATGGGGTTCCCTCCTTAGGCCCGCTCACAACGTGATAGCTTAATTACTTAAGGCAAGTAGACTTTCTCTTAAAGATATCCCAGTAGGCCAGGCCCTGAGATTACCTTAATGCAATTATTGATATGAGTAAATTTACATATATCATTTTGCTGTTACTTTTTTAAAAATATTTTTTAGTTTTAGGTGGACACAATATCTTTATTTTATTTTTATGTGGTGCTGAGAATCGAACCCAGTGCCTCATGCATGCTAGGCAAGCACGCTACCACTTGAGCCACATCCCCAGCCCCATTTTGCTATTACTTTTTAATGGCTGATTTGATATATATATATATATATATATATATATATATATATATATATATATATATATATATAGTGTACAATATATATTTTATGGTTTTCCCTTTTAAGACTTTTTTTTGTTTTCCTTACTATATTTTTGGAGGTTTTCCCCTTAGTTTTGCTCTGGGGATTGCAATGTGCATCTTAATTTAAAACACTCGTCTTCAGATCAATGCCAACTTAATTCTAATAGAGAGATGTTTTCCTAGCATAGGTCCATCCCCTCACCTTTATGTTACTATTGTCACTGATACTATGTTTTTATATTGTCTAGTAATTTAATTTTATATTCATTTTTTGCAGTTAACTTTTAAATCAGTTAAGAGAAAAAACTATATGTATACTGTATTTTTATATTTACTTACATGGTTGCCTTTAACAATGCTCTTTGTTCATGTTATGGGTTTTGTTTTGTTTGATACCAGGGATTGAACCCAAGGGGACCTAACTTCTGAACCACATCCCCAGACTTTTTTATATTTTATTTTGAGACATAGTCTCAATAAGTGACCTAGGCCTAAGTTGCTGAGGCTGGCTTTGAATGTGCAATCATCCTGCCTCGGCCTCCTGAGTCTCTGGGATTAGAGGTGTGTGCTACCAGGCCTGACTCATGTGTTTTTGAATTACAGTCTGGTGTCATTTCCATTCAGCCTCAAGGCAGAGCTGCTAGCAACACTTTTTCTCATCTTTGTTTATCTCGTGATGACTTTATCTGTCTTCCATTTTTAAGCATATTTTTATTTTGCTGGATATGAAAGTTCAGATTGACAGACTTTTTTTACTTCAATACTTTGAATATGTCAGCCATCTAATTATCTTTCAGCTTCTGTGGTTTCTGGTGAGAAATCAACAGTTAATACTATTGAGGATCCCTTATATATGACTCATTTCTATCTTGCTGCTTTCCAGGTTCAAACTTTCTCATTATCTTTTGACAGTTTTATTATGATATGTTCAGGTATGGGTCTCTTTTTATATTTATCCACCTGTGAAGTTCTTGGATATATAGATTAATGTGTTTTCATCTAATTTGGCAAGTTTGGGATGGATCAAATATTTGTTTCTGTCATCTTCTCGCCTCTTCTTCTGAGATTTCCATTATGTGTTTTGTTGCGTTTAATGGTGTCCCATATTTCTCTGGGGCTCTGTTCATATTTCCTTGATCTTTTTAGTCCTTGTTTTTCAGATTGCATCATCTCAGCTCATCTATCTTCAAGTTCACTGATTCTTCCTTATGCCAGCTCAGATCTACTGTTGACCCCTTCTACTGAACTTTCCATTTCAAGTATACTTTTCAACTCAACTGGGCTCTTTTTAAAATAAATTTTATTGATACCCTATATTTAATGAAATATTGTCATCATACTTTCTTTTAATTATTTAAACATGGTTTCTACTGGTTCTTTGACCATATTAAAAAATAACTGACTTGATATCTTTATCTGCTAAGTCAACATCTGGGCCTACTTTAGAAAGTCTCTATTGCCTGATCCTGATTTCCTCCCTTTATAAAGTTAACACTTCCTTGTTTCTCTTTTCTTTTTTTTCCAGTACTGAGGATTAAGACCAGGGGTATTTTACCACTGAGCCATTTCCCCAGCTCTTTTTATTTTTGAGATAGGGTCTAGTTAAATTGTTGAGGCTGATCTCAAACTTGAGATTCTCCTGCCTCAGCCTCCCAAGTCACTGGAATTACAGGTGTGTGCCACTGCACCTAGTTCTTTTCTGTTTCTTTGCATATATCATAACTTTTTAAAAAGTGGATATTTTATATAATATATTGTACAAATTTCAGATTCTGATTCCCATCCCCAATGGTTGTTATCATTTCTATTTATTTATTCACTTTGTGACTTGCTCAGATTCATTTTTTAGAATCCATCTCTCCTGCAGTGGGTAGCTGCTGATGTCTTCTCAGGTTTTTTTAAATATTATTTTTATTGTAAATCTGGCTTCCTAGGCTTAAAATAAGATAAACCTGAGCCAGCATAGCTTAATAATCAGCCAATGATTGCTCAGAAATTGTACTCAAATGGTATAGCACAATAAGACTTCCACAATTTGCCAATTAATCTCTGAGTAGTTCGAGGATCAAATTCAGTTTGCATAGATTTCAAGTCTGCCCAAGCCTTTGTTTTCTTCACATGTGGCATCTCATGTTCAACATGGGGTAGGTAGATAGCTGGAGCCTTCTCTGATCTCTCCTGAGCAGGTGTGCTGCCTTGTATAAACATATAGATTTATAGATTATCAAAGATATAAGAAAACCCACGATGCCTACCACATACCACTCCACCAATCTCTCTGTTAAATTTCTGGCTAGGGGCCAGGTGCTATGGCCCATGCCTGTAATCTCAGAGACTCAAGAGGCTGAAGCAAGAGGATTGCAGGCTCAAAGCCAGTCTCCACAACTTGGTAAGGCCCTAAGCAACTTAGCAAGTCCCTGTCTCTAAATAAAATATTAAAAGGGCTGGGGATGTGGCTCAGTGAGTAAGTGCCACTGAATTCAATCCCTGGACCAAAAAAAAAAAAAAAGAAGAAGAATTTTGGCTAATCTGTGGCTCTGTTGCTTTCTCCAATTGGTAAAGAGATGTCAGATTAGCTGTGCTGTTTGCTAGACTCTCATTGTGATAACCAAGGCTCCCTGTTTTTCCTTGAATAAATATTTCCTGATTTGCTGTATAATTTTGGACAGGTTTTTAGTGGAGTTTAAAACAAAATATTTTCCCAGTTTTATTGTTCTGTTTTTTTTTTTTTTTAGAGAGTATTTTCCAAACTTCTTGCTCATGTATTCTGAAAGTCCCCCAATTGTTTATTCATTGTTGTTCAAGACTCCATCTCCATGAACATAGATACGGTAATTTTTAAAAATATTTTTAAATGAACCTTTATTTAAAATATTTTTGATGAACCTTTATTTTGTTTATTTATTTATTTATTTATTTTGGTACTGGGGATTGAACTCAGGAGCACTCTACCACTGAGCCATATTCTCAGTCTTATTTTGTATTTTATTTAGAGACAGGGTCTCACTGCATTGCTTAGTGCTTCGCTTTTTCTGAGGCTGGCTTTGAACTCGCCATCCTCCTTCCTCAGCCTCCTGAGCCACTGGGATTTCCAACATGTGCCACCGTGCCCAGCTGATGGGCCTTATTTTATTTAGTTAGTTTTTATGTGGTGCTGAGGATCAGACCCAGTGACTCAACATGCTAAGAAGTGTTCTACCACTGAGCACAACCTCAACCGTAAATATGGTAATTTTTTTTAAAGAGAGGGAGAGAGAGAGAGAAATTTTAATATTTATTTTTTAGTTTTCGGCAGACACAACATCTTTGTTTGTATGTGGTGCTGAGGATCGAACCCCGGGCCACATGCATGCCAGGCGAGTGCCCTACCGCTTGAGCCACATCCTCAGCCCAAATATGGTAATTTTAAAATCGCCCCCAAATAAAGAGGCATTGATGTGTAAAAACATAAATCTAAACGGGAACTCTTATACCATCCACTCATTTCTTTCTGTAAATATAAAACTACTATAAAAATATTCTATTTTTTAAAAATTTAAGGCAAAGATTGTTTCTTAATTGCTCCAAAGCACTAAACAAAATAAATATGACAAAATCAATTTCAATATTCAACTAATAAAAAGAAAATATTAGTAATCTGATGGTCCTCAGCTACCATGAGGTACTTTTGCTTTCATGTTTTTGCCTTATAAATGTTTTATATTTTTGATGTATTCAAATTTATTTATCTGAGTCTTTATGTCTTATACCTAGCATACCCCAGGTTTAAAACATTCTTTTGTATTTCTGTTTCTACTTTTAGAATTTATATTTTATGTTCAGAGACATTTAATCTATCTAAAATTTGCTTTTATAAAAGTCATGAGGTAAAGATCCAACTTTATTTTTCTGAACTGAATACTGTATCTTTTCTCCTTTGTTAAAAACTGGATTCCTGTATATATTTAGATCTATTTTGGATTCTATTCTGACCCATTGATATACTTTTCAAGATTAGTTCCATTTCCACATAATTTTAATCATTTCACCTCTATGCTGGGATTTGATATCTGCTAGGGAAAGTTTCCTTTCATTGTTCTTGTTCTTTTCCAGAATTGTCTTGTCTATTCTTGCACAGTTTCTGTTCCAAGCGATTTTTAAATAAATTTCTTGGCTTCTACAAAAAAAGTTTCATTTAAGATTTTTATCAGGGTTAAATTTATAAATTTTATGCACATCCTTAATTCTTCTCAAATGTTTTCTCTATGATAAATTATGTGGACATGATACCACCATTTGTTTTTCAACTACTATGTCAATTGTTCTAGCATAAGTTTAGAATAAGGTGCACTATTCTGGCTAATTGAAAGTGATAACTTTTTTATTTGCTTAATTTTTAGGCAGCCTCTACTGATGTTGGTTTCTATTCAGACCCAGGATTTGTCCTTCTTTTTTCCACTACTCTATCATTGCTTTTTTTGCTACTAGATTGTCTGTATTATAATAAAATTCATGTTTTATTTTAAATAAAATAATTATTGATAAAAAAAAGTAGTTGTCATATTTCCACTGTTGAGTTTTACTATACTAGAGTATAACATATCTACCACTTCATTCAGATATTCTTTTAGGTCCTTCAGTAAACTTTTACATTTTTCTTCATCTAGAGTTTTGTACATTTATTAGATTTTCCCTAGGCAATTTATAATTCTGGGAATTATTAGGAGTGGAACTTTTATCTATTACATTTTCTAGTAGACCATTGATGGTGTATAAAAACAACATTGCTTTTTTTTTGTTGCTCTTGCATTTTGCCACTTGGTTGAATTATTTTTATTTTTTCTAATGGGTTCTCAGTTAATTGCCTTGGATTTTTACATAAACCATCATATTTTTAACAAATGATAATGGTTCTGTATTTCTTTTAACATTATTGCTATCTCATTTCCCAAAAGTTAATTCATCCATTCAACTAATATTTATTAGTAAACTGCTTTGTTGCAAGCATTGTTCTGCACACCGGGTATAGAGCAATGGACAAAACAGACAAGGTTTCTGCTTTAAAGCTTATATTCTATTCAGGAGAATTGACAATCTATGAAACACATAAAAAGACCCATTACCTTTGGCAAAATATGCCCCAAATTAATGACTTAAAATAAATATTTATTATCTTTCACAGTTTATGCTGGCCATGAATCTGGGGACAAATTAACAAGGTATGGCTCAGGGTCTCTTGTAAGATTTTAGTCACGATGTCAGCTGAACTTGTCATCATCCAAAGGCTTGATTGTGGCTGAAAGATACATTACCAAGGTAGCTTTCTCACATGGTTTGCAGATTGGAGATGAATCTTGGCAGGAGATCTCAGTTCCTCATCACATGGTTCTTTCCATAGAGCTAAAATGTCTTTATTACATGTCACCAAGCTTTCCTCAGAAACCAAAAGGGGGAGGAGGAAGCTATGAAATTTTTCATGGCCTAGCATTAAAAGTCACATATCATCATTTCCACAATATGCTATTGGTTTCTAAGGTCAAAAATATTCAGTGTAAAAGAAAGCTATGAAAGGTATGAATATTAGGAAGCAGAGATTATTGGAAGCCATCTTGGATCCTGGCTACCACAAAGTATGCATGAATTCTGATGAAATCATGAGCTACAAAAGTTGAAGGTGTCAGTAATGAAGGGCAGAGAAGTAGAGGTCAAGACGCAGGCTCATAAAGAATGAGGGAAGATTGTAAAGGAAGAAATCTCTAAGTGGTTTTAAGTCATTGAACCCAATGATCATTTTTATTAAATTGATTGATTTTAATAAGGTATATATGATAGCAGAATGCATTTTGATTCATTGTACACAATTGCAGCACAATTTGTATTTCTCTGATTGTACACAATGTAGTGTCACACCCTATGTGCAGTCATGCATGTACTTAGGGTAATGATGTCCATCTCATTCCACCAACTTTCTTGCCCCCATGCACTTTCCCTATTCCTCCCTCCCCTTTGCCCTATCCAAAGTTCCTCCATTTTTCCCATGCCCCCCCCACATTATGGATCAGCATCCACTTATCAGAGAGAACATTCAGCTTTTGGTTTTTTGGGATTGACTTACTTTGCTTAGCATGATATTCTCCAACTCCATCCATTTACCTGCAAATGCCATAATTTTATTCTCTTTTAATGCTGAGTAATACCCATTGTGTATATATACCACAATTTCTTTATCTATTCATCTAATGAAGGGCATCTAGGTTGGCTCCACACTTCAGCTATTGTGAACTAAGCTGCTATAATGCTATGAATATTGATGTGGCTGTGTTACTATAGTATGCTGTTTTTTAAAAAAAAAAATTTGAGAGAAAGAGAGAGAATTTTTTGTTTTTAATATTTATTTTTTAGTTTTCGGTGGACACAACATCTTTATTTTATGTGGTGCTGAGGATCGAACCCAGCACCCGGCGCATGCCAGGCGAGCAGGTTACCGCTTGAGCCGCATCCTCAGCTCCATAGTATGCTGTTTTTAAGTCCTTTGGGTATAGACTGAGGAGTGGGATAGCTGGGTCAAATGGTGGTTCCATTCCAAGTTTTCTAAGAAATCTCCATACTGCTTTCCAGATTGGTTGCACCAATTTGCAGTCCCACCAGCAATGTATGAGTGTGCCTTTTCCCCTACACTCTTGTCAAAATTTATTGTTGTCTGTATTATATATATATATATATATATATATATATATATATATATATATACTGTTGATGTACTTTTTATTTATTTATTTATATGTGGCGCTGAGGATCAAACCCAGTGCTTCACACGTGCTGGGCAAGTGCTCTGTCACTGAGCCACAACTCCACCCCCTATTGTTGTCTGTATTTTTGATAACTGTCACTCTGACTAGCATGAGATGAAATATTAGAGTAGTTTTGAATTGCATTTATCTAAATACTAGAGATGTTGAACATTTGTTTATATATTTGTTAATTGAATGTGTATCTTCTTCTGAGAAGTGTCAGTTGAGCTCCTTAGCCCATTTATTGATTGGGTTGTTTGGTTTTTTGTTTGTTTGTTTTTGGTGTTAAGTGTTTTGAGTTCTTTATATATCCTGGAGATTAGTTCTCTGTCTGATGTGCATGTGGCAAAAATTTGCTCCCCAAATGTAGGCTCTCTGTTCTTCATTTATTGATGGATGGAATATTCTTTGTATGTCAGTTAAGTCCAAATTATTGAATGTATTATTGAGTTCTATAGTTTCTTGTTTAGTTTTATTTTGTAAGATCTATCCAGTGGTGAGAGAGGTGTATTAAAGTCACCCAGTATTATTGTGTTATGGTCTTTTTGGTTTTTGTATTTGAGAAGGGTTTGTTTGACATACATAGATGCCCCATTGTTTAGGGCATAGATATTTATGATTATTATGTCTGGTTGATGTATGAATCCTTTAAGCAGTATGAAATGTCCTTCTTTATCCCTTTTCAATATCTTTGTTTTGAAGTCCACTTTATCTGATATGAGGATGGAAACCCCTGCTTATTTTTGTGGTCCATGTAAGTGGTATGTTTTTTCCCACCTTTCACCTTCAGCCTGTGGATGTCTTTTTCTGTGAGATGAGTCTCTTGAAGGCAATATATTGTTTGGTCTTTTAAAAATCCAATCTGTCAGTCTATATCTTTTAACTGATGAGTTTAGGCCATTCACATTCAGGGTTATTATTGACATATAGTTTGTATTCCCAGAAATTTTGGGTTGTCTTTGGTCCTTAACTGAACTTGTTTTCTCCTTCGAATAGCCTTTCCTTTAGTATAGTTCCTGCCTTTGCTGATTTTCATTGTTGTTTTTCATTTCCTCTTCCTGGAATATTTTTCTGAGGATGCTCTATAGTGTGGGTTTTTTCACTGTAAATTCTTTAATTTTTGTTTATCATGAAAGGTTTTTATTTTGTCATCAAATCTGAAGCTTAATTTTGCTGAATAAGATTCTTGGTTGGTATCCATTTTCTTCCAGAGCTTGCTATATGTTGTTCCAGGATCTCCTGGCCTTGAGGATCTGGATTGAAAAATCTGCTAAAATATGAATTGGCTTCCCCCTATATGTGATCTGATACTTCTATCTTGTGGCCTTTAAAATTCTCTCCTTATTCTGTATGCTAGGCGTTTTCATTATAATGTACCTTGGTGTAGATCTTTTGTAATGTTGTACATTTGGTGTCCTATAAGCCTATGTATTTGATTTTCCAATTCATTCTTCATGTTTGGGAAAATTTTCTGATGTCATTGAAGAGATTGTGCATTCTTTTGGTTTGAATCTCTGTCCCTTCATCTATCTCAATAACTCTTGGATTTGGTCTTTTGATGCTATCCCATAATTCTTGGATGTTCTGCTCATGGTTTCTTACCATCTTTACCATGTGGTCAACTTTATTTTCCAGATTGTATACTTTGTCTTCATTTTCTGCCTTTCTGTCTTCCAAGTGATCTAGTCTGTTGGTGATGCTTTCTGTTGAGTTTTTTACTTGGTTTATTGTTTCCTTCATTTCAAGGATTCCTGATTGGTTGTTTTTCAGACTCTCTATCTCTTTCTTGAAGTAGTCTTTTGCTACCTGTATTTGCTCCCTTATATCTTTGTTGGTGTGATCAATGTTTGCCTGTATTTGCTCCCTTATCTCTTTGCTGGAGTTATCAATTTTTGCCTGTATTTGCTCATTTAGGTCATGCTTTTAAAAATAGTTGTAGGTGGACACAATATCTTAATTTTATTTGTTTATATGTGGTGCTAAGAATTGAACCCAGTGCCTCACACATGCTAGGCAAGTGCTCTGCCACTGAGCTACAATCCCAGCCCACAGATCATTTTAATTATGAACAATCTTAACTCCTTCTCTGACATTTCATCAACTGTTTTGTACATGGATTCTGTTATTGTAGTATCCTGGTTTGTTTGGGGAACTCCCTTGTTTTTTCATGTTGCCTTTGTGTCTTCCTTTTTTGCAGTGTGGGTCTGAGTTATTAGTTTCAACCCTATAATCTTGTAGTATCCGTGCAGATTATCTGTACCTCACCTTAGTGTTGGGCTTCCAGACTTCTGCTGTTGTCACATCATGGATGCTACTGCAAGTATAGGTGGTGGCAGCAATAGCAGAGGTAACTCAAGATAGTAGTGGAGGTGTCTCAAGATGGATGCAACCTCTTTCAGAGATAAGGCTGAAAGGGTGAGTCTTACACGGGCTTTGGGAAGCCTGTTCTGAGATATAGCTGCTCTAGGCCCTGTCTGTTGTCACAATGTGGAGGCTACTGCATGGGGAGGGCTAAGGCAATGGCTACAGTGTCCCAAGATGGGGGTGGGTTAGGCCTAGGCTCCCAGGTGGGCCGGGAGCAGGGTGGGAGAGGGGATGGACCTGGAACTACCCTGGGCCTGGGCTCCCCCAGAGGTAGACAGAGGCAGTCCTAGGCCTGGGCCTAGGTCTGGTGTAGGTCAGCAGGTCAGCAGAGGTGGTTCTGGGCCAGGGCCTGAACTCTGGTGTGGGTCTTCCTGTCTTCCGGGACTGACCCAGGCCTACCTTGGGCCTGGGCTCCCACCTAGTTCAGCGGAAGCAGTTTTAGACCTGGCCCTGGATCCAGCTTAGTTGGCAGGTCATTGGAGGTGGTCCTGGGCCAGGGCCTGAGCTCCAGTGTGGGTCTGCCAGTTGTTGGGGCAGACCTGGGCCCAACCTGGGCCTGGACTCCCACATGGGTGGCAGGGGAATTCCTAAGCTGGGGCCTGGGCCTCAATGATGTTTTTGTAACAAATATTTTGTATTTGCTGAAATGAAATTAATGGGTAAATAATGTACCTATTCACAAAATTTGAAAAAGTGAATGTAATGTCCTAACTGCAATATTAAGAACATATAAAATAAAAAGTTGCGAATAAAATAAGTTGCATTTCAACATTTAAATGCTCAGTCATGATTAAGTCATGATAAGTATAGTCTACTCATGGTATTCTAGAAGATATAATGAAGGCAGTTGCCTCCACCTAAAAGTGTCAATTGTTACAGATGTACTGTATTAGCTACTCAAATACCACAAATGGTATTGCCATTGTGGTGTGATTTCCAAATGGCGAAATAGTACTGGTGAAATTATGAAGAAAATAAAGTACATTATTCCCTGATTTTACATGTGTGTTATTTAGCCTTTGCCACTTGCTGGGACAAAATACCTATTAATAACAATTTAAAGGAGGAAAGGTTTATTTTGGCTCAAAGTTTCAGTTCATAGTCAAACAGCTACTTTGCTCTGGGCCTGAGGTGAGGCAGAACATCATGGCAGAGAGTGTGGTGCTCAGCTCATGGCAGTTGGGAATAGAAAGGGCAGTTTTTAAAATGCTGAAGTGACTTCATAAAAGCATTTTATGAAGAGGAAGAGGAAGAGGAAGGAGAAGGACAAGACACAGTCCCTAAGGGTATGTCCCAGTGACCCACTTCTTCTGATCATGTCCCACCTGCTTATAGTAGTCCATTCAACTATCAATGATTAATCCATTGATAAGGTCAGAGCTCTTATGATTCGATTTCTTCCCCAAAGTTTCACCTCTGGATATTGTTGCATTGGGGACCAAGCCTTTAACACCTGAGCTTTGGGGAGGACATTCCAGATCCAACCCATAGCAACATTTGCATTCTGGGAAAATTCACTCTTAATTTAACTGTATAAAATACTTGATGTTTTTTATATAATATGGAGTTAAGTTATAAACTCAGATGATTTTTTTGTTGAAAATTGTCTGTTTAAGTCTTCTCCCCAACATGAATGTCCTGACAGACATTAGAAAGTCATACAAGGCAGAGTCCTGTGAGCACTGGAGGGTTCTCATCTTACACACCCAAAGAATGAAATACACAGATGACAAAAGGTAAGAATTCAGTGGCAGATTTATTAGAAGCAAGCAAGGAAAGCTCCCACAGCGTGGGAGGAGTGCCAAAGAGGGTACTGTCATTGGTTCTGTGTCTAAGGGTTTTTATACTCTTTTTGATGAGGAAGCAACCTTTCACTAGAAAGTCTTTTTGGATTGTTCTCTTTTTCTGACTCAATTGAAGGTGCACAATTTTGATTTCTTAATCCCATAATGGGATGATTTAATGTCTTTGTTAACCTGAGCTTTTCCTGTACTTGTTCCTTAAAAAACAATAATTGCTTGGGCTCAAACAACTCTCTGGGGTTGACTAATGTTAAGGTGGTCAAGGAAACACCATTACCATTGTGGTTTTGCCCTTCTGGGGCAATAACAAAATGTATGGGTACTCAAGTGTGAGTGGGGCCTTCCAGTTAGGCAAACAAAACAAACAAAACAACAAACTTCAGCATAGGTGAAGCAGGCCAGAGAACCCCACCCAGAAGATCCTTACCATAATTAAGCAAAAAGCCTCACCATATTTGTAACATGTAAGTTCTTCATCTTGCCAGACACAGAATATCACTATCAGGAAAAACAAAAAACAACAACAACAACAAAAAACTTCTGCAGAAGAGCATTGTGATTGGTAGTTTCTTTTCTTTCTTTCTTTTTTTTTTTTTGTAAATGCCATGTTTGCAGAAAGAAAAAAAAATCTTGTGAAGCCTCTGTCTGTTCTAGAGAATGGAATGAAAAGTATTTGTTATGTGAACCTCCAAGCCCCACCCACACTGGGTATAAAGTTCAAAGACTTTCCAAAATCTTTGTCCAGAGGAAGAATTTTTAGGCAAGAGCCCCTCTGGACCCTACAGTCAATAAACCTGCTTCCTGAAAATTCCTCAGGTGTCTAGCCTCTTCTGTCCCACTTCATAGAGTTTTAAACTGGGGTGGTGGGATCCCATTCTCTGAGGTCCCTGTTCCTATCTGCCTATAGATAATCTAGCTTCTGCCTCATGTACATTACAGGACTTCAGCAACTCTGCCCCCAAAACATTGTGATGACAAAAATATCACTACAGATTTCAAAAAAAAAAAATGTCCTCTAAGGAGCAAGGTAGTCCCTATTGTTACTTGCATTGAGAGCCACTTACCTAAGAAAGACAGGTAAGATTAAGCAGTAGGAAGGAATGTGAAATAGAGAGATGTTATTGTGGAGAGGTACTTAAGAACAGGACATGAGATGTTCTGAGTCTTGGGGCTTCACTGAATGCTTTAACATCTCCATATATGTTTACTGATGGAAGGGAGACTTCAGAACCACACGCACATAGAAAAAGATGGAGAGAGGGTGAAAGAAGCAGAGAGAGCTTATGGACCCTGAACAAATAGGACTCAGGACTACTGTGGTGCTTTTAAGAAGTCACTTCAGCATTTTAAAAACTGCCCTATACTTTTATTTCTTTCACTTCCTTTGAGCTCTTATTATGGGGCCTTTTACATGTTTGCTAATGCTGGGAGACATCTTTCTTTTGCATGTGAGAAGGCTGAGGCTCAAAGAGATAAAATGCCTGACAGAAATTCTCTACAGTATGTTGACAGCTGAGCTGGGACTAGAGTACAGCTCTTTCCACAAAAGCATTTTTTAAAACAACTTTTTAGACATTGATGGGCCTTTATTCTGTTCATTTATTTTTATGTGATGCTGAGAATTGAACCCAGAGCCTCACACATGCTAGGCAAGTGCTCTACCACAGAGCTACAACCCCAGCCCCTCCATAAGAGCATTTTGACACTTACAAATGAATGAAGTCTGACTAGAAAGTGTTCTAACTGTCTGTGCCTCTCTTTCTTCTTCAGGCTTATTTGGAGCAAGGTCAGGGACAAATAACACTGTTCCAGTTCAGGCTTAGCTTCCTACCACCTAGAAAGTGGTTTTGTTGTGTTCTGTTTTGTTTAGAGCCAAGAACTTGGAAGTCCTGAGGAGTCAAAATGCTTATGGTTGCTCAAGAATCTGCTGGATCTCTTGACTCCTGACCACATGTGCCCCAAGCTGGTTGGCAGCCTTGAGAACTATGTATCTTCCAGGATGGAGTGGCCTGAGAATGTTATCAGGCCACCCAGTAAAGACAGCTGCCTCCTCCTATCTCTGACCCTGACGTGTGTGTGGGAAGGATATGCTAGATTGAATCTAGTCCTCTCAGAGTTGCCTTTCTGTCCTTAAAAGGGCTGACAATTATTCTCCAGCAGGGCATCCAGAAAGGTGAGTTACCTCCCTAATCATCCTGGCAGGGCTTCTGAGAAATATGGGTTGGTGTTTCCTGAATGTTCCTGTTATTTATTGCTATGTAAAAAGCTACCTTAGCACTTAGTAGCTTCAAACAGTGGTTTTATTATACCTCACTCTACCACTGGGCTACAGCACCAGCCCTATATCTCTCACTCTTTTGAGTCAGGAATTACAGAAGTACTTGACTGGATGATTTTTCTGTCCTTCGTGACTGAGGTCACTCTCAGCTGACAGATGGGCTGGTCTGAAGGGTTCAAAATGGCTTCACTCACCTATCACCTTATAGTGATGACTGGAATGCTGGATTAGCTGAGGTGTTGATGAAGGTGCTTACATGAAACTCTGTAGCATAACACTCTCAGGGCAGTTGAAATTCTTATATGGAAGGTTAAGTCTTCCAGAGTGGGTGCTATAAGAAGCCTGGGGAAAAAAACTGTCTCCTTATGACATAACCTAGGAAATTCCGGAACATCACTTTGTTGCATTCTGTTGATCAAGAAAATTGCTCAATTCAGTCCAGATTCAAAGGTAGGGTATGGGGTGAGGACATTAAACTTTCTTTTCTAATGGGAAATGTGGCAAAATATTTGCAACTGTTTTAGTCAGCTTTCAACTGTCATGACCCAAAGACCTGAAAAGAATAGAGGACAAAAAGTTTATTTGGGGCTCATGGTTTCAAAGGTCTTAATCCATAGATGGCTAACTCCATTGCTCCAGACCTGAGACAAGGCAGAACATCATGGTGGAAGAGTATGGAAGAAGAAAGTGGCTCAGGACATTACACTGGAAAGCACAGAGAGTGAGCTCTGCTCAACAAGAACAAAATAGAACCCCCAAAGGCATGCCCCCAGAGGCCCACCTCCTCCAGCTACTAACTACCTGCCTACAGTTACCACTCAGTTAATCCCTATCTGGGAATTAACACTAATTATGCTAAGGCTTTCAACCAAATCATTTTACCTCTAAACTGTCTTGCATTTTCTCACACATGAACTTTTTGGGGATACCTCATATCTAAACTATAACAGTAACTATCATTAATCTATCACGCCAGGGTTATACAAACATTTATTCATTTATTTAAAAAATAATTATTGAATGTCTACTGTGTGACAGAATGTTCTAGTCATTAAACATTACAGTGGGAAATAAAGTAGACAAACATCCCTGTAACTTGTGAAGGGTGACAGACAACAAACAAAGAAGCAAAATATATAGAATGTGAGATTATTGCAAGTTCTGGGAGAAAACAGGGTATGGGAAGAAGGAGGAATAAAACTTTAGATATTGTGGCTGGGGAAAGCCTTGTTAAGAAGCTAACTCTGGATAAAGATCTGATTTTTTTTTTTTTGGTACCAGCTATTGAACCCAGGGGCACATAACCACTGAGTCACATCCCCACCCCTTTTTATTTTTTATTTGGAGACAGGGTCTCAATAAATTGCTTGGGGTCTTGCTAAATTGTTGAGACTGGCTTTGAATTCATGAACCTCCTGCCTCAGCTTCCCAGGCCACTAGGATTTCAGGCATGTACCATCATGCCCAGCTGGTTAAAGATCTGAAAGAAGTGAGGAAACTAGCCATTTAAATATGTGGGAGCAAAAATTCCAGTCAGAGAAAACAGCAAGTGTAAAGAGCCTGAGAAGAGATGGTGTTGAGTGCCCAGAACGCTTGAGGAATACTGAGGAGGCCAGTGATGAGGGAAGAGAGCTAATAATGGGGGTCAGCTGGGGAAGGAAGCATCAGATCAGTTAGGGTCTTAGGAGCTGGACTTAGCACTTTGGCTTTTCTACTGAGACAGGAAGTCATTGGAGGGTTAGAAGCAGAGAACTGATGTGATTTTACTTATGTGATCCATGTTTTCAAAGGAATATTCTGGCAGCTCTATGAATAAAAAGATTAAAGGAACTCCAGAGAGAACAGAATCCAGTTGGCAGGTTCCTGCAACCATCCAGATAAAGGTATTTCACAGTGGCTTGCACCAAAGCCATGACCACAGGCATCATGAAAATTGATTGAATTTTAGATAAATACTTTGAAGATAAAACCATCAAGGCTTGCTGACAAACCAGAGATATTGGGTGGATACTGAGGGAGAAAGAAAACATGCATACAAAATGGCTTCTTCTGTAAGTTCAATTAAATCCCAGATCTCTGTCTCCTTTGGTACGCTGATAGCACTTTGCATGTGTTAGACTGGTTAAAAGCCTATGCTGAGAAGAATCATTCCACAGGTTGACTAAACTACTGGACTGGTTAGATTCTTGTCTATGCATATAAAAGTTGAAGTGCCTATAAAATATTTTTAGCCAAACCACATGTTTTGAACATCATCATTTGAACATCATTCATTTCACCAGTGAAAAATCACTTCTGATTTTCATTATGCTCTTTCACAGTCTCTGGTGCTCTGGTGTCAATTGTATATAACTTAAATATTTGTGAAGCCCTTGGGCATGTGGGATTCTTCAAATAACCAACCCATGGAATGTGTACTCCTAATTAAGACACCAGATGTTAACCAAAGCTCCTAGGATTCAGGATGTTGATTAACACTAACCAGATATATTTATATATTGCATAGATCTCATCCTCTTCCATTTTCTTTGTTAAAGTCTTTTTTAACTTTTTATTGAAAAATTAAGTTGTAGAGTCAGCGGCCACCATCCGGGAAAGCTGAAGGATACACCGCCACTCTCCTTCAGAGTGCAACATCAAAACAGCGGACACTCCATCCAGGCAGTCAGCGGCCACCATCCGGGAAAGCTGAAGAATACACCACCACTCTCCAACAGCTTGCAACATCAAAACAGCCAGCAGCAGGACCCCGGAGATCCAGGCCAACTGATTCGCGCGGCCTGCCCCGCAGCTACAGAAGGCGTGGCGCCTCAGAGAAGCCATTAATTAGCAAGCAGGGAGGTTAGGGACTGCCATTAGGTGGAATCCCGCCAGCCAAGCCCACCGCCCACGCCCGGAACAGGCCCAGCGACCTGCCAGCATGGTAGTCACGACACCCCAATTGGAATAGGGACAGAGCAGAGCCGCCTTCCACTCCCGGAACAGGCCCAGAGAGCCGCCAGCATGGTAGACACGTCACCCCAATTGGAGTAGGGGCACAGCCGCCGCCCGCACCTGCAAGGGAGACTTTTCAAGTATACAAGAGCAACATAAATAAATAGGGGGTAAATTTCAAAACACAACAGTTGCACCAAGCAGAAAGAAACGCGAGCAGTATGAAAAGACAAGGAAAGAAAGGACCACAAGCAATGCAGGTCAACTCAACTTTAGAAGAGGTAATAGCTGCAACAGATGGAATATCAGATAAAGAGTTCAGGATATTTATGCTTCAGATGATCTGGAGTCTCAAGGAAGACATGAGACAGCAAAATCAGACAATGAAAGATCACATTGACAAACAAATCCAGGAAGTAAAAGATCAATTTCACAGGGAGATAGAGGTAATAAAAAACAAACAAATTGAAATTCTAGAAATGCAGGAAACAATAAACCAACTTAAAAACTCAATTGAGAATACTACCAGCAGAGTAGATCACTTAGAAGAGAGAACATCAGACAATGAAGACAAAGTATTTCAACTGGAAAAGAACATAGACAGCTCAGCAAGTCTGCTAAGAAACCATGAGCAGAACATCCAAGAATTATGGGACAATATCAAAAGACCAAATTTAAGAGTCATTGGGATACAGGAAGGCACAGAGCTCCATTCCAAAGGAATAAACAGTCTATTCAGTGAAATAATACGAGAAAACTTCCCAGAATTGAAGATTGAGACAGAATCCCAAATCCTAGAAGCCTACAGGACGCCGAATGTGCAAAATCATAAGAGATCCACACCTAGACACATTATAATGAAGATGTCCAACATACAGAATAAGGAGAGAATTTTAAAAGCTGCAAGAGAAAGAAAGCAGATTACATTTAGGGGTAAACCAATCAGGATAACAGCTGATCTCTCAACACAGACTCTGAAAGCTAGAAGATCCTGGAATAACATATTTCAAACACTGAAAGACAATGGGCTCCAACCAAGAATCGTGTATCCGGCGAAATTAAGCTTCAGGTTAGAAGATGAAATTAAAACCTTCCACAATAAACAAAAGTTAAAAGAATTCGCAGCTAGAAAACCATCTCTTCAAAAAATCCTTGGCAAAACATTACAGGAAGAGGAAATGGAAAATAACATTGAAAACCAACAATGGGAGGTAGGACAGTAAAGGGGGGAAAGTAGTCAAAGAGGATAACAAATCAGGTTTAGTAACATCAATAAACAAATATGGATAGAAGAACAAACCATATCTCAATAATAACCCTAAATGTTAATGGCTTAAACTCACCAATTAAGAGACACAGGCTAGTAGAATGGATCAAAAAACAAGACCCAACAATATGCTGTCTACAGGAGACGCATTTGATAGGAAAAGATATACATAGACTGAAGGTGAAAGGTTGGGAAAAATCATATCACTCATATGGACCGCGGAAACAAGCAGGAGTGTCCATACTCATATCTAATAAAATAGATTTCAAGCCAAAGCTAATCAAAAGGGATATAGAAGGACACTTCATACTGCTCAAGGGAACCATACACCAACAAGACATAACAATCATAAATATATATGCCCCAAATAATGGTGCAGCTGTGTTCATCAAGCAAACTCTTCTCAAGTTCAAGAGTCTAATAGACCAACATACAATAATCATGGGAGACTTCAACACACCTCTCTCACCACTGGACAGATCTTCCAAACAAAAGTTAAATAAGGAAACTATAGAACTCAATAACACAATTAACAACCTAGACTTAATTGACATATATAGACTATACCACCCAACATCAAGTAGCTACACTTTTTTCTCAGCAGCACATGGAACCTTCTCAAAAATAGACCATATACTATGTCACAGGGCAACTCTTAGACAATACAAAGGGGTAGAGATAATACCATGCATCTTATCTGATCATAATGGAATGAAACTGAAAATCAATGATAAAAGAAGAAAGGAAAAATCAAGCATCACCTGGAGAATGAACAATAGGTTGCTGAGTGATCAATGGGTTTTAGAAGACATCAAGGAGGAAATTAAAAAATTCCTAGAGTTAAATGAAAACACAGACACAACATATCGGAATCTATGGGACACATTGAAAGCAGTTCTAAGAGGAAAATTCATTGCTTGGAGTTCATTCCTCAAAAAAAGAAAAAACCAACAAATAAATGATCTCATACTTCATCTCAAAATCCTAGAAAAAGAAGAGCAAAACAACAGCAAAAGAAGTAGAAGGCAAGAAATAATTAAAATCAGAGCTGAAATTAATGAAATTGAAACAAAAGAAACAATTGAAAAAATTGACAAAACTAAAAGCTGGTTCTTTGAAAAAATAAATAAAATTGACAGACCCTTAGCCATGCTAACGAAGAGAAGAAGAGAGAGAACCCAAATTACTAGCATACGGGATGAAAAAGGCAATATCACAACAGACACTTCAGAAATACAGAAGATAATCAGAAATTACTTTGAATCCTTATACTCCAATAAAATAGAAGATAGTGAAGGCATAGATAAATTCCTTGAGTCCTATGATCTGCCCAGATTGAGCCAGGAGGATATAGACAACCTAAACAGACCAATAACAATAGAGGAAATAGAAGAAACCATCAAAAGACTACCAACTAAGAAAAGCCCAGGACCGGATGGGTATACAGCAGAGTTTTACAAAACCTTTAAAGAGGAACTAACACCAATACTTTTCAAGCTATTTCAGGAAATAGAAAAAGAGGGAGAACTTCCAAATTCATTCTACGAGGCCAACATCACCCTGATTCCGAAACCAGACAAAGACACATCAAAGAAGGAAAACTACAGACCAATATCTCTAATGAACCTTGACGCAAAAATCCTCAATAAAATTCTGGCGAATCGGATTCAAATACATATCAAAAAAATTATACATCATGATCAAGTAGGATTCATCCCTGGGATGCAAGGCTGGTTTAATATACGGAAATCAATAAATGTTATTCACCACATCAATAGACTTAAAAATAAGAACCATATGATCATCTCAATAGATGCAGAAAAAGCATTCGACAAAGTACAGCATCCCCTTATGTTCAAAACGCTAGAAAAATTAGGGATAACAGGATCATACCTCAACATTGTAAAAGCAATCTATGATAAGCCACAGGCCAGCATCATTCTGAATGGAGAAAAATTGAAGGCATTCCCTCTAAGATCTGGTACAAGACAGGGATGCCCTCTCTCACCACTTCTGTTCAACATAGTCCTCGAAACACTGGCCAGAGCAATTAGACAGTCAAAAGAAATTAAAGGCATAAAAATAGGAAAAGAAGAACTTAAATTATCACTATTTGCAGATGATATGATTCTATACCTAGCAGACCCAAAAGGGTCTACAAAGAAGCTATTAGAGCTAATAAATGAATTCAGCAAAGTGGCAGGATATAAGATCAACACGCATAAATCAAAGGCATTCCTGTATATCAGCGACAAATCCTCTGAAACGGAAATGAGGACAACTACTCCATTCACAATATCCCCCCAAAAAATAAAATACTTGGGAATCAACCTAACAAAAGAGGTGAAAGATTTATACAATGAAAATTACAGAACCCTAAAGAAAGACATAGAAGAAGACCTTAGAAGATGGAAAAACATACCCTGCTCATGGATAGGCAGAACTAACATCATCAAAATGGCGATATTACCAAAAGTTCTCTATAAGTTCAATGCAATGCCAATCAAAATCCCAACAGCATATCTTGTAGAAATAGATAAAAGAATCATGAAATTCATATGGAATAATAAAAGACCCAGAATAGCAAAAACAATACTAAGCAGGAAGTGTGAATCAGGCGGTATAGCAATACCAGACTTCAAACTATACTACAGAGCAATAGTAACAAAAACAGCATGGTACTGGTACCAAAACAGGCGGGTGGACCAATGGTACAGAATAGAGGACACAGTAACCAATCCACAAAACTACAACTATCTTATATTTGATAAAGGGGCTAAAAGCATGCAATGGAGGAAGGATAGCATCTTCAACAAATGGTGCTGGGAAAACTGGAAATCCATTTGCACCAAAATGAATCTGAATCCCTATCTCTCGCCGTGCACAAAAGTTAACTCAAAATGGATCAAGGAGCTTGATATTAAATCAGAGACACGGCATCTGATAGAAGAAAAAGTTGGTTATGATCTACACGCTGTGGGATCGGGCTCCAAATTCCTCAATAGGACACCCATAGCGCTAGAGTTAACAAATAGAATCAACAAATGGGACTTACTCAAACTAAAAAGTTTTTTCTCAGCAAAAGAAACAATAAGAGAGATAAACAGGGAGCCTACATCCTGGGAACAAATCTTTACTCCACACACTTCAGATAGAGCCCTAATAACCAGAATATACAAAGAACTCAAAAAATTAGACAATAAGATAACAAATAACCCAATCAATAAATGGGCCAAGGACCTGAACAGACACTTCTCAGAGGAGGACATACAATCAATCAACAAGTACATGAAAAAATGCTCACCATCGCTAGCAGTCAGAGAAATGCAAATCAAAACTACCCTAAGATACCATCTCACTCCAGTAAGACTGGCAGCCATTAGGAAGTCAAACAACAATAAGTGCTGGAGAGGATGCGGGGAAAAGGGCACTCTTGTTCATTGCTGGTGGGACTGCAAATTGGTGCAGCCAATTTGGAAAGCAGTATGGAGATTTCTCGGAAAGCTGGGAATGGAACCACCATTTGACCCAGCTATTCCCCTTCTCGGTCTATTCCCTAAAGCCCTAACAAGAGCATGCTACAGGGACACTGCTACATCGATGTTCATAGCAGCTCAATTCACGATAGCAAGACTGTGGAACCAGCCTAGATGCCCTTCAATAGATGAATGGATAAAAAAAATGTGGCATTTATACACTATGGAGTATTACTCTGCATTAAAAAATGACAAAATTATAGAATTTGGAGGGAAATGGATGGCATTAGAGCAGATTATGCTAAGTGAAGCTAGTCAATCTTTAAAAAACAAATACCCAATGACTCCTTTGATATAAGGGGAGTAAACAAGGACAGGGTAGGGACGAAGAGCTTGAGAAGAATATTTACAGTAAACAGGGATGAGAGGTGGGAGGGAAAGGGAGTGAGAAGGGAAATCGCATGGAAATGGAAGGCGATCCTCAGGGTTATACAAAATGTCATATAAGAGGAAAGGAGGGGTAAGTCAAGAGAATACAAATGGAAGACATGATTTACAGTAGAAGGGGTAGAGAGAGAAAAGGGGAGGGGAGGGGAGGGGAGGGGAGGGGGGATAGTAGACAATAGGACAGACAGCAGAATACATCAGACACTAGAAAGGCAATATGTCAATCAATGGAAGGGTAACTGATGTGATACAGCAATTTGTATACGGGGTAAAAGCGGGAGTTCATAATCCACGTGAATCAAACCGTGTAATATGATGTATTAAGAACTATGTAATGTTATGAACGACCAATAAAAAAAAAAGAAAAATTAAGTTGTAGATAGACAAATACCTTTATTTTGTTTTATTTTATTTTTATGTGGTGCTGAGGATCGAACACAGGGCCCTGCACGTGCTAGGCAAGTGCTCTACTGCTGAACCACAAACCAAGCCCCTTGTTAAAGTTTTTAAAAGCAAATTTCCATAAAATTTAACTCTGGTGGCCTCAGCGCTGAGGCCTAGAGGCACTAAATTTCCATGGAAGTCAGGGCTTTCATGGCTTTCCCCCCTGAGAATTTGGATTTTTGTTGGGAAGGTACAGGCAGGCCCATTGACTGGTTTGACCTGAAATCCTTTCCCTTTCTGTGTCAATCGAAAGTTCCAGAGTACTCAGAAAGGAATTCTGAATTGTGTTTTTCTGCACCACTATCCCACCTTTGCTTCATGTCTGTCACCATCAAGACTTATTTTTCCACTTCCTTAGCAAGATTCAGGATGAACACGACCAGTGTGTGTGAGGGATACTCATCACTCACCTCTATTCACCTGCCTCTGAGCTCTGGAGCTGCAGGGGGTGGGGGATGTGGAGGGCAGTCTGAATTTGCTTAGGTAGAAAGGAGGGAATAACTTAGTCCACTCTATACTGCCATAACAGAATACCAGAGCCTAGATCATTTATAAAGAAAAGGAATGTTATCAAGGCTGTAAGTCTAAGATGAAGGTGCTAGGATCTGGTGAGGACCTTCTTCCTGCATCAACCCATGATGGAAGGAAAGAGGGCAAGAGAGAAGGAGAGGAATAGAGAGATGGAGAGTATTTGAGAGAGAGGAGCAGAACATGAAAGAGAAGGCTGAAATCATTTTTATAGCAAACTCACATGTCAGTTTTCCTTCACTGTAAAAAATACCAATGTAAAAATGACCAATGTGATTCTACAATACATATACTCAGAAAAATAAGATATTATAGCCCATCTATGTATGATACATCAAAGTATATAAGTGCATTCTACTGCCATGTATAACTAATTATAACAAATAAATTTTAAAAATATCTGAGAAAAACAGTGTTTTAGTTAGCTTTTTTAGCTGCTGAGACTAAATGACCAGACCGGCACAATTGTAGAGGAACAAAAGTTTATTTAAGGGCTCATGGTTTCAAAGGTCTCAATCCAAAGGCAGGAGGCTCCATTCCTCAGGGCTTACTTACAGTAAGGCTGAACATCATGGCAGAAGAGTGTGGCAGAGGGAAGCAGCTCACATATTGATCATAAAGCAGAGAGAGACTCCACTCTCCAGAAACAAAATATATACCCCAAGCCACACCTCCAATTCCCAGCTCCTCCAGCCTCACCCTCCCACTTCAGTTACCACTCACTTAATCCCTATCAGGGGATTAATCCACTGATTGGGTTAAGGCTCTCACAACCTAATCATTTCTCCTCTGAACCTTCTTGCATTGTCTCATATATGAGCTTTTCAGGGACACCACATCTAAACCATAACAAACAGCTTAGAGGTAGAAAGATTGGTTTGGGCTGTTTCAGAGGTTTCAGTCCATGGTTGGCTGGCTCTGAAGCAGAAACATCATGGTGGAAGGCATGGCAGAAGAAAGCTGCTCAACTCATGGCAGCTGTAAAGCAGAGAAACAGGACAGGGAAGAAGAAAGGGCTGGGAACAAGATATACCTTTCCAGGGCATGCTCCCAGTGACCTGCTTACTTTAACTAGGCCTCACCTCCCAATAATCCCATCAGATTATGAATCTATCAATGGATTAATCCACTGATGAAGTCAGAGCCCCATGAACCAATCATTTCCCCCAAAGGTCCACCTCTAAGCACTGCTGCATTGGAGACCAAGCCTTCAATCCCTGAGTTTTGGGGGAACATTCCAGATCCAAGCTTTAACACCTTCTCTCACAACAAAGAAGCCAATCTCGTGAGTAGCATTAATCCATTTATGAGAGCAGAGATCTCAGGATCTAAACACCTCTTAGATGTCCCACTTCCTAAAACGATTGCATTGGAGAATTAAGTTTCCAATATGTGAACTCTCAGGAACATATTCACACCAGAGCAGAGAGATAGCAGTCTTCGCTGGGGAAAACCAAAGGCAAAGAGATGGATCCCTTCATGGGCAAGGCAAAGAAACAAGAATGAATCCTGAAGGATTGGAGTTGCAAACCACAACAGATAGGTGGTGGGAGACAAGGCTGAAGTTGAGGTTAGGGCTGGGAACTGGAGGGACTTGAAAATCAAGTTCATGCATCTGGCCTTCCTTTCAGTAACAATAGTTATGACTTCTGTTTGTTGAATGTCTCCTGTGTTCCAAACTCTGTCCTGGGCACTTTTCCTACATTGTCTCCATTGTATTCTTTTATTTATTTATTTATTTTTATTTTTTACAAACATGACAATAGTGGAATGCCTTACACTCATTATTACCCATTTATAGCACAAGCTTTCTTAACTCTGTATATAAAGTATGTTCACACCAAATTATGCCATCATACATGTACTCTTTTTTGCATTATAATTCTTAATGCACATATATACCACAATTTATCATATCTGTTTGTATATAAGGTATGCTGACACCGAATTCACATCTTCATACATGTACTTTGTATAATGATGACCATCACCTTCAACCATCCTTGCTATTCCCATTCCCTCTCCCTTTCCCTCCTACCCCTCTTCCCTATCTAGAAATAATCTTCCTCCCATGCTCTCCCTTCCTACCCCACTTTGAGTCTCCCCCTTATATCAGAGAAAACTTTCAGCATTTTTTTGGGGGGGGGCAACTTCACTTAGCATAATCTTTTCTAACACCACCCATTTACCTGCAAATGCCATGATCTTGTTCTTTTTTAGTGCTGAGTAATAAGGTGGTGATTCTATTCCCTGTTTCTATTCTCTGTTTTACATTTTGAGGAAACTGAAGTCAGTAGAACTTAAAATCCCTCACTAGTATGTAGTACAGACAGACTGGAACTCAGGTGTCTGGGGTTCTTGTCACAACTTAAACAAGTTGTTCTCCTGCTTAAAAACTTTTAGAACTTTGTAAAACTGTGGCAGATAGTTGCATCTGAAATGCTGATGATCTCCTTCATCCTTAATAGCAAGTTCCTCCTCCTTGCCCTCCAGAAACTCTGGTCCATCCTGAGGAGCTGCCACAATCCTACCCAACAGAGGCTCATTCCTACCCAACAGGGAGCCCTGAGACCTGGTGTCTCATCTGCACAACCTCAGCTACCAAGAAAGATGGCAAGTACTATGTGTACTTTCAGTTCAGCAGGGATGAAGACAAGGGGTCTTGGTTGATGGGCCAGCAGCTGGTACAAAGCATCCATCACTGCACTAATTACCACCATCTGTTATGCTACTAAAGGGATGGCCACCTAGAGTGTTGGTCACCAAAGATTGGCCTATATGCTCTTTCACAGTTGGGTTATTTAGGGACCAAGCCTGGAGGCAGGGAATGATGGACTGGATCACAGGGTTTTCCTGCATTATGAATCCCCAAGATGAGAACTGAGAGTTACCAATGCTCCAATGCCAGCATCCTGGTCAGGCCACTAGGGCAAACCTTGGGGATGGCCTGCTCCCTCTCTCTCAAGAAGCACATCTTAGAAGTCCTTGAGGGCCTAACCTTGTCCCTTCTGCCTATGTAGGATCCAAGGGAACAAATAGAAGAAAGAGCTGAAAATGAAGAGAGGCAGGAAAATTGCTTAGAGGAGAATAGCAGTTTCCACTCCCATCCTGTCAATCCTAAGGTGGCAGAGAACAGCCTGGGCTAAGAGCTACATTCTCTGGGAGTGGCCTAGGAAACTATCAGTCCATGGAGCATTTCCTGTTGGCCCTTGACAGGACTTCAGCACTTAACTTTTCTCCAGCATTTGAAGGCCATTAAGAAGGCAAAGTGATGGACAAAATTGCCCTTGCTGAGGGAAGAGGAGAAAGATGTAGGTTCTCCTTGCCTCTGAGCTAAAGAATTGTGCAGTCCCATTTGTTTGTATCTGTTCCTGTAGATGTGTGTGTGTGTGTGTGTGTGTGTGTGTGTGTGTGTGTATGTGTACTGGGGAATGAACCCAGAGGCACTTAACTACTGAGCCACATCTCCAACCCTTTTTACTATTTTTTTTTTTTAATTTTGAAAGAGTGGCTCACTAAGTTGCTTAGGGTCTCACTAAATTGCCGAGGCTGGCCTCAAACTTGCAATCCTTCTGCCTCAGCCTCCCAAGTCACTAGGATTGAGGCTGGGGATGTGGCTCAAGTGGTAGCACGCTGGCCTGGCATGTGCGAGGCACTGGGTTCGATCCTCAGCACCACATAAAAATAAATAAAGATATTGTGTCCACCAAGTCTAGGATTACAGGCATGGACCACCATGCCAGGCTGATTATTTATATTAATTAAATATGTAAGTCTGCTAAAAACTTTTTGTCATCCCTCACCTCCTCTTTACTTTATAGTCTTTCCCAGTAGGACTGAGACTGGCTTCCAAGTTTTCGCCAAATTCTTCTCCAGTAGAAAGAATTTTGCTTCTATTTTCCCAGGGCTCTTCTACAAATGAACCAATCATTCAAAACTCCCAAGTCCACTACCTTCTTGCCTCTAGATGGGGTGAATATCAGGAGTGATTTTTTAATGGGATTTCCATGTGGACACAAGGCCTTAAGGCCAGGCTTCAATGATAGGAAATCCCTCTGACATTTACCATGCAGATGAATATTAACTTCCTTGAGATTAGATGTAAAGTAACCCACAGTTCCAAGGGCTTAACAAATATTTTTCTTCCTCCTACCTTCCCTATGCCCTGGGGTCAGTCTCCCTAGTATTACCAAAACAAGTACCAGTCTTGCTGTGCAGAGTAGGATACTGCAACTTAAAATACCCTCAGGTCCTGCCTATTCAGAAAGTTCATTGGTGAGCAGCTTGGTCTCCTGTGACCTCACTAAATTCAAAGGCTCTGAGTCTAATTATCGTGATCCTTTCTATCCATATATGATTTCAGTTTTTCAAAATACATTCTTGGGCTGGGGTCGTGGCTCAGTGATAGATCACTCACCTAGCATGTATGAGGCCCTGGGTTCGATCCTCAGCACCACATAAAATAAATAAATAAAAGTATTGTGTTCAACTACAACTAAAAAGTAAATATTAAAAAATATATTTCCATCTATCATTTCATCGTTTTGTCCCAGGAACTCTGGGAAATGTGAACCCATGCTTTTTCCTGCTCAATTAGAGTCTAAGAGGTATAGTCATGAATCTGCCTTATCGTTGTGCTAAAAGCCAGGAGCAGGTAGTTGTTTGGATGGTTTCAAATGGGCCCCATTTGAGATCATTCTTGAGTTTCATGGCTATGTAGGAGTCTAAATATTGATTTTATTTTTAACAAAATTTTTTTTGTATTATATTCTGATTATCTAGACAATGTGTGCTCATTTCAGGACATTTGGAAAATTCAACACAGCACAAGGAAGAAACGTTTTTAAATACCCTGAGATCCACTATTTTGATCCAAGCATTGTTCTATTCCAGACTTTTCTAGTAACATGAATAATAGCTACAGTATAATGATATTTAATGAGTACTTACAATACGCAAGCACTATACTCAGGATTTTGTATTATCTTGTTTCAATATTCACAAAAAGGGCTGGGGTTGTATAGCTTGGTGGTGAGGCCCTGGGTTCAATCCTAAGAACCACATAAAAAAAAATAAACAAGTAAAATAAAGGTATAGTGTCCATCTATAACTAAAAATATTTTCTAAAATATTCACAATAAACCTCTGAGTTACATATTGGTATTATGATCCTTATTCAAACTGATGAATTGAAGCACAGAGAGTCTGAATTACTTGCCCAAAGTTGCCACAACTATTAGCTATTGACAATACAGTTTAAACACAAAACCCCTGCCTCTGGAGCCCTGCTCCTGCTATCCTATGTGGTCATGCATATTAAATATTTCACATCTATTCCTGCTTGCAAGAATGTAGGCAGGTAATGCAAAAAGTGACTTCAAACTATTTATTTATCCTATTTGCCACATGCATTCCTTTAACCAGAGCTGAAGTGTGTCAGACATTTGTCCCCTCTAGGAAGTGAGCGATAAGCTATAAATTGGTTCAATGTTATGCAACAGGATGACTGAGGAAGGAAATTAAAGGATAGAGGAGAAGGCCTCCAAGTTGAAGGAAGTCAAAATGAGATGGAGTAACTCACAAGAAGCCTGTACCCTCCTGGAACTCACAGTTTGCTTATAGGCAATTTGAGAAAGCATTATCATATCTTCTTTTTTATTATTTTTTTATTTTGAAGTTCTCTTTATTGCAAAATTTAAATTTAAGATCATTTAGTTAACATATTATCTTGGTACATTAATCCACTCTGGAAATGTGTGAAAACTTATGAAATAAGTTATTTTATTTTATGTATTTTTATTTTATTATTATTTTTTAAATACACAACAACAGTGGAATGCATTACAATTCTTATTACACATATAGAGCACAGTGTTTCATGTAAAAATAAGAGACCCAGAATAGCTAAAGCAATTCTAAGCAGGAAGAGTGAAGCAGGTGGTATCACTATACCAGACCTTAAACTATACTACAGAGCAATAGTAACAAAAACAGCATGGTATTGGCACCAAAACAGGCCAGTAGACCAATGGTATCGAATAGAGGACATAGAGACTAACTCACAAAATTACAATTATCTTATATTAGACAAAGGTGCCAAAAAGTGCACTGGAGAAAAGATAGCCTTTTCAACAAATGGTGCTGGGAAAACTGGAAACCCATATGCAACAAAATGAAATTAAATCCCTATCTCTCACCATGCACAAAACTCAACTCAAAGTGGATCAAGGATCTAGGAATTAAACCAGAGACTCTGCATCTGATATAAGAAAATGTAGGCCCTAATCTTCTTCATGTGGGATTAGGCCCCAACTTCCTTCATAAGACTTCTATAGCATAAGAATTAAAACCAAGAATCAATAAATGGGATGGATTCAAACTAGAAAGTTTTTTCTCAGCAAATAAAACAATCTGTGAGGTGAACAGAGAGCCTACATTCTGGGAGCAAATTTTTACCCCTCACACATCAGTTAGAGCTCTAATCTCTAGGACATATAAAGAGCTCAACAAGACAAACACCAAAAAAAATAACCCAATCATATCTTCTTAATAACAGAAACCCTCTTACTGATAAAGTGTCTAGCAGAAATCAATATCTATCTATCTATCTATCTCTCTATCTATCTGTCTATCTATCTATCTATCTCCCGCCCCGCTCCACCTTTCCCTTTTTCCTTTGGTACTGGGGATTGAGTGAAGGAGTGCTTTACCACTGATCAACATCTTCAGTCCTTCTTTCAATTTTGAGACAGGGTCTCGCTAAGTGCTGAGAGACTCACTAAATTGCTGAAGCTGGCCTCAAACTTGCAATCCTCCTGTCTCAGCCTCCTGAGTAGCTGGGATTGCAGGCATACACCACCACACCTGGCTAAGAAATATCTTGGTCTCAGATAATGTAGGCCAGCACTGGGGAAGGAGCCATGCTCTTCTCCTTTGCAAGTGATTTCTCTTAGTTTGGGCTACTGAAGTATTAGGGGAAGTCAGATAGGGGATTTCTGGGAAAGGTTTACATCTCCATCTGGTGACCCAGATACCTCTCAGAAAACATTCCTGAATTTTTCATTATGAACATGGCTCAGAGTCAGAAAATAACATGAAATCTTGTAATCATGTATATCAGATTTTAAACACACAAAATTCCAGATAAAACCTAGAGGAACTGGAAGTGTTGGATTCCAGAATATAGAGGGGGGAAAGGATATGAAGAAGATGCTAAATCACAGAACTGAGCATAGTGAGCTTGGCTAAGGTATCAATCCAACTTGATTCATGTGCCTACCACCTTTATGGCCCAAAGAATGGAATCTATTACTACAGAGAGAGAGAGAGAGAGAGAGAGAGAGAGAGAGAGAGAAGAGAAGAGAAGAGAGGAGAGAGGGGGGAGAGAGAGAGGGAAAGAGAGAAGAGAGAGGAGTGAGAGAGGGAGAGAGAGGGGGGAGAGAAGAGAGAGGAGAGACAGAGGGAGAAAGAGAGAGGAGGGAGAGAGAGAAGAGAGAGGAGGGGGGAGAGAGAGGGAAAGAGAGGGAGAGAGAGAAGTGAGAGAGGAGGGAGAGAGAAAGAGAGAGGGAGAGAGAGAAGAGAGAGGAGTGAGAGGGGGGGAGAGAGAAAGAGAGAGGGAGAGAAGAGAGAGGAGAGACAGAAGGAGAAAGAGAGGAGGGAGAGAGAGAAAAGAGAGAGGGGGAGAGAGAAGAGAGAGGGGAGGGAGAGAAAGAGAGAGGAAGAGAGAGAGAAGAGAGAGGAGTGAGAGAGGGGGAGAGAGAGAGAAAGAAAGAGGGAGAGAAGAGAGAGGAGTGAGAGAGGGGGAGAGAGAGAGAAAGAAAGAGAGGGAGAGAAGAGAGAGGGACAGAGGAGAGAGAGAGAGAGAGAGAGAGAGAGAGAGAGAGAGAGAGAAATATGCCAATTATTGATATCATCCACTATTTATATTTTTCAATGCCCTCTCTTACAGTAACCATTTTGAGGGGTCTGCCAAGTTGTCAATCTTCCTTCTCCAAAAACTGGATCCCCTCCCCCCAGGAGCCATGTTGTAACCCTGCCTTCTGGGCCAAACTGATGGAATTACACAGAACCCCTGATCCAAGCCAGGGCAACCAGATTCCATCCTGATATTACTGTCTAGGAGTGCTGGGTTCATTGTTTCCATTCAGCAAAGAAAGAGTTGAATAACAGGACACAGAGATAGCAAGTAAGTAGCAGGTTTATTGCAAAAGCAACAGAGATACAGAGATAGACTTTTCCAAAGAGAAGAAGGCCCAAAGCTGGGACTCTGGTGGGGGAGTTTTGGCCTGTTCTTTTTATGATCTCTGGAATTTCCTTCTTTCCTTATCTTCTTCCCTGCCCATGAGCTCCTCACTATTATTCATTGGTGCCCCCTCTGTCCACATGTCTGTTTTAGTTTTTCTATTGGATCCGCTGCTTGAAAGCATGAATATGGAAGTGTATGGGTCCCCGCCCCTTTGTGTCCAGGAGCACTTTTGTCAACAAGGAAGTTGACCTCATTGAAAGACCCTCTCCATGCTTCTCTGGTCTGACCCTGCCCCGGACTTCCTCACTCACCATCTTGCCTTGGTTGCCTTTCACATCGCCCTCACTGAGAATCTGGAATTGGAATTCAGAGATGCTAGTCAATCTATATCAGTCACTAAAACCCAGGATTTGTAAATCGAATCCATGTTGGGAAACTGTATTTTGTCATGTTTGTGGAAATGGAAATTGGAATTATAAAGAGAATTCAGGCAAATGTTGAGATATGAAAGACCACATAAACCAAGAGAGTAATTGGGAAAAGAAAGGGAGAGAGAAATTCCCTGATTCCTGATGACTTCCCAGTTCATGGCTTCAGTCCCTCCTGAATCACGATTTTTCTTACTGACTTTGTGTTCCATGAAACTTCACATACCACATAATATTCTTCTACTGATTAAGCTAGCTCAGGTAGGTATCTGTTACTAGCAACCAGAGGTACCTCGATGAAGATATTATATTGTTCAATCCTCAGAGCAAATGAGTCATTTCACAGATGAAGAAACAGGACCTCCAGAGGCCAACCATACAATAAAGAATGGGTTCCAGTGAGGTATGCCTAATGGAGGGTTAGCAACCTTGGGCAATCCACAGAACCTTGATGGACCTAAGTCTGAAAATTATCTGTGAGCTATCTAGATCTCTTGAGCTCCTTGAATTAAAAACCAAGTTTAAATCCAAGGAATGAGGAATTTCGTTTAATTTTTCTGAAGGAAAAATAGCTAAGCATGCTTCTCTACTACAGCATTTCTAACATTGTATTGAAATTGTCTGTTTACTTACCTATTAACCTCACTAGACTGAACATTGTTTATCAGTGCCTAGAATGCATTAGATGCTCATTAAATATATATTGAGTGGATAACAGAAGAAATAGCAGCTTTTCATTGATTTCTTTCCCAACTGACTGCATCTTGTCTGAATGTCCCACATGATACAGTTGAGTGATGGAAAACAATGCCTATTGGTAGAAAGAGTGTTGAAAGCACACATGATTCTCAGAATCAGCTCTGTCACTGATAATTGTGTGATACTAGGAAAGTCCTTTTCTATGTAAAGCAGTAGGGAGTTAGATTATGTGGTCCCTGGAGTGGAAATCTAACATTTTTTTTTCCTGCAGAACTAGAGATTGACCCAGGGCAGAGGGCACTTTATCACTGAGCTACAATTCCAGCTGTTTTTATTTTTTAGTTTGAGACAAGATCTTACTACATTATGAGGCTGGCCTTGAACCTGTGATCTTCTTGCTTCAGCCTCCTGTCAAGTCACACCTTTACCCTTACAGTCCACATTTTTTCTCAAAGAATAAAATAGAAATCTGCCTTCGCAGCTTCCCTTGCCACTAGGCTACAAGGGTATGCCTTAGAGTCTCCCTAACAGATAAACTCAATCATAATTTGAATATAGCTCCATTTAGTAGAAGATGACATGAAGGAAGCACTGCTTGGAATCCATTCTGGAGAGGCTGGGAGAGAGATGGGCAGGTTTCACAGACGGTGGTGATGAAGGTCCTTGTAGTGATGAACTGGGTCTGGCATTGATGCTGACGTTACACTTGTCACCTAGAGCAGCAACAGTACTTCACCCAGAGAAGCTCAATAGACCACTGCTTTTGGAGGTAAAGTTTCTCTGATTGCCTGACTAATAGATAATGCTAATGTACCATATATTTTTAAAAAGAGAGAAGAAAAAAAACTTTGCTTTCAGTGCAAAGAAATGATAAATGTTTGAGGAGATAGATATACTTAAACCTAACTTAAACATTACACATGCATATATATACATCCATCAAAACATTACATGGGTGCTCGCTTTGCCAGCACATATACTAAAATTGAAACAACACAGAGAAGATTAACATGGCCCCTGCACAAGAATGACATGCAAATTAATGAAGTGTTCCATATTAAAAAAAAATACACGGCCCCCTATAAATATGTGCAATTTTGCCTGTCAATTGAAAACTGCATGTGTATTAACATGTAGACTGCTTTCTTGTTATCATCCACTAAACAATACAGTGTAACAATTATTTGCATAGCATTTACATTTTAGTATGTATTATAAGTAATTTAGATACAATTTATAGTATTCAGGAGGTTGTGCATAGGTGTATGCAGATACTACAGTATTTTAAAAAATATTTTATTGGTGAATTATAATTATATGCAAAAGTGGGCTTCATTGTGATATATTTGTACCTATACATAGCATAATTTGTTTTATTTTATTACCCCCCACTTCCATTCCTCTGTCTAATTTCCACCCTCCATTGGTTTCCCTACATTATTTTATACAAGAAACTTGAGTATCTGCAGATTTTGGTATCTCTGGAGGGTCCTGAAACCAATCCCCCCATAGGTACTAAGGGACAACTGCATTATTTAACATATTCAAGGAAAAGATGGCATGAAGGAAGAATAGGAGAGTCCTTGTTGATATCATACCCAGAATTAGTGGGATGCCTATTTATTGTAACACAGTTCTGACTAGTTCAGATACATCACACAAATGCCTTTTAACCAAAGTTTTTGTATACCTAATTATTCTCTTCCACTAACTGGCATTGATAGATAATTCAGAGATATACTTATAATAAGAAATGTTAGTATAATATTTTCATGGGTACTAGCTTATATTTGAGAATCAAAAACAGAAAAAGTCAGTTAGTTTCATCATAAAAACTTTATTAAATACTTGTTATGTACCTATTGTTGCTCTAGGCAACGTCACGTACATTATTATAATCACTTACCTCTAATCTTTGTACCAAGTCTGTTCAGCAGATGTTAATAGTGAACAGAGAGAACAACATGTTCTCCCAGCTTGATGCCCAGGTGGGTGCTCAATGCATTATCTGTTGACCCAATCTTCCAGTCAAACTTAAAGTTACCCTTTATGAATAACATACATGAGGACAGTCATCAGTAGAAATAAGGTTTTGTGTACAGTATTAGAATATCATTGTAGCTTCTGCAAATCAAATATCCCAAATAATGTTGGCTTAAGATAGGAGTTCATTTTTTTCACAGATCAGAGTCTGAACTGCTATGGTGACTCTATTCTTCAAAGTTGTCAGGGATACAGGCTGTCCTCTTTCTTCTTCTTCAATTTTTTTTTTTGTGTGTATGTGGCACTGGGGATTGAACCCCAGGACTTGTGCATGCTAGGAAAGCACTTACCATTGAGCTACATCTTCAGCCCCTTTTATTTTGTATTTTGAGACAGAGTCTTGCTAAACTGTGCATGTTGGCCTTGAACTTGTGAGCCTTCTTCCTCAGCCTCCTGAGTTGCTGGGATTACAGGCGTGCACCACTGCACTTGGCTCAGCTTGCTTCTGTTGTATAGCTCCATCTACCCACTAATGCAGCCTCATCTTCATGGTCCGATTGGCTCACCACTTATCTTCATTCCAGCCAATGAGAGGGGTGAAAGAGGACCAGTGGGGGAGCTTATCCGTTCCATTTAAAGGACAATTCATCAATAGCCACGGCACATCCCTATACCTCCCATTAACAAAAACTCATCCTTCTGTATGTGTTGCACAGTCATACCTAGCTATGAAGGAGACTGACAAATGTCTTTATTGTGGGAAGTCATGTGTCAGTTAAATCCTATATGCCATATTATTGTGAAAGGGGAGGGGGACCAGATATGGGTGAGGAACCAGCACATTTTGCCACAGGTACCCATTGAACAATTTTAAATGGTAATATTTCCAGTGAGCTAGGGATGGGACTAAGGTATCTTCTAGCTTCTGAGCATAAAGTGCTCTCTAAAATCTCCACAAGAAGACATCAGTTTCCAAGGTAATAAAGCTAGGGCTATGTCAGTCATAAGGTTACTTCAGAGTGACTAAAAGAGAATCTACTGAAAGACCAGGCAAATGCTGAGAATTGTCGAGTACATGGCTGGGGACTTACCTTTCCCAAATAAGATGATATGTATAAATCCTGGAAAGAAACACCCTTGGAATAGAGATGGATACATTAGGATAGTAGATCATGATTCTAATCCCAGATCATGTTACCTGATGCCTTTTCTTTGTTATTGTAGAATGGAAATAACATTTGAGATTTCCTAAGTAATCTTTCTTTTTTGAGGACAGAATGCACTGAACAGTCAATCCATGTTCCATGGTTGTGGAAGGTGTGTTTCCCAATATAACATCTTGCTCTGTTAAAATGGTCTCTTGAGATGTTTTTCAGTGTGAGTCAGAGCTCCAAATATGTTTTCTCATCCTTTCATACAATCAACATGTTAAGCATCAACTACAGGCCAAGTGTTGTAGTAATCAGTGAACCATTCTGGAATAAAATGAAAACTTTGAATTCTTACTCCACCTCAGTTCAGTTATATCCCAGAAAGATCATTAAAATCATGAACTTTGGAGCTTGGGCTATAGCTCAATAGTAGAGCATGTATTTAGCACATAGGGAGCTCAAGGTTCAAACCCTAGCACCAGAAAAAATTATTCATCGTCTTTCTGGTATAGAAACCTAGATCCATCAATATCCAAAGTAATAAGGTAGCATTGACTAATTATATCCACAATGCACATCAATAAATACACTATGATCAAGCAGGAACCTTGTGACGTGCTCTAAATATCACTCGCATGATACCACCTAAAATCTGAAAGGTATTTAATCTCTTCCTTACATCATGTTTCTTTCCTTTTTTAAAACAGTACCATGCTAGGCAAGTGCCCTACCACTGAGTTACAAACCCAGCCCCTGTCACCTTCAAATAAATCAATACATTGTAAAAGCTATTTTAAAATTATACACAGTTGCAACCCAGGAACTTAATGTTTCACCTTATAGTATCAATTTTGGTAAGTTTATTTGATGCATTTAATGCAACCGGTAACTGCAGAATCTATTTTGCCTATGTAAGTAAAAAAATAAATAAATAAGCAGTTACCTAATGAAATCTCTGAAACTTGGCATAGATTTAGTGTGTACTCTACCTTCATTACTTCTGGCAAAATATTGTGCCTTATATTCAATTGCAGACTCTTCCTTTTCTTTCCTGTTTGGTATGCTTTAATTCTTTAGATCATATGAAGATAGAATATACTACCCTTTAAAAATGTCTATAGGCAAATAATTGCACTAAATAAATGGCTATTTTTTTCATATCATATATAATCTTCTTCACAGAACACTTCATGAAGTTCAGTTAGATTTCAGTAAGTTATCTTCCAGTGCAGATCTGTTTCTTCCCATCCTAGGATCAGTATGGGATAAGTTTTTGAGTGCAGAATTCAATGTATATGAATTGTGCCAAGCAATGAGATAACTATATATCTAAAATATAAGCACATATGCATGATACCACTTAGATCAATATTGCCTCTAGGATTCAGTTTCTTTAACTAACTTATTGATTAGTAAATTTTGCTTATTTAATTTGACTTGGGATCAAGTCCTGACTTTGCCACTTTTTTGTTTTTGGATCGACCCTGGGGTGCTTTACCACTAAACTGCTTCCCCAATCGTTTTTATTTTTGATTTTGAGACAGGGTCTTATTAACTTGCCAAGGTTGGCCTTGAACTTGTGATTCTCTTGCTTCAGCCTCCCAAGTAGCTGGGATTACATGCATGGCCTACTGTGCCCAGTAAGAGAGAAAATCTCCTACTTATCTTAGGCAAGCAACTAGAGCAATACTTTACCTCAGTTTCCTTGTCTGTAAAGTGGGGACAATAGTAGTGACATTTGTTAAAAATAAATGAGATAGCCAGATGTGGTAGCACACACCTATAATCCCAGTGACTCAGGAGACTGAGACAGGAGGATCACGAGTTCAAACCCAGCCTCAGCAACAGTGAGGAGATAAGCAAGTCAGTGAGACCCTCTCTCTAAATAAAATACAAAATAGGGCTGCGGATGTGGCTCAGTGGCTGAGTGCCCCTGAGTTCAATCCATGGTACCCACTCCCCCCCAAAATGAAACTTGAAAACATTATGCCAAAGTGAACCAAGACAGACACAGAAAGAAAAATATTGCTATGATCTCACTTATAAGTGGAATCTAAAAAAATGCTGAACCCATAACAAGAGTAGAATATGGTTATCAGGGGATGAGAAGTGGCAGAAAAGGAGAAATATTGTTAAAAGTAAACATTTCAGTAATAAGAGGAAAAACTACTGGAGACTTAATGTACAGAACAGGGACTATAGTTAATAATAGTGTATTATGTACTTGAATTTTGGAAAGGACATCAATCTTGTCTTCTCACTATAGAAAATAAAGGTAGCCATGTGAATTGATGGAGATGTTCATTAGCATAACTACAGTGATTATTTCACAGTGTAAACATAAATTGTGTATCATAAACTTCATGTTTTATACCATAAATATGTGGAATTTGTGTCAACCAGACCTCACCTCAATAAACCTGGAGAAAATTTAAGTTAAAAAAAGAGAAGGGCCACGCACACTGGGGCATGCCTGGAATCCCAGTGGCTTGGCAGCCTGAGGCAGCAAGTTCAAAGTCAGCCTCAGCAACTTTAACGAGGCCTTAAGCAACTTAGGAAGAGCTGTCTCAAAATAAAAAATAATTTTAAAACATTTTCAGGCCGGGGATATGGCTCATTGGTTAAGTGCCCTGGGTTCAATCCTCAATGCCAAAAAATAAAAATAAAAAATAAAAAAGAGAACAAACCCAGAGTTGGCTAATTAAAGTTCTCTTAATATTCTATCACCCCCATGGCCCTCATTTGTGAATCAGGTCCATGCTTGTTAAGGCTGCCTTCTAGGCTCTAGCCTTTACCACCAGTGTCTTTAGAGAGCCTTTGATCTTCAGGAGTTACCAGACCGAAGAAATGGAACATCGAATATTTGGGCAGTTTCTGTCCCAAGATGAGAGTTCTTAACCCAGAATCTATGAACCAGCTTTTGAAGTCTGCCAATGCCCTCTTTGATATTTTAGAATGGTGCTTTTGTGTTAGTTTAATGAATAATCACACACGTGATCGAGTATCTGTGAATCAGTGAAGGTTTTTATATTTATAATGAAAAGTTCCCTGATCCCAGAACTCTAATCCTTCTATCTAAATTTAATTTTACTTTTAACAATTTTTGTGTATTCTCTCAGGATAAAAAAGAGACACGAATAGCAGCACATTATTTTCACAGTTCCTTGCTTTTTACAATTCACTATGCATCATCGAGATCATTCCATATCAGCTCCACACTCTACCTATAGCTTTTAAATAGATGCTCATTCTTCTTAATATTTGTTTTACTTTTTTTTTTTTTTTTTGCTTCTGTGACCAAAAAAACTGACAAGAACAATTTTAGGGGAGAAAAAGTTTATTTGCAGCTCATAGTTTCAGATGCCTCAGTCCACAGATGGCCAACTCTACTCCTCAAGGACTGAGGTGAGGCAGAACAGCATGGCAGATGTGTGTGGTGGAGGAAAGCAGCCAGGGACTTAGCAATCAGGAAGCAGAGAGAGATTGTTCCACTCACCAGAGACAAAATATATATCCTAAAGGTATGCCCCCTCTGACCCAATTCCTCTAGCCACACACTGCCTGCCTACAGTTACCATCCAGTTAATCCACTTAAGTGGATTAATTCACTGGTTAGGTTAAGGCTCTCATAACCCAGTCATTTCACCTCTAAACTTTATTGCATTGTCTCACACATGAGCTTCTGGGGGACACCTCATATCTAAATCATAACAATGTTAATAGATAAACTGCACTCTATTTAGCCAGACTTTTATGATAGGCATTTGATTTTTGTCCTTATAAAGAAATTCTGCAGCAAATATCCTCTTATGTTTCCATTATGATATGCTTTTGCATATAAACCCATGCGACAATTTCCTAGCAGCAGTATCAGTATTATTGAGTCAAAGATAAATTCATGGTAAGTGCTAATGCACACTGCAAAATTACCTCCAAGGAACCTGTACCCATTTCAGCTTCTTCTCACAGTGGGAATTCATGTCTATTTGTATTTATGCGTTGCCAATCATAAACAGTATCAAACTTAATTTTAAACCATTCTGATGGGTAACATACAGCATTTCCTTGTTTATTGCTAGAGATAGCCAGCTTTGAATGAGCACAATTCTTCTTCAGTCCCTGTCTAGCCTTTCCATTTGGTCTGTTGCTGTTTCGTTTCAAAATAAACAATTGTACTGCTTTTTCTTACACAAGCAATAAATAAAAGTCTTTGTGAAAAGAAAACTCAAACAATGAGGAAGTACAGAGACTCTAAAGGGAAAGCCTCTCTTCTCTCCAACTCCATTAGTCCCACTCCCTCTTCAGAGCTGCAGAAACTGCTGAAAGCCCATGAGTTCCATTCTGCTAGATACTAGGCATCAGGCATTTGTGATGAGGGAATGACTAAGGGTCATCTTTACAATGTCTAGGGGAAAAAGGTTCACTAAGCAGCTGGGCATGGTGGTACACACATGTAATCCCAGGGGGTTTGGGAGGCTGAAGCAGGAGGATCGCAAGTTCAAAGCCAGCCTCAGCAACTTGGCAAGGCCTTAAACAACTCAGCAAGACCCAGTTTCAAAATAAAAAGGACTAGAGATGTGGCTCAGTGGTTAAGTGCTCCTGGGTTCAATCCCAGGTACCAAAAAAAAAAAAAAGAGGTTTACAAAGCAATAGTAACAAAGACTTCAAAAAAAATGACTAAATAGTGTATATGAACAAAATGGTTTAAAAGTCCTATAAAATCTTTAGAGGCATCATTCCCATACCATCAATATACAAAGTATGAATACTGTTGTTAGGTCTTGGATAAGTGGGCCCCAAAGTCCATTTGTTAAAGGTGAGTTACCCAGCTGATGGCACTATTGAGAGATGATTATGGGACCCCAGTCTCTTCTGCTTCCGTTTTTGTTTTCTGGTCAGAGGTAAATGGTTTTGCTCTGCTACATGCTTCAGTGGTGTTGTGCTGCCTACTCATAGTTTTAAAGCAATGGGGTAATCAATCATGGACTGAAACCTCTGTGAGACAAAATAACCCTTTCCTCTTTATAGGTGAATTATCTCAAGTATGTTGTTATAGTAATGGAAAGCTGATTAACACATGTGCTTATTAAATCAAACTCCAGAAGCACTTCAAGGAACCAAAAGCTAGCCAGACACAGTGTCACATGCTTATAATCCCAGGTGGCTTAGGAGGCTGAGGCAGGAGGATCACAAGTGTGAGGCCAGCCTCAGCAACTTAGAGAGGTCATAAGCAACTTAGTGAAAACTTGTCTCAAAATAAAAAGGTCTGGGGATGTGGCTTGGTGGTTTTAAGTCCCTCTGGGTTCAATCCCTGGTATCAAAAACAGGAAACCAAATCTCAGCCAATCTATTTCCTATACACTTTTTGGGGGGCTAGGGGTAGGGTCATGTTGGGGATTGAACCCAGGGTCTTACATGTGCTAGGTAAATGCTCTTCCACTGAGCTGCATCCCTGGCTCTTCTATATGCTTTAAAAGCAGTGAAGTAGTATTTAAATAGAAAGGGAAAAAATCATAGTGTTATGGTTTGGATCTGGAATTTTCCCCAAAGTCTCATGTGGTGAAGGCTTCATCTCCAGCTGGTGGCACCATTGGGAGGTGGTGGAAACACTGGGATTCCTGCTCCTTCCTCCCCACACCTCTCTCTCTCTCTCTCTTTCTCTCTCTCTCTTTCTCTCTCTCTCTTTCTCTCTCTCTCCCCCCCCCTCTCTCTCTCCCTGCCTCCATGAGGTGAGCAGTAACAGTTCTGTTCTGCCATATGCTCCCACCATAATGTCCTGCCTTATCACAGGCACATACCAATGGAGCCGAGCAATCATGGACTAAAACCTCTGAAACTGAGTTAAAATAAATCTTTCCTCCTTTAACTTGTTTTTCTCAGGTATTCTGTCATAATGGTAGAAAACTGACTAACACATAGAGCTGAGAAAACATGGTAGTTACATAATCAATAAATCAATACATTTATAAAAGTGTTATTTTTATAACACAAATGATGATAGTTAATATTCACATTAAATGAGAACTTACTTTGTCTCAGGTACCAAGCCAGTTGCTTTCTAGATAGTATTTCAATGAAGGGAAGGGAGAGTGGGAAAAGGAAAGACAGTGGAATGGAGCTGACATCACTTTCCTATGTACATATGTGAATACACCACAGTGAATCTCAATATTGTGTACATCCACAAGAATTAATTTTTTAAAAAATAGTAAGTATGGGAAATGGCTGAAAGATTAACAGAGGGAACAGAGCAAGGGTGGGAAGAGGGAAGGAGAAGGAGAGGTACAGGGGTCTGAATTAGAATAAGGTATATTCCATGCTTGTATAATTATGTCAGAATGGATTCTACTGTTAAGTATAACTAAAAAGAACTAATGAAAAACACTAAAAATAGTTGCTATAGCCTCACCACAAATTTACAAATCAGGGACTATCATCATGCCCATTTAACAGATGAGAAAACTGAGGCACAGGGGTGTTTAATTGACTTGCCTGTGTTCATATAGCTAGTAAGTGACAGAGAGATGTTTTCAATCCACCAGGTCTCATATCAGAGGCCATAGTCTCCTATCACTATATTTTATGGCCAGCAGAGATCTCCTGGTCTTCAGAGATTTTGGTGAAATTGGATCAAATGCCTTCTTTCTATTTGCAATTCCTGAAAATTCTCAGGGGTTTATGTTCTCATAGTGTTTTCTACCTCCAGCTTTTTGTGTACGTCTCTTCTCACCATGACCCAGCTGGGCCTTTCATTACTTCCAAGTGCTTAGCTCCTCTCTTCCCTTTCCTTTCCTCTTACCTCTCATTCTTTCTTCTTCCTCTAGCCATCCCAGAAACAAAACTAATTTCTTATTTTTTTTGGGGGGGGGTTTCTTTGTTTTTGTGTCATGTGCAGCAATTTCATAAGGAAAAGGGGGTAACGAAGGAGCCAGATAAAGGGATATTTATAGATTTGGTGTAGTTCTTATTTAAAAAAAAATCTATTTTTCAGTTGTAGTTGGACACAATACCTTTATTTTATTTATTTCTTTTCATGTGGTGCTGAGGATCGAACCCAGGGCCTCACACATGCTAGGTGAGCACTCTACCCCTGAGCCACAACCCCAGCCCCTGGTGTAGTTCTTATTTTGATGACTTCTCTTTGTCAGCCTTTATGGATTACAAAAGCAACACATGCTTGTTGTAAAACTTTTTCCAAAATTTATAACATAATAAGTAAAAATATTCCTCTAATTGTTTTCTTTAATTCCACTTTATGGAGGTACAGTCAATTGTTCAGTATGTATCCTTCTGCAATATGAAAGGTCTTCCCTATCCAAAACCTGGGAAGTTCAATGTTCTCTTCAAGGTGTCCATGTTTCTCTCTCTCTCTCTCTCTCTCTCTCTCTCTCTCTCTCTCTCTCTCTCTCTCAGTACTGGATATTTAACCTAGGGGTACTTTACCACGGAGACACATCCCCAGTCCTTTTTATTTTTAATTTTGGGACAGGGTCTCACTAAGTTGCTTAGGCCTCACTAACTTGCTGAGGCTGGCCTTGAACTTTCAATCCTCCTGTATCAGACTCTCAAGCTGCTGGGATAACAGCTGTGCACCACCATGCCTGGCAAGGAGTCCATATTCTCAAGGCCACTTGGTCAATTTGGCTTGAAGAACCTGCTGGTGATGAATCACTGGATCCTATTTCCATCTTACCTCCTGTTCTTTCTCTGATGCAATCTTGTTTCAGCCGACTTTTTTGTTGCTAATGCCAAAAAACCTGACAAGAACGACATAGAGGAGGAAAAGTTTACTTTGGCTCATGGTTTCAGAGGTTCAATCAATGGTCAGCTGACTCCACAGCTCTGAGCCAAGCTCTGGGCACAACTACAGAGCAGAATAATAGGGCAGAGGAAAGTAGCTCAGGACATGGCCACCAGGAAACAGAGAGAGCTCTCCTCATGAGGGACAAAATATAAACCAGAAAAGCACACCCTCAGTGACCTACTTCCTCCAGCCACACCCTACCCGTCTACAGTTACCACCCAGTTAATCTATATCAGTGGATTAATCATAATCTGTTTCACCTCTGAAAATTCTTACACTGTCTCACACATTAGCTTTTCGTGGGCACCTCATAGCTAAATCATAAGAAATCCCTACAGGGGACTCAGCCTCTTTTCTTTAATTTCCATAAGTTTGCTCACAAAGGACACTCATGTGTGGTAGACTATATAAAAAGCTTGGAGCAATGGGGGATGAATTCATATTATACCAAAATAAAAAAAAAACACTTCAATCTCAGCATTTGATACCTTTGTCTTACAATCCCTTGTCCACTTCTTAAATAGAAAAAAAAATTGTCTTCTTACCATTTTGCCCAACTTCCTGTGACCTCAATTTCTACATCATAAGAGGCTTAACCAATAACTTTCCTATCCTTATATATAAATACATGACCGCTGAAACTCCACAACATGTCTTTATGTGAGGGAGGTCAAGGAGATAACACAAATAGAAAAATAGAAGAAAATCTGGCTCCAGAGGCAGAGATTAGAGTGATGTGGTCACAAGCAGAGAAACCCCAGCAGCAACCAGAAGCTAGAAGGGGCAAGCTTCTGGAGGGAACGTGGCCCTGACAACGTATTGATCCCAGTCACTTGATACTGATTTTGGATTTATGGCAACAAGCTTGGGATACAATACATTTCTGTTGTTTTAACCCACCAATGTCATGGTTATTGGTTACAGTAGCAATAGGAGACTAATACAGAGTCTGGTACCAGAAGGACAAACACCCCCAAAATGCAGGAATGGCTTTGAAATAGGGTAATTGGACAATAGGTAAATGCTGGAAGAATGTTGAAAAATCTGATAGAAAAATCTTAGATTGTAAGACAGTACAATGAGTTGGATATAACTTTCCCATGTTCATGCATGAACACACCACCAGTGAACTGCACATCAGGTCCAACCACAAGAATGGGATCCTAATTCAAATAAGTTAAACTCCATGGATGTATAATATGTCAAAACACACGCTGCTGTCATGTATATCTGTAAAAAAAAAAAAAAAACACATAAAACAATGAAAAAGGCTTGCCAAGATATTTTTCTTACAAAAGTCATTTCCCTTACTAACCAAACTTTACTATTAAATTCCACTATTAACATAACAAATACCTAACTCACTACATATACATTCATATACAAAGGGGTTTTTTTCCCCATTTTACTTTGTTTGCCACAAAATGGAATTATCTTATACTCAATCTTCTGCAGCTTGCTGCGTTTACTCGTTATATTCTTTTCAGAGTATAGACTCATTAAATGGCCATACTCTAATTCAATCGTTACTCATATTGATGGATATTTCAGTTATCTAAAATTCTCCATGCTATAAAGAATGCTGAGATAAACCTATTTTCCATAACAATTTACAGAACTGTGTGTATGTCTATATATATGTATGTATATATATATATATATATATATATATATATATATATATATATATATATATATATAAATGTTTCCCAAAAGTGAAGTGCCTGGGACAAAGGATGCCTACATGTCTAGTTTGGACAGATTCTGCCCAGCTCGCCCTATGAAGGCCATATCAATCTGCATCCCAGTCTGTGGTGTTTGGGGTTTTCCATTTCCCTGTGCATCTTCCATCCCCAGGCAGCAGATTTTTTTCAATATTATTTAGGTTTCTTTGATTATGAGTGAGATGGGTGGCTTTTTTTTTTTTTTTTTTTTTTGGCCATTCATGCTGCTTCTGTGAATTTCCTGTTGTTTTGGCCCACCCGCCACTCCCCCACCATTAATGTTTGGAAGTGCCCCCATCCTTCATTCCCTTCAGGAACTCAGATTCAAAATGAGGCTCAAAATCTATCTCCACTCCTTGAGGCTTCAATTGGATGATTTGTTTGAGATCTTTTATTTTTTAAATATATTTCCTGTCACTAATGTGAAAGCAGTTATTGCTTCAAAGGATATTTAATAAAATGGAAAAGCCAATGGAATGCTAGCACAGCCATTTCTTAAGAAGTTTAGAGTACTGAAGTTTGTCCTTTATGTAACTCATGCATGCTTTTTAAAAATTTGTTCCAATTAGTTATACATGACAGTAGAATGCATTTTGACATATTGCACACAAATGGAGCACAACTTCTCCTTCCTCTGGCTGTACGTGGTGCAGAGTCACACCGGTAGTATAATCATATATTTATATAGGGTAATATCTATCTCATTCCACCATCCTTCCCATTCCCACACCCCTCCATTCCCCTCACTTCCCCTGAACAATCCAAAGTCTCTTCATTCTTCCCTACCCCTTCCCCCGCTTTGTGGATCAGCATCTGTCTATCAGAGAAAACATTTGGCCTTTGTTTTTTTGGGGTTTGGCTCATGTGTGCTTCTGATAAAGTTGAAATCACATTTGAAGGATGATATTTATCACTGGGTCATTATTAATCCTGACTTTTTCTCATCAACCCAGGGCCCATATGCATTCCCTTGATCTCTCAACACAAATCCTAGCCTATGGTTTGGGTTTTGTTGCTGTGGATTACTAAAGGAGGACTTGAATCTGTGACTTAAGGGAGTCATAGGTTCACGTTCACTTCTTGTACTTGTTCCCAGAACCTTCATTATCTCTGCTCTTTCCCAGGGAGGTTGCAGGTGAAACTCTAGTTACTGTGAAGTCACATGGTCTGAGGAACATCGACAGGGGCAAAGCTCCTCTGGGCTTGGAGCCAGGGCCCAAAACAAGCTGGAGCTGGTCCAGAAAAGCTGGAGATCAGGAAGTCAAAAGCCCAGGAGAGAAATCATTGTGCAGAAAAGACATCTGTGGAAAGCAATCTGCTCCAATAAATATTAAGCAGAAGGAAGAAAGAAGACACTACGGATCAGCATTATTCCAAGTGTGTGTGTGTGTGTGTGTGTGTGTGTGTGTGTGTGTGTGTGTTTACCATCATTATGAAATACTGATTCTGCTTTAAAGGAAATAAGAAAATAGTTTATTCTGAGCCAAATATGAGTGATCATAGCCAGGGAGCACAGATTCAAATTACCCTGAATGATGTATTCCACTGTAGAAGAGGCTATATGAACTTTTTTAGCCACAGAAAAGAAGAAAGCCATAAATCCGTACATTTACCAATTACATTGGTGGGAACATCAGGTAGCCTGGCTACAGCAAAGCCAGGAAATTTCTATAGGTTTCAGATGGTATAGTATTCTTAGCTTTAGGGTTGGTATGGGCTAGAGGTCTGCCAAGCTTAGAGATCCATTCTGAGAAGCATATGTATTAGTTACAAGAATGTTAGGTTAGGAACAAAAGTTAAGGTCAATGGCTATCAAAGGACCTAAGATAGTCCAAAGCAATTTTGGCTCTCCACCTAAAACATTCCATGTCTCTACAACCCTGATATTCTATTCAGTCAAGGCCAAGCAGTCTGACTAAGGGCCAAGGGCCTTTAATATTGATGCAGCTTCTTTAGAAAACATTAGTTGATAGTACAAAGTGTTGTACATAGAATAATAATAATAATTCCTCTTAAATCTTAGTAGTGGTACTCTGAGTGCATTGTAAGTAATTTTGCTTTCTTCATGATAATATTCAATTGGGGGGTTCTGGAGATTGAACTCAGGGGCATTCGACCACTGAGCCACATCCCCAGCCCTATTTTGTATTTTATTTAAAGACAGGGTCTCACTGAGTTGCTTAGGGCCTCACTAAGTTGCTGAGGCTGGCTTTGAACTCCATATCCTCTTGCCTCAGCCTCTGGGATTACAGGTGTGCACCACTACGTTCAGCTCTAATTTTTAAATCATTCCATTTTTACAATAAACCTATATTTATTTTATAATAACAGAAGGTGAACACTTCTGCCTTTTATGATTTTATTAGTTCATTATAGTATTACATAATAGTGGGGTTCATTTTGACATAATAGTACACACATGGAATATTATTTGCTCCATTTTAGTCCCCAGGATTTCCTCTTTCTCTTCTTTTCTCCCTCCCCCGATCCCCTTTCTCTATTCTACTGGTCTTCCTTCTATTTATTTATTGTGATTTTTTTTTAGAATTGGTGCTTTATAGCTATACGTAAAGTTGTTTTCAAAAGCAGATATTTGTAGCAGATATGGTGTTGCACACCTATAATCCCAGATGGTCAAGAGTTTGAGGCAGGAGGATTTCATGGTTGAGGCCAACTTGGGCAACTTAGTGAGATCTGTCTCAAATCAAAATTTTAAAAAGGGTTGGGATATAGCTCAGCAGTAGAGAACTTTTCTAGCATGTACAAGGCCCTGGGTTCCATTCTGAGCATGGAAAAAAGAGGTAAAAAGCATTCTTTCATTTTTCACATGTCCCGAAGCCATCCCTTGTATAGTTGGAAACTGAGGAGAGTAGGTTGTGATTTCTGGATTCTAATATCTTTGTTCAAGGAAGGTGTATTAGTCAAGTCAGGCTGCCATAGCAGGACTTAAATAACAGAAATACATTTTCTCACAGTTCTGGACGTTGGGAAGGCCCAGCAGGGTTGCTTCCTGATGAGACCTCTCTTGCAGACATACAGATGGCTGCCTTCTCTCCCATATGGAGTTCGGAAATTAATAAGAGAGACAGAAAGAGAGAATAGAAGAACAAACCCACAGCTGGGTGCAGTGGCACATGCCTGTAATTCCAGCAACTAGAGAGCCTTAGGCAGGAGGATTGCAAGTTTGAGGCCAGCCTCAGCAACTTAGTGAAACCCTGTCTCAAAACAAGAAATAAAAAGGGCTGGAGTTATAGCTCAATCACTGGGTTTAATCCCCAGTACCAAAAAAAAAAAAAAAAGTGAGCACTTATCATATAAGGACTCTTAATTCCATTAGATAAGGACCATATTCTTATGACTTCTTTTAATGCAAAACTATTAGGTCCCATAATTCTATATATTGGGACACCTATAAAACAATTTAAATTAAGCAACAAATATCTCTTGTGGTCACTTTGTAGTAAATATATTTTATAGAGTTTTATTCTTTTTATAAAAGTAATTGGTGAATGATTATAGCATTTGAAAAATATATGTATATATGCATGCATGTGTGTGTGTGTGTGTGTGTATAGCAAGGTGCAGTGTTGCTGCACCCCTATAATCGTAGCAACTTGGGAGGCTGGAGCAGAAGGGTCACAAGTTCAAAACCAGCCTTAGAAACTTAGCAAGTCCCTAAGCAACTTAGCAAGACCCTGTCTCAAAATAAATTAAAAAGGCTGGGGATGTGGCTCAGTGGTTAATCATCCCTGAGTTCAATCCTTGGTACCCCTCCAAAAAATGAAAAAAATACATAAAGTATATGTAATCTCTAGATTAGTATTTCCAACCTATTTTAATGCAACAGTGTCGATATCATTGAAATATTCACAGAATTGAAAACTTAGGGCTTAAATGGGTAACTATTTCCTTATACCAAATGTAGCCACACTGAGGATTAAGGCTTCACTATACGAATTTGGAAAGCACCCAAACATTCAGTCCACCACAGAAGGAAAGGAAAGAGATGTACATACCTCATACATTCCAGGCAGTTTTCACACATAATCTCATGAAATTCTTTTAGTTTCTGATCTTGTAAGACATGTGCTAATTTTTCTATTTTATATGTAATAACAGTAATAGTAAACTTTATTAAGCACTTACTATGCAGCAGGCACAGGGTTATGGGGAATCCCTGTTAAGCAGTGGAAGAGAGCTTAGTGAAATTGTTGTCTGGGGCTGGTGTTGTGGCTCAGCAATAGAGCGCTCACCTAGCACGTGCGAGGCCCTGGATTCGATCCTCGGCACCACATAAAAATAAATAAATTAAATAAAGATATTGTATCCAACTATAAACTGAGCAAAAAATAAATATTTTTTAAAAAGAAATTGTTGTCTGTAGGTATGTGGAAAGCAGAATGCATAAGTGATGAGCACAGTTGTTTAGTTCAGATTTCTAACCAAAATGTTAAAGACCTGGGCCAATTTTTTTTCTTGATGCTTCTGTGATAAAATGTGATAAAGAAAATAAGATGATGCCATCTGCAGGAAAATGGATGGAACTAGAAGCCATTATGTTATGCAAACTCAGAAGGTCAAGGGGTCCTATATTTGCTCTCACATGCAGAAGCTAGACAGGAAAAAGGAAATGGAAGGCATGGGTGGAGCTTATGACAATCAAAGTGAGATGAGTGGAGAAAAGGGACCAAGGGGTGGAAGGGGGGGAGGGAGGGGGGAAGTGCTGGGGAAGGATATTGGCCAAATTATATTGTTATATTTTGTGCATGTAGAAATATGTAACAACAAATCCCATCAATATGTACAACTATAGTGCACTAATAAAAAATACAGGAAAGAATGCAAGAGGACAGACATAAATTGAAGGAAAAACTGTTAAACCAAAAAGGAACCAATATTTAATGTTTCTTAGCATCTTTGGCTAAAATTAAGAAAAGGCTTCCAAGCACTATTAAGACAATAGGGAAGGAAGGGAAGACAGGGGGGATGGGAATGGGAAAGACAGTAGAACGAATCAGACAGAACATTCCTATGTTCATATATGAATAGATGATCAGTGAAACTCCACATCATGCACAACCACAAGAATGGCCGGTTATACTCCATGTATGTGTGATATGTCAAAATACACTCCACTGTCATGTGTATCTAAAAAGAACAAATAAAAAGAAATAACTATTTTTAAAAGCAAAATAAAGAGAAAACACAAAGTTTTGTGTTGTACAACTTTTTGTTAAAACCTCAGAAAGATGAAAGTATCAGGGTGGCATTCAGTCACACAAAGCACCCTTTCAAGAGATTAAAGGTGCGCCTCAGCGGAACCTTTCAAACAATAGAGCCCTTAGGAAGCTTAAGAGCTGTGTCCATAAGCCAGCTCAGAAAGAGTCCAAGGTAAAGAAGGGCTTATCTTGAGAAGATCTGTGGGTAAGATTCTTTGTTTCCTAAGGAGTTAAACCCTAGCTAAATCCACTGAAGACTAAAAAAGTTTTGGGAAAAAAATGTATTCAAGCACAAACACTCTGCAAACATATGTTCCCTTCCATGGAAAAAGAAGGGAGAAGTAATAGGCTGAAGAGGCCCTAAGAACGAAACAAGGAACAGGCAGTATTTGCCCAGCTGGATTTCAGAATTGCCATAGATCAGTGGCTCTTTGATGCTTCCCATCCCCCTCCTTCCAACAAAAACATCTACAGCCCTTATCCGGAGGTTCCTTGTCATTTTATGTTGGTTATATTGGGGGAGATTACTTGTCTCTTTGGTTCCACAGATCCACAGGTTATGAAGTATTTTACCAAAAGGATTACATCCACACCTGGACCAGACATAGATGCTGAGATTTTAGACTTTCAGGAGATGAAGTAATGGAGTGCAATTTGGGGGAATTGGAGAAGGAAATGAATATGGGAGGGACATGAATCATTGGAAATCAAGGGGTAAGCTGTGAAAAAAAGATTCTACCATGGCACCCATGACCCTCCCCTTCTAGAATTCATGATCTTAGCCAAGTACAGTGATGCATGCCTGAGGCAAGAGGATCGAAAGTTTGAGGCCAGCCTGGACAATTTAGGGAGATCCTGGGGGTATAGCCTAGTGATAGAGAGCCTCTGGGTTCAATCACCACTAGTGAAAAATAAAAACAATTAGAATCCATGCTCTTGTGGAATTTTGTTCCTTTTGAGTGTAGACAGAACTTGTGACACTTTTCTAGTTTACAGAATATGGCAGTGGCAATAGGATGTCACTTTAGCGATTTTTATAATATCTTGCTAGGTATCTACTGTTAGGAGACTCTTTACCTTGCTGGCTTTGATGAAGCAAGGAGTCAGTTGGGGACATTCACAATGACAAGCATGATGATCAGTTTTATATGTCAATTTAACTGAGCTACAGTGCCTAGATATTTGATCAAACATTATTCTGGATGTTTCTATGACTGTTTTTTTTTAGATGAAATTAACATTTAAATCATGGAATTCAAGTAAAGTAGATTACTCTTTCTCTCTTTTTTTTATGGTACTGGGGATTGAGCCCAGGCATGTTTAATCACAGAGCCATATCCCAGCCCTTTCTAGTTTTAGTTTATTTAAAGACAGGATCTCACCAAGTTGCTTAGGGCCTCACTTAGTTGCTGAGAGTGACTTTGAACTTGAAATCCTCCTGCCTTAGCCTTCTGAGCCACTGAGATTACAGGCATGAACCACCATGCCCACCAAAGCAGGTTACTGTCTACAATGTGGGTGGGCCTCATTCAATCAGTTGAAGGCCTGGATAGATCAAAAGATTGTCTTCCCTAGAGCAAAAGGGATTTTTTTTGCCAAAAGATGACCTTTGGACTTGAACTACAATATCAGCTCTTTTCTGATTTCCAACATGCCATCCCACCCTGCAGATTTTGAATTTATCACCATAATCAATAAGCCAATTCTTTAAAATGAACCTCTCAGCACATGCACACTATCATGGCCTATTTGGTTCTGCAGAATCCTAACCAAAATAACAAGAAACCAAGACTGGCCACTGGCAAGCAGCAAGTGAGGCTTTCAGTCCAGAAGCCCCCAAGAAATTTAATGCTACCAATGATCATGTGAGCATGAGTATGGATTGTGGCCCAGGCAAGCCTCAGATGAGAGCCCATCCCTGCCAACACCTTGATTTCAGCCTTGCAGACACCAGCTAATCCATGCCAAGACTCCTGACCCACAGATACTGTGAGATAATAAATGTGGGTTATTCTAAGTTGTGGTAATAAAGTTACACAGAAATAGACAGTTAAAACAAGAAGGTATGGGAACCTGGGGATGCCTGTCTATATGGAGTTAAAACTCTTTTTTGCTTTCAAGGGCTCTTCTAGCTTCCAGAAAGTCTGCCCTGTGTAATACTTCCTTAGCAAAAATATCCTTTGGAAATAACAAAGCCTTGTTTTGTTATAGAAAGAGGCTCAGGAGTTATTCAGACCTGGACTTGAATGCCATCTCATCATTTACTATCTGTGTGACCAAGTGACTTCACCTTCCCATCAGCACAGATATCCCTTTTCTACTTGATATAAAAATGCTTCTTAACAGTATAGTGGTCATTTTGTGTTACTGTGACAATATACCTGAGATCATCAATTTTAAAAAGAAGAAAGGTTTATTTTGGCTTACAGTTTAAGTCCATGGCTGCTTGGCCCCATTGCTTTTGGGCCTGTGGTGAGGTAGAACATCATGGTGGGGAGTGTGTGGTGTGATAGAGGAAGCTGTCACTTCATGGCAACCAGGGAGCAAAGAGAGGAAGGGACTAGGATACCAATATCTATTTCAAGGGCACACCCCCAGTGACTTAACTTTCTCCCACTAAGACCCACCTCTTAAAGTTCCACCACCTCCCAATCATACCACAGGACGGTGATCGAGCCTTTAATACATAAGCCTTTGAGGGACACTTATCTAAGCCATATCAAATATCTACTTCTCAAGGTTATTGTGGGGATTAGATAAAGTAATCATGGCATCTAATATTTGAAACAAGTAAGCACTCAATATTCAGAACTTTTAAAAATGATTTGCAGAGGGCTCCTAAACCTGATAATCAGAGACACACAATTACCTCGACTTGCACCAGATCCAGGGCCACTTGGCCATCTAGGGCAATAACTGATATTGGTATGATGAAAGTCTAATGATCATGCTCACCATTCCCTTTATATAGAGAAAACCTAGAAATGCCAGGCCCCATAAATATTTGCTGGAGACATACAGGGAATACCAAAAACCTTAAACCTCCACTCCATAGCAAGCACTATAAAGACAAGAACTGTGTCTGTTTTGTTTGCTGCAATTTCCCCAATACTCAGCACAGGGCCTGAAACAAAATAGATGCTCAGTAAATAGTTGTTGAATGAATGAATGAATGAATGAATGAATGAATGACAACCTCCCTTCTGAAACATGTTGAAACTTAATTGCCAATGTAATGGTATTGAGAGGTAATTAGGTCATTAAGACAGATGAATATAGTTCTTGTGGGACTGAATTAGTTGCTGGGACAGCAGGTCATAATAAAGAGGCAGCCCTTTGTATTTTGTGTCTTCCAGATGCACTTGCTTGCCCTTTCACCTTCTGCCACGTTAGGATGCACTCACCAGACACTCTGCTATACCCTTGAACTTCCCAGCCTCCAGAACCATAAACCAACATAGGCTTCTTTCCTTTTTTTTAATGATCCAGGCTCTGGTATTCTGCTACAGTAACAGAAAATGAAATAAGACCAGGCATGGTGGTACATGCCTGTCATCCCAGAAACTCCAGAGGCTGAGGCAAGAGGATCACAAGTTTGAGACCAGTCTCAGCAACTTAATGAGATCCTGTCTCAAAATAAGAAATAAAGAGGGCTGGGTATGTAGCTCAATGGTACAGCACCCCTGGGTTCAATCCCCAGTACTGGAAAAGAAAAGAAAAGGAAAGGAACTTTTTCTACAACTACTCAGCTTTCTACACACATTACCCCTCTCATTTACTTCTTTCTGCTACTCTCTGGGTTAGATATTAATATCATCTCCGTTGGGCAGAAAAGATAACTGAGATACAGAGTGGTTAGGAGCCTTGCCCAGGATCACACAGCTAGTAGCAGAGGTAAAATATGAACCAAGACCTGCCAGACCCTAAAGCCTGTGCTCTTTCTACTACACCAGTATTGTGACCTGTTAGCAGTCAGAGCCTTTTAGAAAGGTTAAAGGCAGAGGCCCTATTTTGTTTGGCTTCATATCTCAAGTTCTATCACAGGAGCTATCAAATGGTAGAGATTCAAAAAATATTTAATGAATGAGTCTGTCAGTGAAGAAGTCCTCCCATTCATCCATTATATATATATATATATATATATATATATATATATATATATATATATATATATTAATTAAGCCTGTACAGTATTCCAGGTCAATCTAGGTAGATACAGGGGACACACTGTTGAACAACAACAACAACAAAACTATGGGACTTCCATCCTAATTGGAGAGATAAACCATGAACAGACAAGAAAACACCAGACACTGATGCCTTCTCTGAAGCAGAATCAGACAAGAAAGAGCAAGAGTCATTAAGAAGGGCTGGAAATACCTGTAATCCCGGCATCTTGGGAGGCTGAGGCAGGAGGATGCCAAGTTCAAAGCCAGCCTCAGTAACTTAGTGACACCCTAAGCAACTCAGTGAGACCCTGTCTCTAAATAAAATATAAAAAAGGACTGGGGATGCGGCTCAGTGCTCAAGTGCCCCTGAGTTCAATCCCCAGTACTCCTTGCACCCCACCCCACCCCCACCCAAAAACAAGGACTGGGAGGTCATGAAAGGCTTCTGGAAGAGAGGATATTTGACACTTAAACTGAATAACAAGAAGGAGGCAGTCCTGTAAATGTCTAAGGGAAATACATTTGAGAACAATGAAACAGTGCAAAGATCCTGAGGCAGGAGTAAACTATATGCAGGGGGTGGGCAGGGTAAATTACAAAAAAAAAGTAGTGTGCTAGGAGCAAGTGAGGAAAGGTGGTGAGTGGTAAGAGATGAGGTATATTCATTTGCTCAGGCTGCCCTGACATGGACTAGGTGCTTAACCAAGAGAAATGTATTAGCTCACAGTTCAGGAGGCTGGAAGTTCTTAGTCTTTCTTTTTTTTTCTTAGAGTTTCCCTAAGTTTACATAAGGCCTAGCTAATATTCTGAGGCTGGTCTCAAACTTGCGATCCTCCTGCCTCAGCCTCATGAGTCACTGGAATTAACAGGTGTGTACCACCACGCCTGGTCAGGGTTGATGCCCTCTAAAAGCTGTGAGGAAATATCTATTGTATGTCTCTTCCCTAGCTTCTGGTAATTTAATGAAAATCTTTGGCATTCTTTGGTTTATAGGAACATTACCCCAAACTGTCTCCTTCAGATGACATTCTCCCTGTGTGTGTATCTGGATTCAAATTTCCCCTTCTTTGAAGGACAGTGCTAATATTGGAGTGGGGGGGGGGCTCGCCTATTCCAGTATTACCTCATTCTAACTTAATGATCTCTGCAACAAATAAGATCGCTTTTTGGCATTCTGGGGGTTAAGACTTCAACATGAAATTTTTGGAAGACAGAATTTAATGCGTAACATGGGGTTTGCAAGATATGCCAGAAGAAGGTAATAGAAGGCCTCAGAGACAAGGGGAAGGGGTTGGATTTGCTCTGGATGTAATGGAAAGTCACCAAGTGTTTCAAATCAGACAAGTGACATGATCTGATTTGTTTTAAAAGGATCATGCTGGCTGCTATGGTAGATTATGAAGGAAAACAGCCCCCAATGCCTGCATGAGTCATATGGCTCCCTGGCTGAGGATAGCAATTCTCGTCATAACAACCACTTACTGGACTTGAAGCTTTGGTTTTCATTGTTTATCATTAGTTCACAGGAAAAAACAAATTTAGCTTCCAATTGACGGGATCAGCACATCCTTCTAACTACCTCTAAAAATATTGTTTTCTTTCCTGGATGTTCACATTAAAAGTATTATAAAAGTAACACAAGCTCTTGGTGAAAACTTCAAACAATATCAAGGGAAATAAATGAGTAAATATAGAACCTCAGACAACACACCCCAAGCCTTCTCCATTCATACTTCTTCATTTCTTCACCTTCACATTTGCAAAGAAACCTCCTTGGAGATCTTCCTCCTGGAATTGTTTCTCATCTCTGTCTCTGTTCAGACTCTCATTCACAATGACATTTTAACACTCAAACAAACCATCTAACTTCACCAAGGCAGGCTCCTATTATGTCCTTCCCACAAACTGACATTCAGGATAAACAGGAGCACTAAGCCACAAGATTCAGGGTAGATGTGATCATGGTGGCTCATGCCTGTAATCCCAGTGACTCAGGAGGCTGAGGCAGGAGGGTTAAAAGTTTAAGGCTAGATTCAGCAATTTAGTGAAACTCTAAGCAACTTATTAAGACCCTGCTTCAAAATAAATAAATAGATAAAAAGGTCTTGGGATGTGGTTCAGTGGTAAAGCCTCTCTGAGATCCATCTACAGTACAAAAAAAAAAAAAAATAGGGGCTCCAGGTCAAAAACATGGAATTCCAATCTCTGCTACAATACTTCCTGTCTCTGGGATACTGAGCAAATCTCAATCAAATGTTAGCCTTCATTTCCTCATATTTTGCCTATCTCATAGGGTTCTAGTGAAGTTCAAGGGTACTCTTGTAATAAAACATTTCTAGAATATTGTTGAGTGTAGACAACCCTTTTCTCTACTCTCAATACACACAGCCTTATCTGCTGGTGATCATTCATAAACCAGGAAGTTTTGGTATTGTAACTGAAGTTAGAAAGAAGAGTGATACTGGATGACAGGCTAGAGGGGAAACGGGTACAATTGACTTTGTCAGTCTGGGTGACATCCGATGTGAATGTTCTTCGAATGACTTTATCAGATGTGGCCAAGTGGGAGTTGGAGGTGGAGGTAACAAAATGAGTGAGTCCTTCTTGACACTCATTGCTGACAGACTGACTTCAGGGTGCCTGGGCTGCTCTGGTATAGTGGTGCATTCAGAATTTGAGAGGTAGAAATAATTGGGGAACATTCTGGTGGCAGAGGAGTCACCAGATTGTCATCAAGATTGTGCCATTATTGGGAGAGGTTGCCAAGTCCATTGGCCTTAGACTTGGGGAAGAAGGTATATTTTCACTAGAAAGACTGCTAGTTGACACCATTCAAACTTGACTATTTTTGGATCATCACCAGGACATGGGTCTGTTTTGTCCTTTATTATATCACCAGTGCCTAATATAGTACATGGCAACAAGTAAGTGCTTAATAAATATTGGTTGAGTGAACTGATTATTCCTCATACATTTATCTCTTTTAGCCCTCAGGACCAAATGAATAATGATAATGTTCATATAGCCAATTTGTAAAGTCTGGTTTTCATAATCAGTTTCAATTTATCATCTCAATGGTCCAGTGAAGCAGATTTTTATCATCATTCTTTTTTTTTTTCCTTTTTTAATGGTACTGTGGATGGGACCCAGGGCCCCACACATGCTAAGCATATGCTCTACCACTGAACCACACTCCCAGCTCATCATTCCTCCTTTATAGGAGATGTTGCTAAGGTCCAGAACAGTCAAAACGTGCTAAAATCACCCACTGAATAAGTAGAAAAGACTGAAATACATGTGCTTTATCACCTACAAAGAGTTGTACTGAGATGGTGATAATCAGGTTGTGACTTAAAATATAAGAAGCCCTTATGGCTGCCAGGCACAGTGGTGCATGCCTGTAACCCCAGCAGCTCTGGAGGCTGAGGCAGGAGGAATACAAATTTGAGGTCAGCCTCAGCAACTTAGCAAGACCCTGTCTCAAAATAAAAAATGAAAATTAAGAAAAAAAAAGGTCTGGGGATGTAGCTAATTGGTAAAGCACCAATTTCACAGTACACAGAACAAAACAAACAAAGCCTTATGGCTGGGAAATGGTGGTATCTACAAAGGTGGCGTACATCCAGGTAAGACCTACATCTTCAGACAGGACACAGGAATAAGGAGGGCAAGTTTTACACAAACAGACAGTATTCAGTACACTCTGTATTTTCTGAGTACCTGCTCTTTGCTAGACACTGTACTTTGGATGCAACGGTAAACAAGAAGCAGAAAAATGAGTTCTCTCAGGTGGTGGCAGGTGCTGAAATGGTATCCACTACATAGGAGGCTCATAAAGACTCCGGTTGGGATGAAGCCTGCGATACTCCTCCAGGGTTTTCCAAAGACTAATCTAAGACCTGGTTCCAAATTGTCCAGGAATTTTTTTTTCAACAGTCTCCCTGACTTGACTCTTGTTTTTATTATTTATTTATTTGTGCTGTGAATGGCACCCAGCACCATGTGTATGCTAGGCAAGTGTTCTACCTCTGAGCCACTTCCCCAGCCCAGAAATGTGTATTTTAATTTTTCAAATATTTTAGTTGTACATGGACCCAATACCTTTATTTATTCTTATGTGGTACTGAGGATCAAACTCAGTGCCTCATACATGCTAGGCAAGTGCTCTACTACTAAGCCACAACTCCAGCCCAGAAGTCTGTATGTTAACACCCATTTCAGATGATTCTGATGCCCAGTCAGGTTTGGGAGCCATGGCCATAGGTAAGCTAGAGAATCACATTCTACATTATTGGCTTCTTTTCTTGGCTCCTTTTTCTTCTCCAACTTTTAGTTAGCAAGTTCTACCCTGATCTCAGCTATAAGGCCTCTACAAGAGACATACTTGGACCAGAATATTAAAGAGTGGGGGTGATGTTCACCACACCCCCTAAGCCAATGAGGTAACCAGAAAAACATGCCCCTTAGGCAAGGAGTATGTTCTGGAACCCAAAGCCATACTGCAAGGCCCATGATCCCCTTTCCAAGAGGAGACTTCCTTCAAGGCCAATTTAGAGACCCTGAGTTTTGTTTAATCAAAAAAAAAAAAAAAAAAGATAGTAATTCCTTTACAGTAAGTCTTGAGTCTAGGTCCTCTGGCTCCAAATCTTTTTTCCCATTCTTTCTATCTTCTATTTGCAGCCTTCTGACTTAAGATCTTAAAGTGGACTAGTTAGAGACACGAACTGTGGGCAATGCACAGGCTTGGGAGCACCTCAACCTGACACCTTGAGGAGGACTAAGGGAACCCGAAAGTGGCTTTCTTATGAAATGAATGCTGCTCTCTGTTCAGAGCCCTATTATTGTTTTTGAAAACAATAAATTTTTCTTTTCAGTTGTACATGATAGTAGAATCCATTTTTATACACAAGTATATCAAGTATACAAGCATAAATATATATCTTATCCTAATTAGGACCCCAGTACCCCTCCTTCCCCTTCACTTTCCCTACCCTTGCTCCTTTCCCTCTATTGATCTTTCTGCCATTTACCCATAAGAACTTTTTTAACTTATGGTTGAGTATTTCTTTAATCCTATATCCCAGTAACAGTTGTGAATGCTTATTATGAGGTAGGAGAGCCTGTGGGAAGGTCAGAGCCTGAGATTCTAAGGGAAGGAACTTGGGAAAGTTGAGATAGAGTCCAAAGATCAACAGTTGATGATGCCTGAGGATTAGAATGATCAAGCTTCTTTTTGCCTGGGATAATCTCAGTTTATGCCTCCTGTCCATGAGTGTCATGACTACCCTCCCCTTGTCAATTTGGCTTAGTCATGCAACAAATGATATGTCCACCCTAATAAGGGAGGGACTGGAACTTTCTTTACCTATTGCTTTTTAAAATATTTTTTTAATTGTCAATGGATTTTTTACTTTATTTATTTATTTTTATGTGGTGCTGAGAATCGAACCCAGGTCCTCACACATGCCAGGCAAGCATTCTACCGCTGAGCCACAACCCCAGCCCTCCCTGTTGTTTTTATCCAGTTTGCCACTGTGAAAAGAAACAACTTTCAGATATCAGGGTGGTTAAGCTCCTTGAAGGCAAGGACTACCTTGTGATTGATTTTTTTTTTAAATAATAAGAACCTGTCATATTAATTTTTAAAATAAGATCACAAACTTTATTATGCACAGTACAAAGAGAATGTCTAATAAATTAAGACCTACCATGTGATTGAATTCAGTTCTCTCAGCACTTAGCTATAGGTATGAATTTATGCTTCTTGCCCTACCTACCGTGGATACAGTTCCCTTTTGACCAAACCTTAGCCACATCCGTACTTTAATGATTGCACTGACATCTGGTGGTCATTTCCAGGTCTTTTTTTTTTTTTTCTGGGCAGTTCCTGCACTAGATGATGGATCAGTCTGTACCTCATACTCTATCAAAGCAATTTTTATCTGAGCCCTACACTGACTAGACATGACAACCCTAATACTTAATAAGTTGTTGATAGCTGGTAACAGATGTATTGTTTTTTCCTCAAGAAATATTCACAGAAAGGGATGATAGTGTAGAAATGACTCACGATAAAATAATAAATAACATCAAGAACTGAACTTCAGGGCTGGGGTTGTGGCTCAGTGGTAGAGCACTTGCCTAGCAAATGTGAGGCCCTGGGTTTGATTCTCAGCACCACATATATATATAAATTGTATAAAAAACCCACTGAAGTTCATGGTGGGATTTAGGTTTGTGAGGGAGTTATTTTTACATAGAGATGTTCTTCCTGAAATGAAACCAAATAGGCCAAAGGCTTTCAAGTTCTTTGTAGCAGCAAAATATTGAGTCAAATCCAACGCAGATGTGATCAAATGTTGGCTAGAGAAAACCCTTAAACTTGGATCCATAGCAAACTGCCTTATCAGTAGTGTTTGGCTAACAAGGACAGGGAGGGAGAGTGGAGGAGGTGGCTGATGTGGGGAAAATAGCAAGAAAGTAGAAAAGCCATACTTCAAAGTATAGCTGTTCCTTTATTTTCTGTGTTCCAGAAATGTGTGGAAAGGGAATGGCTTCCTATTCAGTCACCTCTCCATGCCCAATCCCACTGTCACTACAGGTCACTACAGAGGGCTTTCCACAGGGCATATTTTATTCCCAACACACCATGAAAAGGATACTAAGAACCCTGGGATTCACTAGAGGAATATTTTAATCCCCAATCGCCCTCTTCATTTGAAGGGACTGTAGGCAAGAACCCAGTCAAAGTCCATGAGCTTATATCATTAAAAGTTCAAAAAGAGAAAAAGGAAAAAAAAATATAGCTCCCAGATTGTTTTCATGTTCTCAGGAAGGTATCACCAATGTATGAGACAGAACATTTAACTAGGTATAATGAATGACGACATTCTTTGCCATGGATTCCAGGTATCTGGAATGTCTCAGAAAACACAAGCTGCCCTTCAAGGGCCTCCTTCTAATAAAAAAAATGTAAAAATAAGTATTTAACAAGCCTTTGTTTTTAAATGTGAGCCTTAGCCTGGTGCAGTGGCGGTGCCTGTAATCCCAGTGGTTTGGGAGGCTGAGGCAGGAGAATTGAGAGTTCAAAGCCAGCCTTAGCAGTGTTGAGGCACTAAGTAACTCAGTGAGACCTTGTCCCTAAATAGAATACAAAACAGGGCTGGGAATGTGGCTCAGTGGTTGAGTGCCTCTGAGTTCAACCCCTGGTATCAAAAGAAAAAGAAAAATGTGAATCTTAGAGTGTGCAGTTCCTTTCTATACTACCCTCCCCCAAGCCCCACACCCGCTCCCACGTTTTCTTTTATGGTCAGAAGTCAGCAGCTACAAAGTTTAGGGTCTTCAAAAACACACCAGACACCATGCTGGATAAGGCTGTGCTTTATTACATGCATAATTACAAATATGTGCTAAGTGAAAATGTATAAAGCAATGGCGACCTGGATTTAAGCCACACAGAGAAAGGGCTGGATGATCCATTCAACCCTTCTGCCAATGTCCATTCCATTGCCATTAACATGATTGTTTCCATTTCTTACAATTTGCATAGCACTTACTTGTCAAAGTACTTTCAATTAATTGTCTCAGTTTATCCTCACAACAACCCTGTGAGGTAGGTAGGGCAATTAACACTATCCCCATTTTGCAGATGGGAACACTGAGGCACAGAGCGGTTAAGATCTCGAGGCTAGTTAGTAGAAGCATAGGGAATAAAAACCAGGTCTCCGAACTCCCCAGTCCATATCTTCCTCTTTACACTATGTCACTATGCATGACCAGGGAGCAGGACAAATTGAGCAGTGAGCCACAGCTTTGGTTCAGGCTGTGCGTCCGAATAAGCAAGTGAGGATAAAGCTAAGAAAGCAAGGCTACAGGGTTGGCAACACTCACATGACTGCTCTGAACAGCTCAGCACCAAGCTTCCCCTGGCAACAGGCTCCATAGGCTTTGGTTGAAGCTAGCTTCGGGATGCCAAGCTAGTGCTGATGTCTATACATTAGCTTCAGCTGAACTTTGACCAACACTCAGGAATTAAAACTTCCAGACAGGTTTTCTTTGGCTACTTCACTTGGAGCCAGCACTACAAATGAGCTTATTACAGAGATATTCACATAGTGGCCCGTGGGCTGGAACCCAGCCCCTCTGACCCTCCTGGCCTTAGTGGCTCACCCAATGGCTGGTATACTTCCCATAGCCAGAAATGAATGGGCAGAGGTATGAGCAGGAGGCTGGTCTTGGTCAAATGAAGAAGATTCACCATCATGACATTGTTGTCACCCTTAGGTGACATGACCAAGATGCTGTTGGGCCCATTGCCTTTCTGGCCTGTACCTGGTTAGCAGCATAGCTTCTAAAGATAGTTTAAGAAAACAAAATATTAAACATATTTTATCATGAATGGAATAAATTCATAATCATTATACAGTCCCAATGGACCAAATACATAATAAAAAAGTAAATACTTATATAAAAAGCTGAGTACTAAAAAGGCAGGTTGATGGGGGAAGAAAGGGAGTACAAAGAGGGGACAACATGAAATGGAAGAAGGAAAAGGCGCATTCTGGAAGGATCATGTAATCTGAGGTACCCTCAATATGATAGTGAGGCTGAATATTCCCACCCTAGAAAAATCATCACAGGCCCTGCCTTCTTCCCCATTTTGCCAGTTGGCATTTCCCTCACCAAATCCTAGACTGTCCATGAACTCCAACAGATGTAGACTAGTAGAAACAATGAGGTTTAGCAATGAATACTTCATGGGTCTGCCTGGAGGTGCTAAAGCCCTTAGCCTTCCTGACGAGTGTCTGTGGCTTTAGCCCCAATGGAGCAAAGTGCCCTCGGCCCCATCAATTTAGGAGAAGCTTCCATGTTCTGTTCTTAGAATCATCCTTTCTCTCCCTTCCAATGCCCACATTCAAAACAATTTACTTGTCAAAATGGATAGAAATTTGAATTCAAGGCATGATGGAGGGATAGACAGAAGAGAGAAAAGGAGGGAGAGGGAGAGAGGCAGGGATTGTTTTTTGTAAACTCTCATTTTTCTATCATCATATACCATTTCTCCTTAAAAAGCCAAACTCTAGGCAAAGCATTCATTCAATGAGTGTCACACCTTTGGAGGCCTTTGGTAGGAACTTAGAGGTAGGAATCTATGACTGTAAGATTGGGTTGGGTGATCTGATAGGTCCCATCATGGAAAAGCAAACTCTGCACATTCCTTCCTTCCTTCCTTCCTTTCTTGGGTGATTTGGCAAAATCAGATTACACCGTGGAAAAGCTACTTCCATTGACTATATCTCTTCAAAACTTTGCCCAGATCCAGATGTTTAGAAATGAGAATGTAGCCGGCAAATGCTGGAGGTGTAACTTCAAGTTGCTAACACCCACTCACTTTTCCCAGAACGTCTCTCCTTAGAGCAAACAACTGAAACTGAAGCAGAGCAAATTCCGGCCATCACTCAAGGTCCCTTGCACTGACTGAACTTCAAATTTACACAGCTCCTGAGCTTTCATCTGAGGAACTCTCATCTCTTTATTTTCAATATATATAATACACACAGAATAGGGAGCTAAAATATAAATGTAAAGAAAGTTTATCATTAAGATGGTACAAATGTCCTGGAGAGGCCTCTCTGAAGGTAGGCCCTTGAGCCAAAATGACTTTGAACCTCTAGTTTGCTTAGAAAGCACAGCTTCGGGGGATTGCTTGACTTTGTATCTCCATGAAGTATATGATCAAGCACTTTCTGTTCATCCCAATGCCAGGATGCATGGCATGGGGTATGGGAATGCCTTTCTTCTACCTTCTTACTTAGTTCCCTTTACTTCTTACATAGTTCATATACTTTCTCACCCAGACTTTTCTATTGTCCTCACTTTCAAATCCTTCCCCCAAAGAAATCCAGGTAATCCCAGAGGTGATTAAAAAAAAAATGTTTTAGAACATTTTAATTCGGCTCACATAGAGTATTTTTTCTGGGGAGGGAGGTGTACTGAAGGTTGAACCTGAGGCCTTACACATGCTAGAGAAGCACTCTATTACTGAGCCATATCCCTGGCTCTTTTTAAAATTTCTTTTGTCTCGGGGTCTGGCTAAGTTGCCCTAGCCAGCCTTGAAGTTGTGATTCTCTGGCCTTAGCCTCCCAAGAGAAATTTGTTTATTTCTTTTTTTAAAAAAAGGATTCTCACTCTTCCTGTAAAGGATTTACATTTAGCCTTGGGTGTCAAAGCGATTTGTTTTGAAGTTCAACCAGAAAATTAATCATTTCCTCTACCAGCTTGCAAATTCAAAGTATAGTCAATGTCAGATAATCCACCAGATTTGTGGATCATATCATCTCCGCTCTATAGCAGGGCTAAGCCAGGATGCTGGGGCCAGAGAAAGAGGAGAGCATTGCAACTCGTTTCTAATTAAACAACAAAAGAGAAATATTCTTTACCATAGCCATTATTTTGTATAATCAGTCCCCTACTTCTCGTCTTTGGTTTAACTCCTCATGCACTATTTTTTTTCAGCTTCCTTAAATTATTTAAATTGGAGAGCTGAAGATACAAAAAAAAAAAAGAATTAGGTTTTTACAAATCTATGAACTCTCACTCTTTTCATGGCTGGATGGCTACCAGACATCTGTCCCTGGAAAATCCGAACTCAGCTGAAGCACTTACTAGTATTCCTTTGTAAACTCTTCCCTTGTAGCAGGTATTTTCTAATCCCAAATAGACTAGCCTCAATTCATTCATTTTAAAAATTACAAATAATCTAGTCTTTTGCCACTGAGGTGACCCCCTGAGGCTACTGACAGACCTCCATATACTGGCTTTGTTTTTCTGGTTAAGTATGTCTAACTGCTGAAATGGCATTGGCAGGAAGAACATTTTCCTTTACCTCAAGACAAGAAACTCTTGAGTGTCATGGTGCTGAGCTAGTAGTTTTGTATAGCTCTTTAGCCACAATTAGCCAAACTTTGAGCCAAACCCTAGGATTGGACATATACTGGACACCATGCATTATAGCTACTTCTAGAGTATGAGCTACAAGGATTCCTGAGAAACTGAGGTTAATGAATGAGATTTATCAGGAATGAGGTATCAAAGGGACATTGTCATTCTCTGGAGGGCCAATCGGTGCTTAGCATCTAAAGTATACCTTGGCACAGTGTTATCTGATTTCTTGAATTTATTCTCTGAATTAGCACCTTAACACTGGCTCATCTATCTAAAAATGAAGAACAGAGCGTAGAAGAAACAAAGGCAAACAAGACACCCTCCATGTCACTGCTCCATGTTAAAATACGACCAAACCTCCCCTTGCCACCAGAAATAGTCATGTTTCCCATTTTGCAAACTTTAGTGGGCAACGACAGCTAATGAGACACATATTCAACCAGAAATATACACATAATAACTTTGTTCTCTGCACAATATACAGGGTGGTCAGGCAAAGAGTCATCTCACAGGAAAGAAACAGTGGCATGGAAGGGACCAAAGGACATAAAGCTATTGAGCCATGACTATGATAACAATGTACCCTGGAGCATGTTTTTTTTTTCTTTTTCATTAAAATGCTAGAGTGATATACTTAAAAGGATAAACTCTGGTGGTTGCCTTTATATTTTTAAAGATAAAAATCAGAACAAGCCTTGGCTACATAGCTCTGAGCAATAAAAGAATTTCAGATCTTGGAAAGATAAGAAGTAGGGGTAAAAAGTCCTAGACTCAGGAATCAACAACTTTTAAAATGAGGTACACTGAGGTGACTGGGGATTGGGTCTAGGGGAATGTGCTGAGTGATTGCTGATTCTGGGCTAGAAGGATGGGAGGAAGTGCTGGGAAAAGACTTAAAAAAATGCAGTCTCACTGTGACATGGGCATCTGGTGCAGAAACAGAAACATGGCGGCAGCAACTGGGCCACATGGCAAAGAAAAGGGCTGTGTATCGCCTCTAGTCCATGTGTCATAAGATTGCTGAGCCTTGGTTTACCATTTACCTAGCCCTAGAAGTTATTGTTATTAGGAATGATTGACCAGCCATAGTGCTCGACCCCAAAGGGAGGATTCAGTACTGAAGAGTAAGAAGGGGAACAGAATGGAAAGGGAGTAATTGCACGTGGGTAAAACTATATAGAAAAAGAAATAGTGGTTGGAATGATGGTGGTGGCTCTTTAATTCCACCAGGTGTCCCTATAGTGTAAATTGTTTAAAACTGTTCTAAGTGTGGTAGGAAATTGAGACAGGCACCTTTTCAATTGGATACAAGCACCTTTGGTGTCACCAGGTCTTGTCCACACCCCTGGGTCTTAGGATGGATTTGCCTTTTGGAATTTTAAGGACCCCCAAGGGAGTCACAGTTGCCCATTCTGTTCCAAAGCTTTGAATATATTTGAAAGTATCCCAAGCCTAATCCATGCTCATGGGGACAGCTGGCCTGTTATGAGTACTTCACACTGGGAGGAGCATGAGTGTCAGTTATTTCAATCCTGGTGGTCTTTACAAAGGAATGCATGAGGATGTTGATGCAGCTCTGAATCTTCCCTGGTTTACCAGTATGCAGTCCAGACTTAGTTCCCTTTACTGTTCTTACATATTCCAGAAGCCTAAAGCACCATCATTCGTGGAGGTGGCATCTGGTAAGGGTTTCAATTAGGACCTCACAAAAATGTGAAATTCCTAGTCTTTGACTTTGCTTAGAACTTTACTCATCATTCATTTCAAGGAAGCTGGAAGAAATCATTCGTTGCTACAAATTCATGGCAAAGTCCTTGTCTGCTAGCTAACAGATACCATCTGGAAAATTACCATTTTTTTTTTTTTTTGCAGACAAGGAGAAAGCTCTATAACTTATCTTTGTGCACTTCAAAAGAGTACCAGGAACAAGCAAGCTATAAAAGTCAACCTCTCTCAATTCATTTAGAGGAGATTAACTAAAGCAGCATTGTCTTATAATCAGAAATTAAAATTAACATACATAAACATAGAACAAACTAATAATGCTAAATATTGTAACAGGAACAAGAATAACATTTGAACTGAATCTTCACAGTCTAGAGAATACCATTACTATTTTCCTTCTGGCTTTCCTTTCGGTGGTTTGAAAAGCAAAGCCCCTTAGTTTACACTTCATCTTCCACCAATGACAGTTAGATCCACCAAAAGTAACTTTTTCATGAGTTTCCTGCAGGCTATAAGTCAGGACGGTTGGAATTTTTCTTGCATAGTTTTCAGTGATTGCATATTGGCTAACGATTACTTTTAAATTAAAAAAATATTTTTAAAAAAACAAATATAATTAAACCATAGCAATCTTGTTTACTCTTTCATGAAATCTTCCTAATGCAGTATCACAGAAGCCTAACTGTATTTTCTCCTAAAGAGAAGATTAATTTCCAGAAATTATGTAGTGCAACTGGTTAACTTGTAGGAAAGAGACAACACACTAATATGACTTCACCATCCAAATATGGGAAATGTGTTTTGGGTACCCAGTTAATAAAATATATCCATGGTCTGCAATGTCCTTCCTGTTTTATATCCAGAACAACCCCATGATTCTAGTTGAAGAGAATGGAATCAGGATCTTGATTCGCCATCTGTGCTATATGCTTTAACACATCCTTTTTGGTAATGATTCCAAGCAAACGCCTAAAAGACAAACACAATTCGACAAAACAAAAGTAAATCTACAGTTAAAACAACATTCCCAAAAGATGACACTTGTCCTCCCCAGTCTTTTTCAACTTTGCCTTTAAACACTATCTGTACTTCCAGAATATTGAGACAACAGGAGTTGGATGCATGTTCCAGGCAAACAGGACGATGTACAAGTCCCTAAATATATGCGAGAACTTCTACATCTGGGTCTCAGGTCCTGCAATTTCCTCTGCTCTATATATTCTCTAAATATATGAATATTTCTTACTTACTGCAACCCAGTCCAAATGTTCCTCTTCCAGAAACTTTCCTGATCCTATAAACCAGTAATAACTGTTCTGCTCCCAGCAACAGCATGTTTTGTGCAGGCCTCTTCTATAATAGCTGCCCTCTTTGCTACTTTCCTATAACCACTTGTGTATCCTGCATTCCTCTGTAACACTGCAGACTCCTTGAGGACAGAGAAGGGTATTATTTATTTTTGTATCTCCACAGAATCCATAATACCTTCTTACATGAAGTAGGGATTCAGTAACTGTTGAATGAACCAGTTAAGGAGAGCCCCCTTACTGATTTAGATTCTGCTAGACATCAGATATGGCACTTGAAAATTTTAGAGGAGGGAGCAGCCAGGCATGATGATGCACACATGTAACCCCCCCAGCTACTCAGGAGGCTGATGCAAAAGGATCACAAGATTGAGGTCAGCCTCAGAAATTTAGTGAGACCGTATTTCAAAAGTCAAAATAAAAAAGGCTGGGGATATAGTTCAGTGATAGAACACTTGCATGTACAAGGCCATGGATTTGATCCCCAACACCACACACACACAAAAAAAAAAAAAAAATTAAAGGAGGGGGAAATTCTTATGTAGCGGCTGGATGAATGCAGCAGAAAAATGTTCAGAAAAAAACTCCACCCTTCTCCTCTCCCGCCTCTCTTTTCCAGTAAAAACTGCAGGACTTCCTTTACTGGACAAGAAATATCCTGGGAAGGAAAGAGCCATGGACTTTGGAGTCAGAAGATTTGTGTTTCAAGCTACCTCTATTGTTTATTAACTGGGGACCTTCATGTAAATCGTTAGACCTCACTGAAACTTGGTTTTCTTGTCCTCAAATAATAAGAACAAAGGATTGTAAGGGCCAAATACAATAGACTCCTTTAAATTGTGGTTTCAGTTACCCATGGTCAACCATGGTCCGAAAACAACGCAGTGCCATATTTATTGTTATTATCTCTTACTATGCCCGATTTATAATTTGAACTTTATCATAGGTATAGGGAAAAATATAGTCTTTTTTCAGGGGTAGGGTACTGGCAATTAAATCCAGAGGAACTCTACCCCTGAGCTACATCTCAGACCTTTTTTGTTTTTATTTTTTTTTATTTTGAGACAGAGTCTTGCTCAGTTGGTGAGGCTAGTCTCAAATTTGTGAACTCCTGCCTTAGTCTCCCCAGTTGCTGAGGTTACAGGCATGCACCATGGGACCTGGTAGGAAAAAAAAGAGTTTTATATAGGGTTCAGTACTATTTGCAGATTCAGGCATCTGATGGCGGTCATGGAAGGTATCCCTGAGGATAAGGGGAACTCTTGTTGTATACATATCCTACCTGATACCATTACAATTTCAGTGCTGCATGAGAACACAGCTATTTCCTTTGTAGGCGAGGAACTCAGTTATTGATAATATGCATCTAACAACTTTCAAATACATTCTCTTCCCCAAATTCCTTTTCTACTAATTATGATGATCAAGGTAACATATCTACCTTTATCTCAGAGCTTCAAAATGTACTACTAATGTTCATTTACACTGGATTCTTCTTTTTATTTTTCGGTCTCCATATTCTCTTTCTTCCCACAAAGCAATTTGTCTTCGCCCAAGAGTTCTTACCCATTGTGTGTAACCAGGCACTGTCGCAATCCCAGCTTGCGGAAGATATCCACTACTATCTCCATGGGTGTCAGGTCAGTCACAGTGAAGGGGCTGAGATCCAGGATGTTCCGAAGCTTCAGGGTAGGTGGAGTGTATGGTGGCATTGGAGGAGAATGCTCAGTGAAATAAATGATGGAAGTGCTCACAACTCCATCCTGTTTCTTCCGAGCATTTTCTATTTGAACAGAAAAGGGGGAAAGTTGAAAACAGGAGTGCTAGTTCAATCATTCTGGCCCCTAACCAGTCCCCTATTCCCTGTCCTCCCCCATTTTGTGCTGATTTATTGAGTTACACAGTAGATTCTATGATCTCCTCTCTAAGATACTTACCAATTGAAATAATGAGATCTCTTCGGAGGACAAAGCCTACAAGTCTTTGAGACTCCCGGGACACCACCACTGGGAAGCCACTGTAAGTGGTTTCACTGATTATGGTTTCTACATCTTCCACAGTCATACTGTCCTGAGTCAGGACAGTCAACAAAGGATCATTTCTCCGGGGTTTCATCACATCCATTGCCAGGGTCTTATGAGCAAACTCTTCTTTGGCTTCAAGAAAGGGGTATCCGTTGAGACGGATATGGGCATCATAAATGCCCTCCCGCCCAAGTGCATCTGCCACCCACTTGCTTGTCATGGCTGCAGCCATCAGAGGCACAATATATTCCAAGCCGCCAGTCAGTTCAAACATTATGACAACAAGAGAAACAGTCATCCGAGTCACACCCCCTGCAAAGAAATAGACACAGGCTATTGAAGGGACACAAAGCACAGGATTCATTCCAATTATTGGCCTGTCACAGGCTCCAAACAGGAAAAGCTACTTACCAGAACTAATGCTAGAATGGAGTTCTACCTATAACTACACAGACCCTGAGACTCTAGTAATATTATAATCAATCTGACTCAGATTTTTCAAAATAACATCCACAGAAATATAACATACCTTCTTGTATATTTTTTTTCATTTGGTGCTTCCTTTCCCTAATTATAAAAGTAATACATGCCATTGTAGAAAATTCAGAAAATATGGAACAAAGTCATTATTCACAAGCTCACTGCCTATTAATAAGCAGAGTAAATTTTTAGAGGACATTTTCAAGTTGTATAAATATCCACCATGCTTTTCCCCTTCTTTATGTGGGGAATATTTCACATATTATTACAAATTTATTTAAATCATATTTAAAGATTTGAACATGTTAACATCATATTTAAGAGCTGTGTAATATAGTGACATATGGATGAACCATAATTTATTTTATCAATTCTTTACTGTGAAAAGTCAGGTTGACTGGAAATGTTTCATCTCATAAATAATACTGTGATGCGTATTCTTGTGTAGCCCTCTTTGTCTAAATTTCTGATTATTTTCCCAGTGGGAGAGAGTAGAATTAGCTCTCATAAAGCTCTTGAAAAATAGCAAACACATTAGGAAATGGATGATCGTTTATAAAATTCTGCAGTCTGTGCTTAATATCACTCTTCTTTTGTATATCAGCTGGATAGCTGGGTAGCAACTTCTTTGAAATCATTGTAAACCCTACTCACCTAAGCAGGCAGCAGCCCCAACCATCGCATAAAGACCAGGGGTGATGCAATCAGCTCCCTGACTACACCAACTATTAAAGATTGTCCAGTCATGGTGGTAATAAGCCAGTTGTTCCATTCCTACTCCTAAAAGCCGACCTGCTATAGCCCCAACAGCCATGCTAGGGATAAAGAGGCCAGAAGGGATCTGCAAAGAGAAAGCAAGAGATGGTTAGTGACAAATGATGCAACTGCTTGGCATACGGTAAGGGATGGAGGACTGACCCTCTGCGAAGCAAACAGGCCATTGACAATTTAACTATGCACTATGCTAGCAAGTGGCTGTAAAGATTTGTGTAACACTATAGGGACTAGAGGTTCTCTGGGACGTGCAGGCAAGGATGACTGCAAAGAAGCTTACCCTGATTCGGGGTCCATCAGGCAAGAGCCTGAACTCTCCAGACCAACACAGAACTGGAGGCAGAAATTAGGCCTTTCCCAAAGAAAAAGGAAAATAGATGGAGTTTCTTATATATGCAGACATTTTCCCCAGTTTGAATACTTATCAATTACAATTTCTGACTACAGTGGTCTATGCTGAATGCTCTACATGTAAGATTTTGTAGATTCTTCATAACAACCCCAGGAGGTAGGCATTATTATTCCCAAATGACCAAGAACCTAAGGATCAGAAAGGTCAAGAAACTAATCCAAGGTCAGGATTTAGTAAATACTGGTGCTTGGATCTAAAGGGAATGCTCACAACCATGCTCATACATTGAATCCTAACCCACTGTGCACACAAAAAGGATGGTATATGAGGTTTGATTGTTTTGCAACAGCATAAAGAAATATTAAACAAACATTTTAAATAAGCAAATGGCTATGGTTGCATGCTTAAGCAAAAAAAGGATACTTCATCTATCTTCCTGCTTTTTCTAGGATGCTGTAATAAATTATTAATAAATAGAGGGAAATTATGTCAAGGATAATAAAAACAGCAGATTGTTTTAAAATAGTCTGCATTTGATTTTGGAATGCATTTGAATCTGGTGTTCTGAGGGCCTACAAATTCCCTCTAATTTTCACCCCATGGTTTCATTGTTTTATTTAACTGAAGAGACACTGCAAAACTTTTCAGAGCCTCCATCCTATTTCTGTGTTGAGGGGCACAGATGGTTAGATGATGTCTAAGAAAGTAGTGTTGCTGAAACTATGTTGCTGTCCCTTATTTTCTGGTTTGAATCTCTGTTTCCCCAGAGGATAGAGGGAAATACTCTGGTAGTAGGGTGCTAAAGAGAAGAAACAAGTAAAATCCTAGTGAGGAGGAGGAAATATCTTAACAAAATTTCCTTTCTAGTTTCTTCTGAAACATAGAAATGATTATAGGTATTGAAAATAAAACATGCCAGCCTGAGTTTTCTTTTTTTAAAAAATAAATTAACACATAATAATTATGTATATTATTGGGTCCAGTGTGATATTTTAAAACATGTATACAATGTATAATGATTAGATCAGGGTAATTATTATATCCATCAGCTTGAACATTTATCACTTCTTTGTGTTGAGAACATTCAAATCCTCTCTTCTGTTTTGAAATATGCAACAAATTGTCATCAACTGTTGTCACCCTAGTGAGCTATACAACACTAGAATGTATCCCTGCTATCCAATTTTATTGTATACCAGTTAGCCAACTCTTCTCAATCTCTTCCTCCCTATTCCCCTTCCCAGAATCTGACAACCACTATCCTACTTTCTCCTGCTAAGGCCTCCACTTTTTTCAGTTCAGGGAAAACATGCCGATGTCTGCTTTTAATAGTTTCAGAATTATATTAACTTGCGAAATGGATCCCAGTTGTTGAGTAGTAGCCTTGATTCCAAGTGTAAAAAGCAACAAAAGTAGTTATATATATTGGGCTGAAACATGAAATTGCTCTTTGAAACAGCCAAAATGGTTGAGTACCATCAACTTAATGGGGTTCAGAGAATATACTTTATGAATAACCTCTAAAGCCACCCTGTAAGAATTAATACCATACAGGACAAATATTGTTTTTTGGTTCTCCAGGCACTTCGCCATTCTTTTTGAGGAGAAAATTGCTTCCCGCAGAAAAGGAAAAGACATGTCTTCCCACAATCTCATCACTAAGGTTTGCATTTGGTCTCAAAATAAGCTTGGACAACTTGAAAGAGAGAGGTAAAGTTATCTAGGAAGTTATGGGAACAAGTCGGGGTAAAATAGCTTTGGGGATAGGGTAATTACCACATGAACTATTGTAACTGGAAGATACCTTGGCTTTGCCCTCAAAACCCACAGCTACACACACAGCCACTAAGTGCCAAAAGAATTCCTCACCTTCATGCCAAAGGTGAATATAGTAATGACAATTTTCAGGATGAGTGTCAAAGCCAGCTGCCACATGGCACTGTAGACTCCCACGCCAGCCGGTCTGTCAGGCAGTTCACCACCCTTGCTTGTGTTAAAACGGTTCTCATAATCACACAGCTTGGAGGAGTCCAGAAGGCCACAGTCATTGAACAGCTCAGAAATGAGCTCACTTGTACTCATTCGGGTATATTCATTGGGGAAAGCCAGGATGGCAGTGATGGCTGTCACGATGAGTACCTCTATGACGGGATACTTGCCCAACTGAGTGGTCTTACGCTTCCGACACCAGGCAATGTTTGTGCGGATAAACAGAGCTCCCCACAGACCACCAAATATGCCCAGCAGAATGAATGGTACAAGCTCAAAGAGATGCCATGGGGTGTGAAACTCCACATAAAACAGAACTAGGCGGCTATTCCCAAACGGATTGATGGAGCGTAGAGTAAATGCTGCCACCAGGGCAGCAAAGAATGAACGCCACAAAGTTTTGAGGGGAAAATAGTAGCTGACCTATAAGAGAGGAGGTGAGAAAGCAAACTTGGTCAATACACAGAGAAATGATTTCAGGGGAAAAGTTGGTGCTGCTGGCATTAGAGTGGAGGATGACAACTGCCCAGGGATTTCTGGTCACATAGTAAATCACTGAGTTGGGCCATGCACTCAGGGACTGCAACATTTTTAGATATTGGCCAAAATCCTGACACACAACCATGCACATGTCAGGTGCAGTGGCACATGCCTGTAAACCCAGGGATTTGGGAGGTTGAGGCAAGAAGACCTCAAGTTCAAAGTGAGCGTCAGCAACTTTAATTTAAAAAATTAATATTTTGTCTCAAAATAAAAATAAATAAATAAAAATGGGCCTGGGGATGTGGATCAATGGTTAAGCACCCCTGGGTTCAATGCTCAGTACCAAAAAAAAAATCATTACCTCTTCCAGACTGAATAACACTCCTCCGATAGGTGCCCCAAAAGCTACAGATACACCAGCAGCAGCTGCAGCTGACAAGACCTACAATCCAAAACTCAAAATTAGCAATAAAATAATGCTGCTTTTCCATGTTCAATCATATTTTTAAAGGAATGTTGTTACCACACATTTTCTTTAAAAAAAATCCTGTACATGCTCCATATCCTCAAAAATGTAGTTCAATTTCTATTTACTTTGAGAGCAACCACTATTTCTGGATGTTGAACACACATACGTGGTTCCCATACTTATGCAGGACAAAGGGCCTTCCATTTGTGATTAATTTGGATATGGGCTGTGTTCTAAGTTATGCCCTCCATCTGCAATACACCCAATTCAGTAACTGATGTATTTATTCCCCACCTAAAATGAAGTACTTACACTGATGTTTACATAGCACTTTGCAAAGGAATGTTTTTCAAATGAGATGTTAAAGAAGGCTCTAATGATAGAAAACTGAAATTACAATTGGCTCACAGCTCTTCTGAAGCTGCATTATTTATACAACAGACATTTAGCTTTCCATATTGTGTGCCCTACTCTATGCCCATTAACCTTTAGAAACAGAAATAGGAAGGCAGCTCGATTTTTAAAGGAAGAGAAAATGCTAAATATGTTTAGGCACAGCAAGGAAAGGGGCTAAGGAGGAGAAGAAGAAGCTGTTAGAGGGAAAGAGAATGAGTGATATTTAGAGAGTGTCACCTCTGTGTGTAGGCGTGTGTGAGCATGTAAAATGTACAAGACAAACACTGATGATGGCAAACAAAGCATAGTTCCGTAGAAAGGCAGAGTCCTTCCCTTGGATTCTAGTTGCTGTGGAGAAAGAGCTAATTGGGGGAGAAAGGGAATTCATAGCTAAAATGGCTTTTCATTTCAGACAGCCAACATGCAACTTGAGACAGAGGATTTCACTGTGTTTTAGGATGAATTGGGGTGGAGAAGAAGGATTGAGTTGGCTGCTGCTTTAATTATCTACTGCAAGGTAAAATCAATCTATGCCCATCCTTCTCAAATCGGTTTTAATCTCAGCCATCTACCCACTTGGCCAAGGCCACTGGCCACAAAAGGGTACCACCGATGGTAAGAACAATAGGAAAAGATAACTGGATAGTCTAAATGAGCAGTAGGAAGTAAATTTGAGATCCAAGTATCCATGAATCTACTCAGAGAAATATTTGGCATCTGTACAGAGAAACAGGCAAATCAAATTTCCCTTTCATAATATAGGGGAGTATTTGAGCAAAAATGACAATTTTCTGGATGGAAAGTAACCAGCAATCTATAGTTTCAAACTCATCTCCACCAATGGAAAACCAGCAACAATCCACACTTTATTCTTGCCTGTTAAAATGTTTTTTTCCCTTCAACTCTGTTGCTTCCATTGTATATTATCTCTGTTTAACAACCTCCCCGTTTTAACATGGCCTTTGTGTCCCTCTACCACATAACACATACATAAACAGTCTACTACATAAGCCCATGTAACTTCTGCTATTTTTCCTCTCCTTTCTATGTGTATCAGGAACTTTCTCCCTTGAACTATCAAAATTTATTCCGTATTTGAAACCTCAGTGCCTTTCAGTTTCCTTCTAGGTCTTGTGGTTAACCTTTTTTTTTGTTTTGTTTTTGAAAACCTATTTGTTTTCTTTTGTTTTCAGAAGAAATCACTAGATTCCAGATTTGTGAAGCATCTTTCTTAATGAAATCACCTTGATCTTTGATCCATTACATGTGCTTGCTTTGTAATTCAAGGAAAATAAGCTAGAACCATTATTTCCTTAGGTCCTTAATTATAGCAGGACAAAAAAGGAACCAATGGCTTGGAACATTTAAAAAATGTTCCTCTTCAAAAGAGCATACATTAAGAACTAAATAAATTTGAGAACGACTACAGCGATGCTAATTTAGCCTGGTGGGGGTGGGTGTTCAGCAGAGCTGAGGCAGGAGGCAGAGTGAGGTCTAATCCAGAGAGAAACCAAGTCAAGTGTGCCCTTAGGTAGAAATAAAGATAAAAATGTTGACACCTGAAATGCACACTGCATTTATATTTACTCTTGCATAGGAAATAAACAAGTTCTGCCAGGTGCAGTGGTGCATAGAGGCTGAGGAAGGAGGATCTCAAGTTTGAGGCCAGCCTCAGCAACTCAGTAAGACCCTCAACTTAGCATGAAGCTATTTCAAAATAAAAAATAAAAATGTCTGAGGATAAGAGGACACCTGGGTTCAATCCACAATACCAAGGAGGGAAAAGGGAATAGAAAACTTCTTCAGACAGGTGCAACAACACATGCCTATAATCCCAGCAGCTTGGGAGGCTGAGGCAGAAGGATCGTGAGTTCAGAGCCAGCCTCAGCAATGGCGAGGTACTTAGCAACTCAGTGAGACTCTCTCTCTAAATAAAATACAAAATAGGGCTGGGGACGTGCCTCAGTGGTTGAGTGCCCCTGAGTTCAATCCCCAGTACCCGCCCCCAAAATCTTCTTTAAAAATCTGTTAAAAAAATTTGTAACTCCTTTTGTAAAGAAGCAACATATGCTTGCATAGGATTATATATAATAAAAAGTTAAAGTCATTACTTCTCTTTCCCTACCAGCTCACTGGCCAACTCACCAGAAGTAGACATTTTTAACAACTTGGGGTAAACCCATTTTCCAGACATAGTAAGTTCATAGATATAAACATTTTTGAAATGTTACCTGAATTACAATATGCATTATCAGTCACGAACTGACTTTTAAAATTTAATATTATTCTATCACCAGAATATCATATGTAGGACTACCTCATTCTTTTTAAGGGTTGCATAATATTCTATTGTACAGGCAGGATATTGTTTATTGGATTAGTCCCTTCTTGATGGACACTTTGGTTGCTTCGGATTTTCACTATTTCGATAAACAGTGTACTGACTATCCCCAAAAACCTGTGTGAACACACATGCTAGGATGCCTGTAGGATAAATTCCTAGAAGTGAACTTTCTGAGTCAAAGGGTGTTTGCATTCACTATGGAAGAATTCCCAGATTTGCATTCATAATACTGTATCACTTAAGTGCTCATGTAAAAAGTAACTATTAAGGCCATTTTTCATTACCTCTCTGCGTTTGGCTTCATTCTTCCTGTATTTGTTGAAGCAGTGGCAAAGGATGTTCCCACAGCAGCAAGCCACGTGCACTAGGGGGCCCTCTTTGCCCAGGCTCAAGCCAGAGGACACTGCCAGCACCAAGGTGATGGTTTTGATAACCAGGGTCCACTTACCCAAATAGCCCCTAATAATGAAACCACTCAAGATAGTTTTTATCTGCAGGACAAACAGAGAGATTGAACATAGACTAAGGAAGTAAAACAAGGTTAAGAAGCAAAAATCTGGGCCTCATCATAGAAACTACACCTTTTGAACAAGGGAGGTATAAATGCTTGATTTAAAGTGAACCCAGTTTGGGAGGGAGCTCAGGAGTTCAAGAAAGGTGGAACTATTCTTCAAGCTTTCATGTCCCCCCTCCCCCTTTTTTTTGGTGGTGGTGGTGAGAATGGGAGCAATGTGACATCTGGACAAGTGCATACTATATATGAGAATGGATGGCTGGAGAAATTCAAGAAGGCAGATGGGGAGGAATAGATGTTTCCCTTAGTTTACAAAATGGTGGCCTAAGGGGCATGTTCTGAGAGAGCAAGGTCAATGTTCCGGAACCAACCTGAAAGATTAGATATAATCTTGATCTCCTGCCAAAGAAATGACTACTACTTGGTCAAGAAACAGACAGGGGCAAGGTCATTCTGGTGACGTAAAATTTCAGTGGTTTTAGTCACCATAAAGCAACCTATATCAAAAGTAGTTAGAAATAGGAATTCCCTTTAGCCTAAATTATATTGTGGGAAAGGTAGGGGAAAATTATAGGGAAATGGTTTTATTTCTTTTGCTCTACCAGAGTTGATAATTCCACTGTTTTTTGTGGTCAGAATCTTGGGGCTTACCCTGGGAACTTCTTGGGTAAGGACTGGGGGAGGTGTTTAGGAGCCTGGTTTAACAGGAACCCTCAGGAGGCTCAGAATCAACACCTTTTGGTTTCCAGGTCACCTAGGCTAGGAGAAGGCTTCAGGGAGAACTTAAAGAGGCCTCAGGATCTGACTCTGTTTAATATTTACCAAATTATGGTACAGGCCGGAACACACACTAAAAGCTTTTAACCAAAACGATTAATATTGTTACCATTCATAAGCCATTTCAACATACTCACCTCAGGAATTCCAGAGCCACAGGCATAAGGGGCAAACACCTTGACAAGAGATACAGCAAGGAAGGCAAATAGGAGAGCCCAGAGGACATACATGAAATAATTGACTATGTAGGCAAAGGCCCCCTAGAACAGGGAAAAAAAGAGAGAGAAGTTCATTTTAGCTGAGATTACCTCAGTGAGGTATGGGGCTCTTCTGAGTCATGGTTTTACAGGAAAGAGTTCAGAAGGAAAAGGCCTATATTAATTTGCTCAAATATTTCTTTCCAGATTGTTCAACAAGGCAACAACTGATACGGTCAGGTCACTTGGTATTGAAAATTAAGATGCTTTGTTACACCTAAAGGAAATTCACAATGGATTTTAGGAATGGACAGGAAGAAGATCAAACTCAAAACCCTGAACCAAAATTCACTGTTTATGTGAGTGCTTTGATAGGTTTTATAGTCTAATATATATGATCCTGTATCAATTTTACCAAGCATTTTATCAGTTCTTTTAATGAAATGGCCAAACCCTGGCTACACGTTTGAAGTGAAGTCCAGCTCTAAAATTTCATTACACTCACCTTTGGCTCCCTATCTTGGTGTCAAAATCTCACAGGATATTGCAGTGACTAAAATTCTTGGGTGGTTTTCCTTCTATCCTCAATCCCATTTTTCCCTTCCTTTTTTCTTGTGGTACTGGGGACCAAACCCAGGACTGTTCCACTACTGAGCTACTTTCTAAGCCCTTTTCTATTTCTTTTGTGACAGGGTATTACTAATTTGCTGAGGCTGTCCTTGACCTTGTGGTCCTCCTGCCTTTGCCTCCTGAGTCTCTGGGATTATAGGCATGCACCACTGTGCCTGGTGATTTTTCTTGTTTACTGCATATGTTTAAAGTATACAATATAATGTTTTTCATTTTGTTTTGTTGTTTAGGTGATGGGGATTGAACCCAGGGCCTTGTAAATGCTAAGTACATGCTCTACCACTGAGCTACACTCATGGCCCTGATGTTTTCATATGCATCTACATAATGAAATGATTATTACAATCAAAAGACATACATAATCATCACCTTCCATGTAGCCTTTCTTCATATGTGTGGTAATAGCATGTAAAATCTTTTAGCAAAATTTCAGTACTTATTATTATTATTATTGCATTGGGGGATTCAACCCAGGGGTGCTCTATCACCAACCTACATTCAAACCTTTTTTTAAAAAAATTTTTAAGACAAGGTCTTGCTAAATTGCTGAGGCTGGCTTTGAACTTGCAATACTCCTGCCTCAGCCTCTTGAGTAGCTAGGATTACAGGCTTGTGCCACTAAACCCAGCAACAATATTAACTATAATCCTTACATGTTATATTAGATCTCTAGATTTATTCATCCCACCTAACTACAAATTCATACCTTTGGCCTACTTCCCATCTCCTTCTACTCTTTGTCCCTAGTAACCATCATTTTACCAACCTAGTTTATTTAAGATCCCATGTATAATGATGACATCTTTAGAGATGCAGCAACAAGTATGTGAGTAGAAAGTTTGATGACATATATTTCAAAGAATAAAATGGCAATATTTCTTATGTACTCAGCATTGAACTCAGGGCCATGTACGTTAGTCAAGTGTTCTACCACTGAGCTACATCCCCAGCACCTTTAACTATTTTTAAAATGGAGAGAATATACCTTTGAGACTATTCCCTTTGATAATGAAGTGTGCTACAAAAGAAATCTAGTTTGGACCACAAATAAGGATTCATTAAAATTAATGGACTGGTAAATAGTCATGCCTTACAAAAAAAGCAATTTTGGACACTAGGAGGTTATGCTTGTTGGTAGAAATATTAGGAGTTGAAATTCTTTCAAATTACATGGAATACAAAACTCAATGGACTTTTTGACTTTTCAAAATACAAAACATTATTTACATAATTCACTGGCCTAGACAAAGAGTGCTCAGGTGTTTTTTTTTCTATGCTATAAGCTTGATACAGGTTTTCCATGATTTTAGCTCCTCAAAGGGCACAGACAATTTGTATCTCCTTGCCTTTCAAATGTAGCCTCGGAGCAAGGAGACTCCAGAGGTACAAAACAAAGAGGAAAAGGGAGTGAAAGGTAAAGTAACAAACAGGCCAGAGGCACAGATGAGGCCAAATTCTTGGCAGGAGAAGGTTTCCTAAAACCTAAAAGACTCTTTCCCCAGGCTAGGATTTCATTCATAAAAAGGAAAGCCAGAGACAGTTGTTGCTCAAGCAAATCTCAAACTCCAGGTCTGGTTTGACAGTAACTACTGGAACACACACACACACACACACACACACACACACACACACACACACACAACTATATGGGGACAGACAGCATGAGGGAGCCTTGTGGTCATAGAACTATCCTACATTTTCACTGTGCTGCTGATTATACAAAACTACACATGGGATAAAATCACAAAGAACTCTATCTCAAATCAGTCAGTGTAAAACTGGTAAAATTAGGTCTGTGGTTTGTACCTAAGTCAATTTCTTATACTATTTGTCATCATTATGCAAGGTGTTATTTAGGGAGGCTGAGTGAAGCATATAGAGGATCTCCTTGTACAGCTGTTTTAACACCTCCTAGAAATTTGTAATTACTTTTTTCAAAAGTGTCTCATCAAAAGCAAGGGAAACACATGCATCCACCCACCTTCACTCACCCTGAATTCCAGGACCTCTCAAACTAGTCTACCCAGGTCCTTCTAATCTAAGACAGTACATAGGGTAAAGGGAGGTGGGACCTGGAAACAGAGCTAAAACAGAGATCTTGAAGTTTCTATAATCACCCTTCTGTGCTGGAGACAGAGAGTATTCCTTCTATCTAACTGGATTTTGGTACCCATTATCCAACCTCTCTCTCCCCAACCCCCTCTCACTTCCCAGCCTCCAGTGACCACTATTTTGCTCTCTACTTCTTTAACTCTCTATTTATATGTGATACGTTTTCAAAAATAAAATTTCAGAGTAAAAGCATATGTCCTAGTCTTGCTTTCCCCACTTTACCAACAGAGTGGAGGAGTAGAGAGCTAAAATGGTACCCAATGTAGTTGGTGAAAGAGTGGAATTGGGAGTTGAAAGTTTGTTTTATGTGCTTTCATTTTCAGTGGGAGAGAGCTAACATAACAAAGTGGTAAGAGAAAGGAAATGAACCAAAAAACAAAATCACTTGTGCACCAAAAAACACATGCTAGAGGACAATAAAAATGTTGATTTGATTGCAAGTGTGACTATAAGCAACTTTATTCCTAGGTTTCTGTTATTTAAAAGAAACATTTTTAGTTGTAGATGGACATAGTACCTTTATTTTATTTATTTATTTTTATGTAGTGCTGAGCATCAAACCCAGTGCCTAACATGTGCTAGGCAAGCACTTTACCACTGAGCTACAAATCCCAGCCCGGGTTTCTGTTATTTTGACATGGAATATATTATATGTTTTAGTATTCTAATGAGACACTTGGGAACCAATCACTTTTGGTGTTCATATGATAAACAGATTTTAAATGAAATTTTTTGTGTGGTGCTTGGGATCAAACCCAGGATCTTGAACATGCTAGGAAAATGCTCTGCCACTGAACCACTCCCCTAGCCCTAAACACATTTTTAACCCATTCCCTCCTTCATTAGAAATCATAGCTTTCCTGTTAGGTGCTTCTGACATTCCCATTGAAATTATTAGGGAAAGACATATTCAGTTACATTGTATTCTAACAACTCAGAAGACTTGCTGGGCTTATTTTAAACAAACCAACATTTTAAAGATAAGCAACAACTGATTGCCCATGTCAGAAGAGATGGAAATAGGATTGTGCATAAACCACAGAACAAGGCAGCTGGCATGTGTTCCCCTTTTTATAAAAAGAAATACAGGGGGAGATTCCACAATAGCCACAAGTACAATATCAGAAATGAAATAAATGTAAGAATAAAATCTAGTGGTTCCGAAATCATCACTGTATGTTACCTCATCTGTGTTGATGATAAGTTGGGACCAACTATTCCACTCTGGACACTTGTCTCTGTCTTCAAAGGTGACATGTTCAGAGTTCCAGCAACAGTGTTCATGGTTAAACCAGAACCCTCCTGTGCATATGCCTTCTTTTAAGTCTGTCATCCAATGAGCAGAGATGTCTATCAGACCAGCTAAGGAACCTGGTTTGTGAGGAAGAGAAGACCAAAGTTAAATTCCATTTCTGATACTCAGTTCTTCAGTAATCAAAGTTTTGTCAGCAAAAACAAGGGAAAAGGAATCAAAATAACTGTCGAGCACATACATTGGCTTGGTTTTCACTCATTATCTCCCCATGAAACACTGGTGTCTGTATACAGGAGGGACTCAGGGAGAAGAACAACAGTTGGTTGGGAGTAAGGGGCTATTGGATTTGTCTTTAAGTTGAATCTACCTGGCCAAGACACTGCTTTGATTTAGACAGTAAAGTTTATTCAAGATTATTTCATTCTCGATATATATGTACATGTATGCTTACACACACACACACACACACACACACACACACAGAGTTGAGAAAACATGACTTACCCATACTGATAAATATTCTAATGGTGGTTATTGGAGATGGGGAGGAGAACTGGTAAAGTTTATAGAAAGAAAGGCTGATCTTACGTAGCAGGATTTTACTCCACAGACAAGGGAACTAGAGCAATGGCAGGAAGGCATTCTAGGCTAAGGGAACTGCATTTATAAAAGCACAAACTAGGATGTGCATGGAAAATTAGATACATTGAAGCCTTCTGAACCTCAGACATGAACATTCTGAATTTTTCTTAGTGAGGAGGAATAAATGCTATTATACATGGAACATTCTTCCAAAAGAAAACTAAGAAAATGAAGAGTGAACTGGGGACATATGTATTATAGCTAGTCCACTGATAGGGTTAAGATAGTTATAGTGCTTTAGATCCTGGCCTTCTCTTCATTTCTGTCTTCCAGATGAAGAAACTCTGGCATAGAGAAATTAAATGATCCAAAGTCATGCTTTAGGGAAATAGTAAAGACATCATAAAATTCACAGCCCCTGAATTCCCAGACTGTTCTTGCACTCAGACACACTGCTTCTATTGTTGCTCTCCAGTGCTTAAAAACAAAATACCCTTGTGTATGAGGGAAAGAAAAATAGTCACTGACCACCTAGTGACAAGAAATACATTAAAAAGTGGAGGATATGACGCCTACATTCCACCAGGCAAGAGGCCATGTCATGTGTGTGTTTTGGTAGGTGCTAAAAGTGTTAGCACAGGCTATTTACATCCTTGAATACCCTAGTCAAATCTAGCATGTTGTTTGACACCTACTTTTGGCTACCCCACCCTCCAGCCTTCACTTCTTTCTAATTCATATTGAGTCATAGTGAGTCTGCCTGGACTTAGAAAATTAACAAGATGTTATATAGTTTGACTTATTCTCTGGTTATTTCATGTGTGCGTGTCTTATTTTACCCAATGCTATTACCCACCATCTTATCCTTCCTTTTATTTCTACCTGTCCTCCTCCTTCTCTCAATCAGCCCTTTCTTTGCTGGTTACAAATTTTATTAGGTTTCCCCTGCGCCAAAGAATAAAATGCTATCCCTTCTCCTTGTTATCATTTTAAGATTTTGCCCCTCCTTTTTTCCCCAATGACTACCTAAACCTCTACACTAGCTTCTGTGCCTTGAAATATGGCTCTTTCAATATATCTGAGGTGATTTTTCAAGGTCATTGATGTGCTCCTAACTTCTAGGCTGTATATCCTTTTCCCGTCATCTTCCTTCTCTTTAGCTCTCTGCAATATTTTGCATCACAGACCACCCAATTCCAAACTCACCATGCTCTCTCACCCTGTATGAGTCAAAAAGAGCAGAGTTAACATCCTAGACCATGGGTTTGCAAACTACTTCCCAAGGGCCAATCCTTTATTTGTAAATAAAAACGTCCTGGTGGCAGCCAAGCTCATTTGTTCACCTATGATCTATGGCTGCTTTCATGTCACATCAGCAGAGTGGAATAGGTGCTAAAATATTTATTAGCTGGCCCCTTTATAGAAAAAGTTTTTCCGACCCCTATCCTAGATAAAAATCTAGCTATGGATATAAGCCATTTTTAAAAATTTAAAGTAGCCATTTTCTACTTTGTGGCTCATGAATCATTATCCCTTGGTAACAGCAGCATTATTAACAACTGGGCACTGTGTTAAGTGCCATATCCTATTTAATCCTCACAGAAACTCTTAATGTAGGTACTGTTATTATCTCCATTTGACAGGTCAGTAAACTAAAGCTTATAGGGGTTAATAAGAAACTTATCCAAAGCCACCAAAAATGTAGTGGGACTGAAATTCAATCTCTAGCTACCTGAAACTAGATCCTGGACTGTTACCTACCCTCTAATACCATCTCCTCTAGCTTTTCCACCTAATTTCTTCTTCTATTTTTTTTTCTTTTTTCTGTACCAGGGATTGAACTTAGAGTCATTTAACCACAAAGCCATTTCCCCAGTCCTTTTTTTTTTTTTTTAATTTTGAGACAGGTCCCTCTAAGTTGCTTAGGGACTTGCTAAGTTGCTGAGGCTGGCTTTGAACTTGTGATCCTCCTGCCTCAGTCTCCTGAGCCTCTGTGATTACAGACATGTGCCACCTTGCCTGGACACACATAATTTCTATTTCAGTCTAAGATTCTAGATACACCTAGGCCCCATCTTTTATTTTCAATTTATTTTCTGGTATTTGGGATTGAGCCTACGGTTCTCTACTTCTGAGTCACATCCCCATCACTTTTTTTTTTTTCTGAGACAGGATCTTGCGAAGTTTCCTAGAGCCTTGATAAATTGCTGAGGCTGGCCTTGGACTGTGATCCTCCTACCTCATCCTCCCAAGTGCCTGAGATTACAGGTATGTGTCATTGTACCTGGCATCATTTAATGCTATAAGTACATACCTTTTGGCATCTCTGCCTGGCATCCTTGGCTCTCTGCTTCCCCCATAATAGAAGCCTATTTGAGAACTTGCTTTAAAGCTATATTTGCATATCATATATACTAGTTTTACTTAGACTGTATACAGTTTAAGAATCCCTAATCTGGAAAGCTCCACAATCCAGAACTTTCTGAACTCCAACATATCATCAAAAATGGAAAATTCCACATCTGACCTCTGAAGATGGACCATAATCAAAATTCATATGGTCTAAAAATACTGTATAAAATTACCTTCCAGCTATGTGTGCAAGGTATATATAAAACATAAATGGAGACTTGGAATATAGTTCCTTGTTAGAGTGCAAGAGTTGCAAGTACAAGGAAGGCTATATGTTCCATTCCCAGCACAACAAAACATAAAATAAAATAAATAAATTTCAAGTTTAGATTTGGGTCTCTTCCTCCAAATATCTTATTATGTATATGAAAATATTCCAAAACCCCCCCAAAAATCTGAACTACTTCTGTCTGCAAGTATTTTGGATAAGGGATACTTAGCCTCTATTATTTTGAGTGGTAAAGGAAGCTGATGGAGCTAATAGAAAAAGGTGGTATAAATAAATAAAACAAAGAAAGAGGTGGTACCATCTCACTGCTCAGCCACCATGAAAGAATACAATGAGAAATTCCTTGAGAGAATGGACTACGTCACATGCCTTTATATACCACCAAATGAAAGAGTAGACAAAAGTTCAAGAAACAGCTGTCTCAGGGAATTCTTGTATGCATCTGCTCTCCTAAATTCCATTCAGAATACTTTTTTAAAAACTGTGTTTTAAAATAAAAATTGGAATATATGTGTCAAAAACAAAACAAAAAAAAAATGCCTGATGATCTCTAACAGAAGGGCTCTTCCTCAAGAGAAGTACTAAAATGCAGGGTGAACATCACCTTAAAGTGAAAATGGGCCAGGCCCGGTGGTGCACACCTGTAATGTCAGCTGCTTGGGAGGCTGAGGCAGGAGGATCATGAATTCAAAGCTAGCCTCAGCAATTTAGCGAGGTACTAAGCAACTCAGTGAGACTCTGTCTCAAAATACACAATAGGGCTGGTTGAGTGCCCCTGAGTTCAATCCCTGGTACCCACCCCCCAAAAATGAAAATGGTATGTTATAACAGACAAAAGATGTTTAAATGCAGTTCTTCATTTGTTTAAGGTAGGAGATTCATTTCAGGTAGAAAAACAGCATACAGGCCAGTTCATAACTTGGGGGAGGGGCACAACACAATTTTCAGAGATTTGTTTTGAAAACTACCATAGTTGACCATACCTGATAAAAGTCCAATAAGGAGCATCAACAACCAGCCAGAAAATGCATCACTCACACTGTGAATTAAGGCCCATGTTGACTCTTTGCTTTTATTGGTGATCTAAGAGAAAATGAAAAAAAAAAAAAACTATTGGTATATGCTATACACACTCTTCCTTCACCTCAAAATTGCTCAGTAAGGAAATACAATGATAATCACCTGGGAATAGAGACCCATGGAAAATTACTTCTTATACAATCTTTAGCTGAACGGATTTCACCAAGAACTTTGAGGTTTCCTGTACTCTACCTTCATCTGTAGTACTGTGTTGCTCACAAGTACCTTATCTAAGGCTTCCCTATTTAGTCAGTAATTTCTTAGAATGTCAATCTTTTACTTATTGTAGGGATCGCTTTCTGTCTTGGACATCAGCTATCCCAAGGACAGTCACTTGAAACCAGAAAATAGTTTGTCTCGAAATATAAACAGAGACTTATGTGAATGATGAAAGTACAATCTGTGGTTTATTTCATAGAGCCATGTTTCAGGTTAGGCAAGTTCTAACACCCAATCCCCCAAACCCCTAATTTTATATTAATCACAGATACTTAGTGATACCAGAGATGTGTTTCTTTCATTTTTTTAGAAACCTGAAGGCACAAGCTAAGGCTATCAGAAGATAAGGAAAGTTTTACCTTTTATTTCCAGCCTGGTCAATTTAACCTTTCAGTGTCCATATTTTTAAAACCAACATTCTGCCAGTTTTGTCATGGGTACTTGTCCCTTTTCTGTACCATTATTTATTAGACCGGAAGTAGTTGATTTAGCTGTCCTACCTTCACCTACAACATCACAATATGCTGAAAATTTCAAAAGGAATTTAAAAATGCATTTTGATCTATGACACTGTTTCCAATATCAGTGCTGAAAATAGATGAGGTTACATTTTTTTTCCCTGTGACATTATTTCCTTTCTGATAACGAATCATTAATGCTAGGGGGAAAAATGTTCCCATAGACCATGTGATAAATGCACTTCAGTTTTGGATTCCTAATTGTTATCATTTATCTCAGATGCAACCATTAATAGGAGAAATATGCTCTTGTCATATCACAGGTGACTCTCACAATTTGAATAATGTGAATATGCAACTGATGACAAACTGAACTCTGAAAGCAGAAATTCTAAAGCCAGCAAGATTCTCAGTTCTAAAGTCTGCCTGATTAATTGATATGATAAAAAGATTATGGAGTATACTCCAGAAATCTTAGGAAAAACACATAATGCCTTATATGATCACCCTTTTGAGTTGTGATAACTCAGTAGAATTACCACAATTCCACAGATTAAGAAGCAATTTCTCAAAGCCTGTATCCAGAACAACCTGACTCCCAGGGGTTCAGGTGGTCCTGAGAAAATCAATCAAGAGCTGGGAAAGGGCTTAAGAATGAACAGCAAAGGCTGGGGGTGTGGCTCAGTAGTGGAGCACTTGCCTAGCATTTACCAGGCCCTGGGTTCCATCCCCAGCATTGAAAGAAAGAAAGACAGAAAGATTTCCACCTGACCGCTCAAGAGATTTGCTTGGCTCTGAAAGGAGGAAATTGTGAATTCAGGAGAGAATGGGGTCAGCTGAACAATCACATTTTTAATTTGAGTCAAAGTAGAAATAGTAAAGGAAAAAATACTACTACTGGGCTGGGGTGGTGGTTCAATAGTAGAGAACTTGCCTAGCATGTGTGAAGCACTGGGTTTATCCCTTAGTACCACATAAAAATAAACAAATGTGTCCCTCTACAACTAAAACAAAACAAAACAAAACAAAAACATTAAAAATGCTACTACTACTGTGGTCTAAAGAAATGACTTACCAGGGGATCACCTACTGACAATTGTTGGGCTAAGGTTGGACACTTACTATTTTTTTAAGTTTTTTAGTTGTAGATGGACACAATCCCTTTACTTATTTGTTTATTTATTTTTAAATTTATTTTTATGTGATGCTGAGGATCGAATCCAGGGTCTCACAACTGTGAGGCAAGTGCCCTACCACTGAGCTATAGCTCCAGCCCTGACACCTACTATTTTTAATGAGCTCTCCATTGTGGCCCTTATGCAAACTAGAAATTTGGATTCCCTAAGTTAAATGATACACAGCAACAAATTAAAGGCAAATGACCTTGGCAGATTGCTCTGAGAGTTTTCCACAATACTTTGTAAAGAGAAAAGTGTGGAAATTCTCTTGCCAAATTCAAAAGAACCTCTGCCATAACCCTAATTACCATCGATTACCTATTGCATTAAATTAATGTCCTTAATCTGAACTGATTGATCTTGTGGTATGAGTTGAATACATGAATTTATTTGAGTTTTATGATTGTACAAGAGCTATAATCATAAGGAATTCATCCCCTATGATTCAGTAAACACCAGGGCTATGAGAATTTTTTTCTTTTATTCCTTTAAAAGGAGCCCACTAACTTATTTTAGTTTTAAAATTCTTGCTTCAAGGAAAAACCCGCAAAAGGGAGATGAGAAGGGGGAGGAAGATCTTTGACTTTAATTTTGCCACCCTCTTTAAAGATTGTTTTCACCTCTTCAAAGGCACTTATACCCATTCCAGGGCTGTAAGGACCATTTTTAATCCCTTATTTTAGGAAGACAAATCATTAATAAATACAATTTTGTAAAGCATCTAGGATAAAAATAATATTCAAGATGTCTTTCAAAATAAGTTAAAAATTAAACCCTACATTGATAATAGATATCAAATTCAGTCACATCCAGGACTGAAGAAAGGAAAAAAAAATAAAAAGTATTTTCTAACACTTCCCCCCAGTATTTCCTAACACTCACGTACCATCCTTTGTCTTACCTCTCGGTGTCTATCCCGGTCTCGAGACTTCTCTCTCACCCAATCAATTGTGTTGAAATCATCATAGGTACCTACACCTGGTATTGGCTCCTCCAAGAAGTCCATGATCCTATTTGAAGAACCTATTCCTCCACCATTGTATGACTTGTTCCCTATATTGAATGGGAAACAGACATTTTACTTCATTTTTAACACCTCTTTTCTCAGCTCCAACAGGTGAGCCTTTAAACTATCAGATGACTACAGTTAGAGTGTGCAATATCCTTACCTGGTAGGTATGTCCATCACATTCAGAGGTTTTGTGATCTAGGCCCATTTGATGAGTAACTAAAGGCAGTGTGAATGGAAAGGGACAGATGAGAGCAATAGTACAAAGAGAGTAATGACAGGAGTTGATCTGCAATGAGAAAGGATTTACAGAAAAAACAGGAAGGAGTTTGGAGCAGTGTAGTTACTTCAGTTTATGGAAGACAGACAAAAGGGTCAAAGGTCTTTGCAGACATATCACATCAAGCACTATTTTACAATTATAAGGCAGTAATTCAATCCTATGAGATGGCTTTTGCCTAACCAGGGACTCCAAAGAAAGCATGTAAGCCTCTTCAAGAGTTAAGCTACCTGGAATGTAAAAATTTCCCTTCAATAGGCAGAAGACTTTGATTCCTAATATAATGGGCTCATAGAAACTCTAACATGTCAGAAAGTCGAAGATTTCCAAGTAGAGATTTAGAGAACAGTGCATGGCTCAGTGATAAGATGTCCTTCTCTGATCTTTCAATTAGAAAAATAACACCCATTTGCCCATCTCTCATGGTCCTTTACTTGCTTCACTTTCAGCATTTCCATCACAATTACTTATGTGTATTTTTTATCTTCCTTTCTAGATTAAAAGCTGGTAGTCCCGTATCTGATTCATCATTGTCTTCTCCACAGTGCCTGACACATTCCTGATACTCAATAAATATCAGCTGAAACAAGATGCATGCATTTGATGGATGGCAGGGACGAGGGAGAAGTATCTAAACAGTTGTACTCACACATGGTTAGTACTGCTTAACGTACTTGTTCAAAATATTTTGGCAGAATCATCTGATGAAACAATATTTAGCTATTAAACACAAAATGTGAAACAGTATTGAGGAATTTATGCAAATTGCACACAGGAAGGAAAAATGCAGAGTAATGCCATCATTTAATGCACTGAGCCAAAGCTCATATTTGCAGCAGGGACAACCTTGGCAGGACAAGGTTTCATCCAAACTGTTTGGTAATGACTTCTTCTGCAGAGAAGGCCCGAGTGGGCCGCCACTGACTCCCTCCCCCCTACTGGCATGCCCACTTTCACTAGAAACTCCTACCAGACAACTTCAGCACGCTCATGGGGTAAGTTTGAATGAATACGCCAAGCTGTATGTGTTTTACCAACTGTAATTCTGCTGAATGACTAATTCAGCACACTTTACACAAGCAACGTACACATTTGAAAGGAAAAGCTCAGCAGAGTTCATAGCATCTGGAGGAAGCAGGTAGGACAGGGAGGTGGCACAGGAGGTGAACAAGTTAATCTTAAAACCCCAAAGCAAAGTCCTTTCCATATCTTCACTGGTACCTGGCTGTAAAATGGATGGCGCTGAATCACCAGCCCAGCACTTCCTATCATGTCAGTGTCATGCTGATAAAGATGAAAGCTGGTGTGTTGTTTGAGAGTTTGGAGAGGAAAGCCAGCTAGGAAATAAGGGCAGAAAGAGAATAAAGTGCATATGGGGGAGAGGGGGACTAAAATGTTTCAATTCCTAAGTCAAATGCTGACGCGAACACAGGACTCCAGACAGCCAAAAATTGACTTTTAAAAGCAGCTTAAGGCTTCCCTTGAATTTTCTCTGGCTTGAGAGTTCTTTCAGGAAGAAAAAAAAGGGGGGGGAGAAAGAAAGAAAGGATTTTGTGAAACTGATTTTTAAAAGCATCTGAAAGCTATCTAATGTTTCTCTCTCTCTCTCTCTCTCTCTCTCTCTCTCTCTCTCTCTCTCTATATATATATATATATATATATATATATATATATATATATATATCAAAAGAGTCCCCCAGCTTTAAGGATCTTAAAGCAAAATGAAGATCTGCAACAGCGTCCTGGCAGGAAAGAAAGAATCCTATTACATCACTAGGTAACATGAGCACCACCGCATCATCCTCCTTTGTCGTAGTCGGTCTCCTGTTAGAGACGCAATTGTCAGGCCCCTCGCAAAGGGCAGGCAGTGATTAGAATCCTACTACAGACTGCTTGCGATTCTCCAGATCCCCTGCTCCCGGGGGCATGCTTCAGTCCTGAGTCAGGCTCAAGTCTGCTTACCTTCAATCACAGTTCTCTTTTTTTCTGCCTCAAGGAAGAAATAACCTTGGCAGCCTGCATTTAGTCATTTAGGTTGAGGCGCTTTTACAGAAGGAGCGCCGCTGGCTCCCAGGCGCTTCAGAAGGGCACTTGCTGCACTCTCCGCCTTTCACAGCAACAAACGCCACCTAAAGAGCCACCAGTGCTCCCCGGCGGTCAGAGTGTGATGTCACTGTTGGGATCACGTGACCAGACCCTTGGACCAGCCTTGGAGAAAGGAAGATTTTTAACCGAGCACGGAAGCCTTAAAGATGTAGTCTCATCTAAACCAATGCCATCAAACTTGGGGCAGTCAGGTCAGCTCAGAAAACTGGGGTCCAGACAAAGTTTTATCCTTCAGACCAATCATTTAGCAGAAAGTCCCAAATCATTTACAGTTACAGGGGTCCTAACTAAAAAAAAAAAAAAAAAGGAGGGAGACAACAGAGAAAAGGGGTTTTAAAAATGCACTGGGTAGATATAACATGAATAAAACCTTACAAACTCAATGCTGAGTGGAAGGTTCCAGAAGCAAGGAGCACACAACACTATCAGTCTATACCTGTAAGTTCAAAAACAGGCAAACCTAAAATATATCATTTTAGGATCCATTGATTACATTATAGAGAGAAGGAAGAATATGACAAAATGAAAGGTTGGATTTACTCAGAGGTTGCCATCTGGGAGGAGCACATGGTAAGGGTAGGAATTTTGGAATGCTGGTCATTTTTCTTCATCCAGGTAGTGGTCACCTGAGTGATTACTTTTAATTACCATTTAAAGTGTACACATGTTTCCTATCTTAGTTGCTATAGACGTATCATAATTAAAGAAAAATGTGAAGCTGGGAGCCATGGCACACTCCTGTAATCCCAGCAATTTGGGAGGCTGAGGCAGGAGGATCACAAGATGGAGAGCAGCCTTGGTAACTTAGTGAGACCATGTCTCAAAATTTAAAAATAAAATAAAATAAAATAAAATTATACAGGCTGGAGTTGTAGTTCAGTGGTAGAGTATCCCTGGGTTCAATCCCCAGTACTGCAAAAAGAAAAGAATAATGTGAAGTCAGGTGCAGTTTTATATATCTATAGTCCTAGCTACTCAAGAGGCTGGGTAGGAGGATTGCTTTGAGCCCAGGAGTTGGAAGCCAGCCTGGACAGGCCTCATTTCAAAACAAAAAGTATTTTTGGGATGGGGATGCAGCTCAGTGGTAGAGTGTGTGCTCAGTGTGCATGAGGCCTTGGGTTCAATCTCCAACACTACAAAAAGGAAGAAATGATGGAAGAAAAGAAGAAATACATGGATAAACTAAATTGCATAATTACTTACCATACAAGGTCAGTTCTTTAATAGCACCCATACACTTTGAAACCTCAGAGTACAATCAATAAAATGAGTTATTTCTTAGTAGTAATACTCTCTTGTAGGGTGTGGTGAGGCACATATAATCCCAGAGACTCAGAAGTCTAAGGCAGGAGGATCACAAATTCAAGGCCAGCCTCAAGCAACTTAGTAAGACCATGTGTCAAAACAAAAGTAAGAATAAAAAGAACTTGGGATGTAGCTCAGTGGTAGAGCACTCCTGGATTCATTCCTCATTACCACAAAAGAAAAAAAAAAAAAAAGTAGTAGTGCTTGCCCCAGAAAGCAACATTGACTTTGACACTCATTAATCTCACCTGGGTGAAAGCAGTTACAGCAGCCCTGACAATAAATTCAATACTGTATTTCCATTGTTCTAAAGGCTTTCCCTTCCCTGGCCCTATTCCGAAGGCTATTTTTAAGCAGCTCTTAATTAATAGTGCAATAAGGCCAGTCCAGTAAAAGAATAAAATTGCCATCTTAAAACTCCCTAAGTGAATCAAGAGGACAGCCACTGTTAAACATTAACCCAGACACAGTGCGCTCCAATAATCAGACTGTACATGTAGGGCTCTGAAATGTTATTAGTTTCATCAGCTCTTAAGATCCAATATGACCTGAAATGTTAACACAACAAAACCTTATAAAATGTGAGGCATTGAAGGAAATTTGTATGCTTTCAGTTCATCATAATTTTAACATTTCACTCTCTGGATGAACTAATATAGCATTAATGAGGAAAATTTACATTATTTGGCAATTTATATTAAGTGCCGATGAGTTACAAACTGTAAAATAAATAAACAGTCATCTATGGCCCAAGTGTGACTGTCTTACACAATTAAAATTTCAGAAAACTAGGTATATTTTATTCAAAGAGGATTACATGCCCAACCTCATAAGCTCCTTCAAAGTCACTCTTTATTAAATAGGATTTTATCTGTAATATCTGAAGACCTCTGCAGAATCTACTCACATTATTTAATAAGAGTTATCTTATTGGATTATTTCACATTTCAGCAGATACAGTACTAGCAGCCAATGTAGCAAAAGAACTCTATTTTGGGGGTACTCAAAAATATATAATTCTATAGATTACATAGCTGGGCCCATGTTAATACCTTTTACTGAAATTTCTGGTGTTTTTCAAATGTTCTATCAGTGACTCTAAGGAAAGGACTTTTTAAAAAATCTCATGTAAGGTTGTTTTCTTTAAGTAGGAGAAAGCTGGTAGGTATGATGCAGTGTTCATGCTAAAATGAGATTTACTTACACTTAGGAATAAGAAATGAAGCAGAAGTATTCAGAGTCTGACATGCTATATTTCTTTCATTTTTTTTCTGTCTCCATTCCCTACTCTGCCAAATTTGTAATCTTTAACATATGTTCATTTTACAGACTGCTCAGTGTAGAACAATTGCTGTTTTTTATCTTTTGCAGTACTGGGGTTTGAACCCAGGAATGGTTATCTCCAGTCCTTTTTATTTTGAGACAAGGTCTCACTAAGTTGCAGAAGCTAGCCTCACATTTGTGATCCTCCTGCTTCAGCCTCCCAAGACACTGGAATTACAGGTATGTGTCACCATGCCTGGTGGACAATGGTTTTATTATGAAATTAAGACAAAATGTTTGCCAATTTTAATGCAGTTTAGGACAAATACCCAAAAGTTAATATTTTGGGGCATGCAGAGTTATCTTTTTGGAATGCAGATTTGAACAGATCATTTCCTGGTTCTAAGTTGTTGGAGGCTCCTACAACAATGTTTTGAAAATATGTTCAGCAGCAGAACATTTAATGAGAATTTGGCATATGTGTGGACCAAGGATTTAAAAATATTCATAGTAATTTTTAGAGTAGGAAAACTAAATATTTTAAATGTATAATGATGATGATGATGATAATGACACTACTACTCTTTTAGGTTTCATCAATTCGAGAGATTAAATGGTTTGTTCTATTTAACCAAGGTGGTCGTGCCTGACTTTGTGGGTGGAGGGGTTTGAAACCAGGGGCTCTTCATCACTGTGCTACATCCCCAGCCTTTTTTTTTTTAAATTTTGAGTTGGAGTTTTTTGTTTGTTTGTTTGGTTAGTTTTGGTACCAGGGAGTGAACTTAGGGGTGCTTAACCACTGAGAAACATCCCTAGACCTTTGCATATTTTATTTAGAGACAGTGTCTCACTAAGTTGCTGAGGTTGGCTTTGAACTCACAACCCTCCTGCATCAGCCTCCCCAGTTGCTGGGATTATAGGCATCTGTGACTGTGTCTGGCCCATATGTGATTTGATTACAAATAACTTAAGCTGTTAATCATATTCCACATCTGGTTGGTTTCTTTTGTTAGCATTTTTAAAAATTTAATAGCAAGAATAACTTCATAAAACTTAGTCAAGAATGGCAGCAAGGGGCTGGGGTTGTAGCTCAGTGGTAGAGCACTTGCCTAGAACATGTGAGGCACTAGGTTCAATCCTCAGCACCTCATAAAAATAAATAAATAAAGGAATTATGTTCCACGTACAACTACAAAAAATTTTTAAAACAATAAAATTTTTGAAAAAAAGAATGGCAGCAGGACCAAATAATGAGGTACAGACAAAGCAACAAAATGCAAAATGCTTTTCAAAATACAGTGTTTAAAGAGGTAAGCTTCTTGTATGTACATGTACTGGCAAGAAAAGCAGAGTAAAATTAAACAATGAGCCTAAATGTCAGATTGGACTCCAGTTTCTCTTCAGATCACATAAATCTTTTCCTCTTTTACCCTCACATTGGGGTATTTAGGTGAGTCTAGATTTTTGCCTCTGATAGGAAAAAGAGTAAAACTTATGTCAAGTTTTGAAGGCACAGTGAATGTTATAGGTAAAATAGTTTAATGCTCTTACAGGAAAATAATTCAAGTTAAAGTACAATTAGATCTTAAATTGAATGATAGAAGAAAAGCCCCCTAAGGGCTAATTTGCCTTAGCTGAGTCCAGGGAAAGCATACAGTAAACTATTCAGAAAAGAGTCAATATTGAAACAGTCTTCCCCATAGGTTATACTTAGGTTTAAAGACTTTTTAACAATGGGTCTTTAGAAACACACTGCTTGAATGAGGAGGCATATAAATGAATGCATTTAACCTATTTCTTATTATGGAAACCACTTTCTAATTTTTTTCTAAAAAGTCACCTGATGCTTAAGGCTAGAAACATTCCTTAAAATACATGAAAACAAATTCTGATTTGAGAATAATGTTTACTTCATTCCTTAACCAAGAAGCCATTAGAAATTTACCTTGGGGCTGAATAGTAACTGATTAAGTGAACTAGTTAAACACTAACAAAGACACAAGGAGAAAAAGTAGAAAAGGAAACCTCAGCATAGATCTTGAAGTACTGGCTTTAGTAAGATCACAGTTGTTGGGAGGGCCTAATTGTTGCCAATAGCCTAGAGAAAGAAATGAGCACTCAAAGAAATGGGTTTGAGGTATTGGTATGTGTCACAGGACTTCAAATGATCCCTTTCAAAATGTATTTCAGTTTCCCAGGGATATATTGTATTTTTTCATGGCTGGAACAATGACCACATCAACAAAAAAAATCAACATGATGCCTAGTACACATCAGCAGATATCCATCCTGTGGTCATTTAAATTTTGCCTCCATATAACAGCAAACACTAAGAGTCTATTATGTGCCACTTATCTCCTCCATACTGGCACACCCCACTTCCCATTCTTGGACTGCTTTGACCATTCTAAGATCTCTCAATAAGTAATAAGCTTTCACATTTCATTTCACCTACACATTTGAGAAAACATTACAGCTAAAACACTAAAATTAATCAACATTTGTGAGACCCTTCTATCTTGTCATTTATGCCTCTATTTTGCTTTCAATCTTGCTTATCCAAATCCAGTTGCCAAAAAGCAAATATTAGTGATGTAGCTCTCCCATCTAAACCTTGGATAGTACTGTTGGACCATATTATTATCTTTTTTATTATTATTACTACCAATTTATTACTATTATTATTCAGTGCTATTATTATTACTATTATTATTCAGGGCCTCATATAAGTTAGGTGTTCTACCACTGAGCTACATCCCCAGTCTTTTCTATTTTTTGAGATAGGCCTTTCTAAATTGCAGAGGCTCTCCTTGAATTTGTAGTCCTCCTGCCTCAGCCTGCCCAATTGCTGGGATTCAAGTGTGTGCTCCTATACCCAGCCACATTATGGTTTTTTAAAATATTTTTTTCTTAGTTGTAGTTGATCAATACCTTTATTTTATTTACTTATTTTTATGTGGTGCTGAGGATCAAACCCAGAGGCTCATACATGCTAAGTGAACACTCATACCACTGAGCCACAACCCCAGCCCCTTGTTTTTGATACCAAAGATTGAAACCCAGGGACACTTAACCAATGAGCCACATCCCAAGCCCATTTTATTTTTTAGAGACAGGGTCTTACTAAATTGCTGAGGCAGGCTTTGAACTTGCCTCACCCTCCCGAGCTGCTGGGATTACATGTGTGTACTACTGCACCTGGCCCACATTGTGTTTTAATACACAATGTGGGCTAGGTGCAGTAGTTTGACCCTGGAAAACTTATTCAGGGAGACTCTTCTATTGGTATGTATTCATATGACATACTAGCCATTAAATACTGAAATACCCCTGTAGCCATAGATAAATAAGCTCTTTCCTGAGGACCCCCCTCTCCACCTCCACTGTTCCTTAGAAACTCCTGAATTTTTCCTGGATCCAGCAGCTAGAACCCCAGGAGGCCCCAGGATTCATTCCCAGTGCTAAGTCTGACATTCAGTCTGATAGGTCAGTGTCCTGTGTTGATTTGAATATCACCTCTGCCCTCCTCTCATTTAGGGAACCACTGCTTTTGGTCTTGTTCACAGCAGGTCTAAACTTGCAAGTTTTAACCTAAGTGTCTAAGACACCAGAAGGACAAGGAAGAAGAAACTCTTTACTAACTCTGCTGAGAGCTAGACAATATAAGGGATGCTGAGGGAAATTGGTAATGGAACTGTAAAAACTGCAACAAACCTATGGTATAGAGTATTGACATTATTTCCAAGAGTTAAGAAAACAGAAAGATGAGGCACAGAAGAAAGGGACCGGGGAAACTAAAAACAAGCATGAATCTAGACTCTAATACCAACTCTGGCTCCTAATTTCCAGTTGGACACAGTCGTATCCCTCCTGGGTTGTAGGCATTTGCTTGAGGGTCTATGTCTTTTATACCTCCCACTCCCGGCATCTGCTACAATCTGGAAGTTCCCAACCTGCTACACCAGTACAGCCAGGGTGCTAATTAGTAGGGTTAGGACAAATAGCATGAGGATTTTGGGCTTGGCATCTGCAGAATCCCACTGAACAGAAAGGCACATAAATCAATGTAGAATTGGAAGTAAATGGGCTAGATTTGTCAAAGGTGCACAGAGGGCTGTCCATATAAAGAAAACAGGTCTGTGCTCTATTATTTGCTCCTCATTCATTCCTTCCCAAACTGACATGTTTGGAGGGCTGACAAGGGGATGCAGACTGTGATGGACAGTGAGTCCAGAAATGTACATTGCATGCTATAGTGTTGGGAAATTCTTCAGGTAGCTTGATTTTTTTATAAAGATACATAATTACTTTTTAGAAGCAGTATTACTCATTTTTTTCTATATTAAGCCTACAATGGTTTCTCTTTATTAATATCCAAAAAGAAGTCCCCACAAGAGAGTAGCAATTATTCTCTGATGGCAGAAAATACTTCCAACAGAGGAAATACCAATCAGGAGACTTTTCTCAAATCACCGAGAAGACTCTGATGTCATAGACAGAAAAGAAAAATGAATGGTTAAAACAAAGTACATATCTCATCTGGAAATTAGCCTTAAGGAAATAGTTACACTTTTTCACACCAATATGTATATGTTATTCAATGCAGTGCTGTTTGTATTAACAAAAACCTAGTATTAGTTTGTATTAGTAAAATACTTGAAAACAATGAAAGTGTCCAATAATAGGGGACTAGTGCAAGGAAAGAAGCAGACAGATGTGTACTGAAATAAAAAAAAATATGGCTGACATATTGCACATGAAAAAAGCAAGTAAAAATCATAATTAGGGCTATGGTTATAGGTCAGTGGTTGCCTAGCATTAGTGAGGCACTTGCCTAGCATGAGTGAAGCACTAGGTTCAATTCTTGCACCACATAAAAAACAAATAAATAAAAATAAAGGTTAAAACTTAAAACAATCATAATTAAAATATGTTTTTATGTGTATCTGTTTGTGTGTGACTGGATGGAGAAACAATTGAAAGGAGCATACCGATTTCTTTTCAGCAGTTGGGTTTAGAGTGGGAAGAAGAGTGGAGACTTCCACATCTTATCTACATGGGTGCTATTTGAATCTTTTATAGTGAGGTGCATTTATGTGTTATGTAAGTTTTTTTGTGTGGTGCTAGGATTGGATCTAGGGCTTCACTCATGCTAGATAAAGATTCCACTACTTAGCTACACATCCAGGTCCCCCCAGTGTAAGTGATTTTGAAAAGAAAAATAGTTAACTCAGAACAGTAGAGACGAGACATGCAGAGCAGTCCTATATTTTGGGCAGCAGACCACTGTGATATTTAGGAACCGATACATGATAGTTGCTGTTGAATACTAGGAAGAAAGCCTGGTTTGTAAATGAGAGTTAATGGAAAAAAGCCTTTGTGATTGGAGGGACCTACTTTTCTAGCAATGAGATGATATGAATTCTAATCCCATCTCCACAGCTCAAGACTTTGTCACCTTGGGCAACTTCCTTAATCTTGCTGAGTTTACAGGTTTTTCATCTATAAAATGGAGGGATATGAGCAAGTATGATTTTTTAAGGTCCCTTCTAACTTCATGCTTTATTATTTGAACAATGGTTCTTTTTTTTTTTTTTTTTTTTTTTTTTTTTTTTTTTAAAGAGAGAGTGAGAGAGGAGAGAGAGAGAGAGAGAGAATTTTTTTTAATATTTATTTTTTAGTTCTCGGCGGACACAACATCTTTGTTGGTATGTGGTGCTGAGGATCGAACCCGGGCCGCACGCATGCCAGGCGAGCGCGCTACCGCTGAGCCACATCCCCAGCCCTGAACAATGGTTCTTGATATGATCACTCATGTACTGTATGGAATGATTTCTGTGAAGACCTTATCTCTGAGGAATTCTGAATGGTATTGTAATTGCATAGTTACCTGAGAACACTCTTCAGGCAAGATCATAAAATGATGCTACCAATCCTTAGAAGAGAGGTAAGATTCAGTTTGTCAGTCAAATATAGGATAATCTAGTAGCTTCCTGGGACCCAACATTTCTGGCAAATGGTTAACTAGGGCTACACCAACATGGTTAAATTATCTCTGATAGCCACAGACCGTGGAACATGCAAGCCACATCCCTGAAGCATTACCACAACTCCTCCACCACATGGCATAAATTGGAACACGGTGGGGTGGAAAATAATCCACTCAGGAATTATAGTACTACCAAATGCCCTTAAAAATATTATATTTCTATCAAGAGTAGACCAAAGTGTTTCACTGATTGGGAAACAAATGGAGGGACTGGGGTTGTGGCTCAGCAGCAGAGCACTCACCTAGCACGTGCGAGGCACTGGGCTCAATCCTTAGCACCACATAAAAATAAATAAAATAAAGGTATTGTGTCCAACTACAACTAAAAATATATATATTTTTAAAAATAAAAATAAATGGAAAGCTTTCTGACTCAGTCCTACAAGTAAACAGCTTAAAATTTATCATGCTCATCCTTAGAAGAAAAGATTAGACAAACCGAAAAATCAGTGACTTTTTTGTGGACCCATCAGAGAACTGTGGTTTGCAAAATAAACAATCAACCCAACATCTGAAGATACAGACTTATCCAAAGAGACACAGAGACACAGCTGATATCTGCTTACCTTTTGAAAAGGCTGGAGCCATAACTTGGGTAGAAAAGCTTAAATGGCAACTTGGACGAACTGCTAAAGGCTGTGTATAGACCAATGTGAGTCTAAGAAACTTCTGGGATCCACGGTCTCAGGGGATTGTCTAAGACCAAACCTGTACTTCCAGGAACCTGACCAAGTTCTCACAGTGAAGGTCCAAGAAAAAATCCCCTCTTCATTCTTACTAGGGGAGGAGAATAATCCTCATTGTGAAATATGCCCCAGGGCAAAATACTTGGCCTGAGTCTTATCCCAACTGGGGTAAGGGCATTCCTCCTAACTCCAGCTCCTTCTAGCTTTCTAGTTTCACCTAAGGGGGAAAACATAACAAGGGACAGAGTTTCAGGTAAATAGATAGATTGCAAATGATAACAGTCAGGGAATGGAATGGAAAGCAGGGAGAACAAAAAGCTAAATATCACAGGTGAAAAACTTGTGAAGGTCACAGCTATAAGAGAGTCCCAATAAAACAATGAGAATTAATCAGAAGATTACAGAACTGCTTCCTCACCCATACTTTACCACCATACCAAAGGACTCTAATATAAGAATAGTAAATTACAGTTGAAAGAATTCAAAACAGAGAATCTCTAGAGGAAATGTACTTAGGGAAACTCAAAATCAAGAAGGGTGATGAAAATAAGAACAATAGAGAAATCTGGCCCGACACCTAGTTATACCATACAGTAAATATGACCCAAGTCATAGGCAGTTTGCCATAAATCCTAACACAATGAAATTAAAATAAAAACTAGTAATGGGAAAAAATGCTGGGCCAGGAACGGGTGACACACACATGTAATCTCAGTGACTCAGGAGGCTGAAGCACAAGGATCACAAATTCAAGGCCAGCCTTGGAGACTTAGTGAGGCCATCTCTCAAAATAAAAAAAAATAATAAAAAATAAAATAAGCTGGGGATGTGATTCAGTTGATAAGTGCTCCTTAGTTCAATCCCAAGTACCAAAAAATAAAATAAAGAAAGCTGGAAAATCCCTAAAGACCTGGAAATTATAAATAACCTATGAAAATTCCAAATAATCTATTGGCAAAAAATGGAAAAAATTTTAAATATTTTGAAGTGATTGAAAATACAATATCCAAATTTGTGGAATGCATGAAAAGCAATGCTTATAGAGAAATTTATAGCATTTAATATTAGAAAAGAAGGCAGATTTAAATCAAAGCCTAAACTTCTACCTGACAAAGTCAGTTTCTCTGGCAAGTGCTTCTGAACACTTAAGGAAAAAAATAATACCAATTTTTCACAGTCTCTTCCAGAAAATAGTAATATAATGATATCAATTAACACCAGAAATATTTGGGAACACTTCCTGACTTACTCATGAGGCCATTACTCTATATGAAAACCAAATAAAGATATTACAAAAAAGGAAAACTACAGGAACTGGAGATGTAGCTCAGTGGTACAGCACTTGCCTAGCATGTGCAAGGTTTTACAGAATCCACTGTAAAAAGAATGAAAAGGTAAGCCATGGGCTTGAAAAATATATTTGATAAAGGACTGGTATTCAAAATACAAAGAAGTCTTAAAATTCATCAGTCAGAAAGCAACCTAAATTTTAAAATGGGCAAAAGACCTAAATCTTATCAAAGAAAAAAATATACGTATGGCAAATGGTAAATGAAAAAAAGTAATCACCACCATTTGTTACTAGAGGAATGCAAATTAAAACAATAATGAGATACCACACGATTAGAATGGTCAAAATCTAAAACAATGCCAATTTTGAGGAACTTATATTCTTTGTTGCTATGAACACAAAATGGTATAGCCTGGAACTCAGCAAGACCCTGTCTCAAAATTTAAAAGAAATAACAAAGAGCTAGGGATGTGGCTCAGTGGTTGAGCACCCTTGGGTTCAATCCCTGGTACTTAAAAAAAAATGAGCTAACAATCCACACAAAGACATCCGTGGATTGATTTATTTATTTAGGTATTGGGGATTGAAATCTAGGAGTGCTTTAAAACTGAGCTACATCCACAGCCTTTATTTTTCTTTTAATTTTGAGACAAGGTCTCACTAAGCTCCTTAGGGCCTTGGTAAAGTGCTGAGGCTGGCCTTAAACTTTCAATCCTCCCTTCTTGGCCTCTGGGATTACAGGAATACGCTATTGTATCCCACAACATTTGTGAATTTAAATGTATATTGCTAAGTGAAAGAAGCTGGTCTGAAAAGGTTACAGACCATATGATCTCACATATGTAACATTCTGGAAAAAGCAAATTCATGGAGATAATAAAGCAGATTTGTGGTCTCTGGGAGCTTGCAAGGGTTGGGGTTGAATAGGTAAAGCATAGATGTTTTTCAGGGTAGTGAAAATATTCTTCATGCACTGTAATAGTGGATACATATCACTCTGCATTTGTCAAAACCCATAGAAATTCACAGTACAGAGTCAACTTTAATGTATGCAAATTAAAAAATCATTTAGGAGTTTAGGATCCCAGGGTGGAATGCGGAATGTGACAAAAGAATATCTGTATCATGATTAATGAAACAGCCTCACTGAAGGGGATAAGAGGAGAAGGTGCTAAACCAAGTAACTAAAAAGGAATCTGAGAGCAAAGGCAAAAAGAACTGTGCATAAAAACTGCACTCTTTGGGCTGCGGCTGTAGCTCAGTGGCAAAGCGCTTGCCTAGTATATGTGAGGCACTGGGTTTGATCCTCAGCACCACATAAAAATTAACAAATAAAATAAAGGCATTCTGTCCATCTATAACTACAAAAAAAATTTTTAGAAACTTCACTCTAGTAGATAAAGTTGTCTCTCATAGAGGGTACTGGTCAACAATTCCAAAACCACTATACATGTATACTAGTCATGAACTAATGGATGATGAATGATAGGAGCCAGGTTTCTCTTTGTTCCAGAGGAAGGTAACACATATAAGTAAGCGGGGGTGGGGTGGGGGGGTGGAGGCTAAGATGATCCATGTAGTAATGGGTTAGAATTAGAATCAGTTTAAGTTTTTAGCTTAATTTAGACTCAAGTTTTGCTTACATTTCATGCTTAGCTTTAGACTCAAGTGGATGGATGGATAGGTACATAGATACATAGATACATACATTCACACACACACATACATACATACATACACAATGGGGTATTTATTTATGGTGCTGGGTGATTGAACTCAGGATCCTACATATGCTAAGCAATCATCTGAGCTGTATCACCAGCCCACATGCTTTTGTGTGTCTGCATACACACATATATTTCCTTAGTTGGCTGAGAGGCCTATTATCAAGAATGTCTTCACAGAAATGATCAATGGGCAGTATTGTGGCAGTTAACTGCCCATTGCTTGGTTCCATAATATTTTCTAAATAAAGGAACCAGGGCTCCTTGGAGAGATGCTTGATTCTAGTATTGGAGCAGGAAATATATAACACAAGTCTGGAGCATATTGTAGTGTCCAAAAGTAAGGGAATGATTTAAAAAAACACACAATAATAGGGGTTTATCAAAGGGAAACGGAGACAACTAAAAGAGCTCCCAATGGCCCAAGCTGGAATAATTTGAGCAACAACATAAAGTAGAAATGAATTACAACCCAAAGTATAAAGTAAATGAATCCATAATGATATAAATGATTGACTAAATAAATGAATGGAAGAAAACAGACAAATCTTACATGCAGAATAATCCTAAATAATTGTAGATGTTTTACCTTCAAAGAGGTGAAGAACTTAAGTGTGGACTACACAGTTACTTCCTTCCAATGAGTATAGTATGGAATGGTGGAAAAAAGAATAGTTTCACAGTAGAGAAACCTCACAAGCAATCAATCATCGAGGCCATCGAGGTTACCATCAACAGCAGTAAATCATGTTGACAGGATGGACCTTTGATATGATGTGCTAAGAACGGCACTTGACCTCAATGGTCTCCCTCCTCAAAACCTATAATCCAGTCTAATCATGAGAAAAACATCACATAAATTCCAACTAAGGGACATTCTACAAAATACCTGAGCAGTGCTCAAAACCCTTAAGGTCACCCAAAAAGAGGCAAGTCTGAGAATGTGCACAAGACACAATATATTCTATGTAATGTAAAATTCTGGATGAGACATTAAATAATCACTAAGTAAATCTGAATAAAATATGTACTTTAGTTAATTAAAAATAGAAATAAATAAAAGGGTGAAACATTAGAAGACATCAATTCTAAAAGCTCCTGATATCCCTGTGAAGTAACCACAAGCCTACAGACACCATCATAGATATCATTTTAAAGATTTAGCATCTGCCCCCACAGAGGTTTAGAAATGGGACACATTTTTTTTTAAAGAGAGAGTGAGAGAGGAGAGTGAGAGAGGAGAGAGAGAGAGAGAGAGAGAGAGAGAGAGAGAGAGAGAGAGAGAATGAATTTTATTTTTATTTTTTAGTTCTCGGCGGACACAACATCTTTGTTGGTATGTGGTGCTGAGGATCGAACCCGGGTCGCACGCATGCCAGGCGAGCGCGCTACCACTTGAGCCACATCCCCAGCCCATGGGACACATTTTTTTTAAGCTTAAAAAGTAGCAGTTAACTGCCACCCTCCCAGACTAAGTGTCCAGGGGAGTTCCAGAATTATGAGGATGATGGATTTTGAAGTACCTTTTCTTCTCCTCCACACACAATCCACACAATTGCTTTAGTTGGGCAGCTCAGGGGAAGCCTAAATGAGGTTAGAATGGTAGGTTTCTCCATGAGCTGGAGTCCAAGATGTTTTCTGTTTCTCCCTGGAGAAAAATTATGACTTTTCTACAACATGGCAGAACAAACAGAACTTTTTCACAAGTTACTTGATGGAATTCAAGTTCCATCATGTTTTCATTGACTATTCATTTCATTCAACTGCTATGATTCTTGTTCTGCTCTGGGACATTGGGAGGTTATGCTGAGTCTCAACAGGTGTTATGTGGGAACACAGCCTACCTCATAATATGCTTCAGCTTTGAAGTTATCCCTGACCCATTTCTATTTTATTCCCCACATCTAATTGGTCATATCAATTTCCCCTGTGAAATTTCTCCAGAACCTATTATTCCTTCCTCTTCATTCCTTTGTCTTCATTCAGGCCTTTTGATCTTTTGCCTAGATTTTTAAAATAACAACAGCTTTACTGATCTCCCACTCACTGACACTTCCTCTCAATCCATCCTCTATACTGCCAATTCTCAAAAACTCAAATCTGATCATGGCATTCCTCTGATTTTAAATCATTTGAAGTGACTTGGTTACAAGATCCCAAAGCACACACAATCTGACCCCACCTAGATTTCTAGCTAGCTATCCAGCCTATCCCCTACTGCCCTCCCTTCTGCTCCAACGGCCACCATCCTCCACACCCCAGGAACCTGAGACCTCAGACAGGCAGAGTCTGTGTTTCTGGAATTCAAAAGGCATTCTCACGCTGCTGCACCTCTACGTGTGTTGCTCTCTCTGCCAGGAATGTCTCCTCGTGCAAATAATTAATGCATTCTGGGTAGAAAGACAAGAAAGTGAGGGAAAGCAGGGAATGGGAGAGCACTACTAGAATAGCACAGTGCTGGGCTCATGTCTGGGTCCTCCATAAATACTAAATGAATGAATGAATGCAGTGCTGACCATGAGGTCTAGATTGCAGAGGCAGGGAGTGAGAACAGATGGACGATGAGAACAGCTCTGAATGTTTCCCTTTTTCTATTTTCCTCCCCCTCTGCTTCTTTCAGATCTCTGTGTTTATGTTTCTTCTAATTTACAGACTACTATAACACTACCTCAGATGCATTTAGCCATGCCATGCATAATTTATTTATTCATTCCCCATAAATCAATTCCTCTAGCCATCTGGAAAACAAGAACCACTTTTACTGCCTTTCAAGCTCCTTCCAACTAATCTTTTTAGTACGTGCTATTGTGCCTGCTACAAAATGTAGTATTTTATGCACAGTTTCACTGTCACATATCAAGGACATTGTGACCATTTTTCTGTTGGTACTGTCTATTAGGAAACCCCATGTGAAAACATTAAATAAAGTAAGAACGATTTGAAAGCAAAGCAAGAAAACTGCATTACTAGAGATTATAGTAAGTGGACTGATTTCTGCATGTGGCTCATAGAAAGCAGCCACATTATTTTATGGTCAGACTTTGAAAACCACAAGCAGTAATTCTCCTATAAAAGCTAGTGAAGAAGGATGAAGGAATTCTCATGTAAAAGCCCAATCTATAATCACAGGCAATGTGAAAAAAGAATCTTAATCTGCCTCGGTTTTCTACTCTATGAAATGGGAATAATGAACTGTTGCTTGCCCCAATAATCACTGAGACCAACACGAACACACAATGTACTTTGGTGATATGGATGCTATGAGACCATTTTCTATTAGAAGCAACCATGATAACTAGGTAGGCCAAACTGGCTTAGCCAGATAGAGCCATGATTGCTATTATAACTGACCCACTATGGATACTAAATGCATGTAAGTGCAAGTGATGTGCAAACACAGTTTTCTTTTGTAGAAGTAGGCAGATATGAAAAATCATTAAACACTAAACCATGAGTATCTCCCTTTTGTGAACTTTAAATTCAGGGTTGTCACCTGCTGGCACTTTCCTGAGTTATCTCTCTTGGGCAAACTTCTGTTCTAGGCAAACTTCTATTCATCCTTTTTAACCTGTGGTTTTTATACTGAAAGGCTCACCCCAAATTCATTGCTTCCTCAGAAAGAGGCATCCATTACTTAAATGTTATTCCTAATTATTATCTATTGCCATGCAGTTTATTTCCATCCTAGTAATTATCACACTGAGTAATTTACTATGTAATTTGTCTACAATTGGCCCTATGTATTCAAAGGTTTCCACATCTGTAGAATTCAGCTGAAGATTGAAAATATTTTTAATAAACTGTGTCTTTACTAAATATGTACACTATTTTGTCATTGTTCTCTAAAAAATACTACAAGTATTTTATAGCATTTCCTTTTTGTGGTGTTTTTCCATTTTTGTTTTCTTGTGCTGCTGGGAATTGAACCCAGGGCCTTGTGCGTGTGAGGCAAGCACTCTACCAACTGAACTATTTCCCCAGCCCTAGCATTTACTTTTTACCAGTTATGATAAGTAATCTAGAGATGATTTAAAAAATGAAGGAGGAGGGCTGTGGTTGTGGCTCAGTGGTAAAGCACTTGCCTAGCACATGTGAGGCACTAGGTTAAATCCTTAGCACCACAAACAAATAAATAAATAAAATAAAGGTATTGTGTCCATTTACAACTAACTAAAAATATTTTTTTTAAAAAGAATACAGGAGAATGTGTATAGGTTCTATATAAACATTATGCCATTTTATCTAAGGGACTTGAGAATCCACAAATTTGGAGTCTGAGGACATCCTGAAACCAATACCCCCCTGATACCAAGGAACAACTGTATTTACTCATTTATTATCTTCCCTCACAAAATCTAAGTTCAGATCAATATCTGTCTCAGTTCCACCACTGTATCCACAGTATCTACAATAGTGTTTGACTCAAAAAACTATTAAATAAATAGATGAAGGAGCTTTGTCCTTGCAGTGATAATAAGGTTAAGGTTAATTAAAAATTTTTTTTCAGTACCAGGGATTGAAACCCAGGGTGCACTACCACTGAGCAACACCCCCAGACCTTGTTTATTATTTTGGAACAAAGTCTTGCTAACTTGTCCAGTCTGGCCTCAAACTTGCAATCCTCCTGCCTCAATCTCCTGAGTTTCTGGGAACTTAGGTATGCACTACCATGTTCAGCTAATTCAACTTCTTAGCATGACATGCAAGATTCTGACTTAGTTATTTGAGCTTACATTCTGTCTTTTTATACCTCTGTATCTTATGCTTGTTGATATCTTTCTGCACAAACTTACTTTTTGTCTGGCATGTTCTCCTTCCTACAAAACAACTAATCTTTCAAGTACCTGCTCCAATATACCCTATTTTGTGAAATTTCTGAACCACTGTAGGTACACAGATACACACAAGACATAATTTATAGAACTTATGCTATAGAATTATAGCAGTAAATAATAATGTAACAATGATATCTAAATTGTTTGAGATAGTATCTCACTATATAGCCCAGCTGGCCTCAGATTCCTGAGCTCAAGTGAAACTTCTGCCTCAGCCTCCCCAGTATGGGAACTACAGGAGTGCAACATCATGCCTGGATGATCCTTAATATTTAACTCTATGAGCATTTAACTCTATGCCACTTACAGTTATAAGTACTTTATAGGTATTATCTCATTTAATCCTAAAACAACCCTAAGAGGTAGGTACTATCATAAGTACTTTGTGTGGCTGTTTAGCTAGCTAGAATTAATTTAATGAAGGTAAGGATGATGTCAAAGCCCTACTAATTCCCAGAACCTAAAGTGTCTACAAAGTTGCATGCCCTTAAAACAAATTTGCTAAGTAATGAATTCTGACAGTACTTCCTTGTCTTCTGTCTTTGAGAATAGCAACACTGGTCAGTTAAAGTACCCGACAATAGTTTTAAAGTAATTCTACAAATTTAATCTTAAAGCTATAAAGTCCTTTCTAAAAGTACAAGAAGAAACACAGAAGTCCCCACTTTTGTGGGGATATAACTGACTATATAAAAATTAAAATATTTGTAGATTTGTGAAAACAAAGTTATAAAATACAAACCAGAAACAGAAAAATATGTCCAACCTATATCAGAAAAAGAATTAGTAATAATAAAGACTCCAATAAATTAATAAGAAAAGATAATCAGACCATTAGAAAAACAGAAACATCATATGAACACGTTAAATCACATTAAACTCCATTAAATAAAAATTATTTTTAAATGGCGGGGCATGATGGTGCATACCTATAATCCCAGCAACACAGGAGGCTGAGGCAAGAGGATTATAAGTTGGAGGCTAGCCAAAAGAACCTTAAACAGTCTGGGGATATAGCTCAGTGGCAAAGCATCCCTAGGTTCAATCCCCAGTACCAAACAAAATAAAAGTATTTTAAATGAAGATTAAAATAATAATGGAAATTATTTATTTATCCTATCATATTGTAAACTTTTAAAATGATGATATTCATTCAACACAGTGAGGTTGTCAGAGAAATAAAACACTATTACATTCAAGTTGCAAAAATGCTGTTCATATGCTTAACAGACATGTATCTACAAGGTTGTTCATTGAAGTATTATTTGTAATAGCAAAACATGGTAAACAACTAAAATGTTCATTAACACAAGTTTAGTTAACTATAGTACAACCGTATCATAAGATTGTATACAATCATGGGAAAGTGGGTAACCAAACAACTTATTAGGAGAATTTTCACTTTGTAGATGTATTCTAGTTAATAAAAATCCAGTTACAAAATGGGAAAAGAAATTGAACACATACTTCATCAATGAATACCTAAGGCTGGTAAATAAGCACATGACATTGATGTTAGCCATTATTAGCCATTAAAGAAATTAAATTGAAACCATGATTAACACTACATACTTCTTAGGACAGCTAAAATAAAAATTAGTGAAAATACCAAGAGCTGTAAAGGATGTGAAGCAAGTGGAACTGTCATGACTATAGCTAGTTCAGATGCAAAATGGTATAGGCAGTTTGGACAGTGGTTTGGCAGTTTCTTATAAAGTTAAACATACTAGCTCAGACATGTGTGCTAAGAAATGTGTTAAACTCAGAGAACAGCATACCAGAAAGAAAATAAAGAAATTCCAGCTACTTGGGGGGTGGGGCTAAGGCAGGAGGATCCCTGGTTCAGGGTCAACCTGAATAACTTAGTGAGATCCTGTCTCAAAATAACATATCAAAAGGTCTGGGGATGTAGCACATTGGCAGAATGCCTCTGGGTTCAATTCCCAGTATGTATGTATGTATGAATGGACAGATGGATAGAAGGAAGAAAGGTAAATATACATTTACCATATGACCCAGTGATCCTATTCCTGGGTATGCTATTCATTTAAAAAAGATAAATCTCTAAGGCATTAACTTGAGTAAAGAAGCTAGTCTCAAAAGGTGACATGTGATTTAATGTATATGACATTATCAAAAAGAAAGAATACAGGGACTGATCAGTGGTACTAGGGGCTAGAGAGGAGGGAGGTCTGACTGCAAGAATTCTTTATGGGGTTGAACCTGTCAGAGGTGGAGGTTACAAGAATCTAGGCATGTGTTAAAATGCAGAGTCCTGTGTGTCAGGAAGGAAATTTTACTGTACATAAATCTAAAGTAAATTTTAAAAAGACATTATTGTCATCAGTAATGATAATACCTTCTATTTCTCGGTCTAAAGGAGGAACATCATCTCTCAAGGAGAAATCCATAGCTGTTCCTGGTATGTCCATCAAGTCTTCATCGCTGGAGCTGCTCTGGAAGCTACTAAAACTCCCCTGCTGAAAACCTCTGTTATCCATGGCTCCTATAAAGAAAGAAAAATAGGAGGCTTATAATAATGATATCTAAGTCCCCAACCCCTCCTTTTTCAATTGTGGTAAACACACATAAAATATAACATCTGAATCATTTAAAGTATGCAATGCAGGAGCACTGAGTACATTTGCAATGCTGTCCTACCATCACTACTATCCATTTCTAGAACTTTTTCATCATTCTAAATAGAAACTCTGTACCCAGTAAACAATCACTCCCCATCCCTCAGTCCCTGGTAACTTCTATTGTACTTTCTGTGTCTATAGACTTGCTGACTCTGGATATTTCATATAATGGAATCATACAGTATGCAGCTTTCTGTGTCTTGTTTCTTTTACTTAGCATAATGTTTTCAAGGTTCATCCATGTTAGGGCATACATTTGACTAATTTTTGTGGCTGAATATTATTCAACTGTATGTATAGGCCCTGTTTTATTTATCCATCGATTAGTTGAAGGACACTTGGGTAGTTTTCCCCTTTGAAGTTGCCACTTATCCTTTTTTTTTGGAGGGGGAGGTACCAGGGACTGAACTCAGGGGCACTCAACCACTGAGCCACATCCCCAGCCCTATTTTGTATTTTATTTAGAGACAGGTCTCACTGAGTTGCTTAGCACCTTGCTTTTGCTGAGGCTGGCTTTGAACTCGCGATCCTCCTACCTCAGCCTTCTGGGCCACTGGGATTACAGGCATGTGCCACTGCGCCCAGCTGAAGTTGCCACTTATTCTTATGCCTTCTTTTGTATATTTACTTTGACAATACAGAACTGTGAAGTACTTACTTAATATACTCAGTCACCCTCTAGTTATGTATCTCTAGACTATACTAAATACTAAGTGGGGGGGGCAGGGTTGAAAACCATTAAAATGAATATAAAACCAAATAAGAGCCTGTGTACAAATATAAGTGGAGTTCACAAATAATTGAGATTAAAATCAGATACAGTATTGAGAAATGTACTGGACATATTTTCTTTTTTAATATTTATTTTTTAGTTATAGTTGCACATAATACCTTTATTTTATTTATTTATTTTAATGGTGGTGAGGCTCAAACCCAGGGCCTCACACATGCCAGACGAGTGTTCTACCGCTGAGCCACAACCCCAGCCCCAATACTATAAATTTTCTATCTCCCAAGTGCAAATTCCCAAATTGTAACTTTTACTAAAAAAAAAAAATAATCAGCATGCTGTTTAAAAGAAAGACAACATTATGCCCAACTATATGTAACCCTACCCTTTCCCCCATTTAAAAAAAATGAAGTCTTAGTAAAAGATCATCAACAGTAAATTTCTACTGAATGAAATAAATAATACTTGTTTTGAGGTTTCCTGTTCTTTTATAAAACTTCTTTGTCAGGCATGGTGGCACACACCTGTAATTCCAGCTAATCAGGAGACTAAAGCAAGAGAATTCTGCATTCAAAGCTAGTCTTGGCAAAATAGCAAGATCTTGCCTCAAAAATAAATAAATAAATAACTGGAAATGTAGTACAGGGGTAGAGTGCCCCTGGGTTCAATCCCCAGTATCAATCAGTCAATAGAAATTTCTTGTCCTAGGTTGTTAGAATGATGCTTGATGAGTCTGGTAAGAAGAAATTTAGGATAACTTCAATAAAGGATAACTTCAATAAAAGACCTAAGAAAGTCGAATCAGAACAGATAAATATTTTAAACACTGAACACAAAAGAACAACCACCAATATTTGCTAGGTACTTATCCATTTCCAGGCATTGGGCTATGTGCTTCAAGTAAATTCTTTCATTTAATTTCTCCATCATTTCTGTGTCTTTTTCTTTTCTTTTCTTTTTTTTTTTTTTTTTTTTTTGTGTGTGTGTGTGTGTGGTGCTGGGGATTGAACCCAGGGCCTTGTGCATGTGAGGCAAGCACTCTACCAACTGAGCTATATCCCCAGCCCTCTCCATCCTTTTTATGTTATGGCATTATATCTCTTTTTAAAAATATTTTTATTAGTTATAGATGGACACAATGCCTTTATTTTATTTATTTTTATGTGGTGCTGAGAATGGAATCCAGTGCCTCATACATGCTAGGCAAGTGCTCTATCACTGAGCCACAACCCCAGCCCACATTATAACTCAGACAAGAAACTGAAGCTTGGAGATGCTAAGTAATGCCCAGTTAAATTTTTCTGAAGTTGGGCTCCAAATCACATATTCAATTTCACAATACCTCCCTTGTGATAAGTGACCAGCCTGAGTTAAGTGAGTGACATTTAAGAACCATCTACTATGTATAAACATTGTGGGATACTGGGGCAGATAGAATAATGATGCTGTGTAGGCTGAGATGACTGGGAGGCAAAGATTTGGGAGTTAATAATGTTGAGGTGGTGGTTAAAACTAAGAGATCAAATACCCCAAGGGAAGCTCTGTTTACTAGTGGATAAGTATGAATGCAAATAAAAGAAATGCATTCTCACTATTCTGCTATATGCACAGTTTGAAATCTGTGCACATTGAACTAAATATGAGGTTATACTGGGACATTACTATGTTTTATGATATGCAGTGAGGTAGGGAAGGGAACAAAGCTACTTTAAGGTACTAATAATATATAAAATAATTAATCATAACACCCTTTTTGGCATTAGGGATTGAACCCAGGGGTTTCTTCCACTAAGCTACATCCTCAGCCCCTTTTTGTTTTTGTATTAGGGACTGAATTCAGAGACACTCCACTACTGAGCCACACCCTCAGCCTCATTTTGTATTTTATTTAGAGACAGGGTCTCACTGAGTTGCTTAGCACCTCCTCACTTTTGCTGAGGATGGCTTTGAACTCACAATCCTCCTGCCTCAGCCTCCAGAGCCACTGGGATTACAGGGAGACACCACCAGCCCAGCTGTTGTTTTATTTTGAAACAAGTTCTTGCTACATTGCTGAAGCTGGCTTCAAACTTGCAATCCTCCTGTCTTAGCTTCCCAAGTCACTGGGATTTCAGGTGTGTACCACTATGCTCAGCTGATTACAAAATCATTTCTTTGGCTACACAAACTTACTTTGCTGTGTGGATTAAATGGGTCATAGGATACTAATAATCCATGTTTTGCAAACTCTGCCAAGCTCCTTTACGCCTCACCAATTTATCCTTGCTGGGCTTTCCCCCCTCTATACTGCCTCCTTCACTCTCCTTCTCCTGAGAGGACCCCCTCCATAATGCTCTTACACAAAATTCTCTGCCTCAGCTTCTGCTTTTAGAAAGCCAGACAAAACAGGACTGTTAGAATTTTTTTTTTCCTATTACTTAAGAACACATAGGAAATCTTTACTCTGTCTTCACTCCTCCCACCCAGGAAAAAAATGTCTTTACTATTTAAGAAAAAATATTTTTTTCTGTGTTGATGTTAGTCAAACTGATATGACTACATTCAAAAGCATCTTCACTTTGGACTTTAGGAGAACATGCTGTCTCATATAAGCTTATTTCCTTTTTAAAAAAATAGTGAACATCTTTTTTTGGCTTTGCAAATAACTGTTCTCCATAGTGAATATTGCATTACTCAATGAGAACACAACTGGCAAACATTGCTGGGAAGTATTCAAATAGCATAACATTTGGATCTCCTAAGCAAGGTCAAGAACACTATACAGAATTGCCGACTTAAGGATTTCTTTCACTTCCTAAGCTTGTTTTTTCTTGGGACACCGTTCATAGGATTTGAGTAAAGCACACTATGCACATAAACTTATTACTATTTATTTTATTTACAAGAATGTCTGTTAGCAGCACACAGGGCCATAGACATACACATATCTAACAACCACATATCCCAGGCTAACTGCTTAAAACATGACTTTTTCCTCTCAGAAACTCCTGGCTTCCTTTCTGAAAATGTAGTTCCTCAACTTTTAACTGTTTCCTTCTTCCTCCTCTTATTTTTACTATCATCATCATCATCATCATCATCACCATCTGCAATGCTAGGGATCAAATCCAGGCCTTGTGCATGCTAGGCAAAGGCTCTACTATTAAGGTACACTTCTAGCCCTCTGTCAGTGTTTTGTACTCTTGCTTTGGACTTGACATGAGTGGATTCCTTCAAACCATCATGATTTCTATGTTGAGTGCTTCTTTCTCACTTCCTAATTTCTCAACTGACATTTGGGGGGATACAAAATTTGGAATAATACTAAATTTCTGGAAAAGTGACAGAAGGAATACCTACATGAAATTGCTATCTGGAACAGATCCTATCTTTTCTTGAGGTTATAATGTTGACAATCTTGAATATAGGCTATTTATTTGTGGACAATCTCTCAATTTTGGTTTGTTTGATATTTACTCATGAGTAGATTCAGGTTATGTATATCTTTGGCAAGAAGATCAGAGATCTTAGGAAAAGCTTTGTTCTCCTAATTGTTTCTTATCAGAGGGCACATGTTTTTTTTTATTTGTCCCATTAATGGTATTTATTTGATAACTTGATACAAGTTGTGTCTAGCTGGGCCAGTGACACATGCCTATAATCTCAGCTACTTGGGAAGTTGAGGGAGCTGGATCACAAACTGAAGTACACTCTGGGTGACTTATCAAGACCCAGTCTTAAAAAAAAAAATTAAAAGCACTACGGATACTCAGTGGTAGGGTACTTGCCTAGCATGCACAAGGTCCTGGGTTCAATCCCTAGTACTGCTCCCCCCACCAACAAAGTGGTATATTTCAAGCCTCTTCACTGTTAATATATTATTTGTCTCCTTATAAGAATGATTATTTTCTGATTAAGTACATTAATACTAGGCAAATAAACTATTTCTTATAAAACATTTTATTCATTCAATCTTTATATAGATATGTAGACTCTTATTTTGTTCAATGGTTATAATCCATTGCTATTATTACATTCATGTTCAAATTTTCTAAAATTTAGCTAGTGGGAACCTCTTTCATGTGCATTTATGTACCCTTTTGACACATTCCTATCGTGCTTTGACAATTCTCTTAATCTCTGTCACAAAAGACATCCCAGACTCATCTTGTACTTTTGTGCTCCATTCCTAGAACCAGTCATTTCTTCAAAGAATCCTGAATCCTTTTACTTAAGAATGGTATTTTAGAAAGATATGGTATAAATATGTTCATTGTTATTGTGTGTTGCTATTACCAAACTTTCTTAGTGGACATAGGTAGGAATACATATTTTCATTTATATTTCCACATCCATACCTATATATTGACCAAAATGCTTTCTGCATACTTACATTTTACATATATAAAATGTTTTTATATATTATACACACACACATATAGTATACCATAAGTACTCACTTATACCTCTAATTTCTATTAAACATGATAGGGCTCAACCTAGGTTTTTTTTCCCTTCCTATTTTTGTACCTTTCTTCAACTGACAATGAAAAATATAGATCCTATCACCCCAATTTCTTTTTTCTTTCTGGAACAATGTCCCTGCATATAATCAATCTCCCATCTCCTTCCCACCTATTTTCCCTACATGGGTGTTCTCATACTTGTCAGGTTCTCACTCACAAAACAGTCACTGTCTCATGTAGGTGCCTTCTTTATCCTTTATCCTGCTCAGGTTCTGACACTAAAGAGGGCCCCGTGTGATGTCCTGACACCATCTTTTTTTTTTTTTTTTTTTTTAAAGAGAGAGGAGAGAGGAGAGAGGAGAGAGGAGAGAGGGAGAGAGGGAGAGAGAGAGAGAGAGAGAGAAAGAGAGAGAGAGAGAGAGAATTTATTTATTTATTTATTTTTTAGGCAGACACAACATCTTTGTTTGTACGTGGTGCTGAGGATTGAACCCAGGCCGCACGCATGCCAGGCGAGCGCGCTACCGCTTGAGCCACATCCCCAGCCCTGACACCATCTTTAATATATTTAAACTCCAACACCCCAAACTAACACCCTTCTGAGTTTGTGCCCTTCTTCACTTGGACTCTGACTCCCTATTCTGACCACCCACATGCACAGCTGTCCCTTTTGAACACCAAATAAACAGACAAATAATTTTTAAAAGATGAGCAAAAATAGCCTCTCCCCTTAACTCTGGATCTTAGTCTTAATTGACTAAGATAAAAGATGCTTTCCAGCTTTAATCTTATTTATTTGTTTTATCCGTTAAGAAAACCTTCTACAGGTTGACCATCCCTAATCTGAATACCTGAAATCTTATAAATGCTCCAAAATCTCAAAGTTTCTGAGTGTCAACATGACATCACAAGTGGAAACTGGCACATGTGACCTCCTATAATGGATCACTGTCAAAATGAAAGCACACTAAAAATACTATACAAAATTATCTTCATGTTATGTGTATAAGGTATACATGAAAAAATTAATTTTATATTTAGACTTGGGTCTCATCCCCAATATATCTCATTATGTATATGCAATATTCCCAAATTTGAAAAATTCTGAAATCTGAAACACTTCTGGTCACAGCATATTGGATAAAGCATACTTGACCTGTATCTCTAGCTCTTATTGCTCCCTTAAACTCCAGTCCTAAATTTCCAGGAATTCCATTTGACATCTTTGTTGCTACTTCAAACTTAGCAGGAGGAAAATTAAAAAAAAAACAATGGAAACAATATTAACCTAAACACAAAACATAAATAAGACATGTTCCATTACCTCAACCCCATGACAACTTTCCTTTTTAAATGCAGGTGGCATCAACATCAGTATTTTCAAAAATGCTCGTCTGGTTTTAGGGTTCACTACATTCAACAAATCTACAAAAAGCACCCAATCTCTTCAGGAGGCACTCCAGGTGACTAGAAAGCTTATCTGAAAACCACCACCATTTTAGTTGATGAGAAAAACCGAGGCTAACAGAGTAACACACTCAAGAAATTTTCTTTTAGTGTAAATTTATTAAATGCTCATGAGTTTCATACAGTGAGTAGAACTGAAAGAAAGCAAGAAAGTTTGTAAGGCAATGCAGAGTCCCTTCCCCCTCTCCCTACTGGTTATGTATTTCATTCAGGAAGTGATTTAATATACATGGTTCCAGCAACTCTATATTAGCCACACAAATCATAGGGAGAAAAAAGTATGGGAAATCCAAAAATAATTTATGTTTGGCTTTGGAATGTGTCCTGTAGTCATAGTTTCAAATGGGTGTACCTATTGTTCTGGGAATTCATTAAAACAAAATAATGATGCTACAAGAGAAGATCTAACAAAGGAGAAACTGGAAAACTTCTCATTTTTCCCATAGGGACCTTGAAAACTCCTTCCTGTAACCCACTGACATGGAACAATCAAGCTAAACTGAACAGCCTCATTTCAAACATTTCCTGAAGCAGCTCTCTGGTTCACTGTTTGGGTTATAAAGTGTTTCCTTAATAAATACATTGAAAGGAAGGGTCAACAAAAGAAAGTTAGAAGCAGTGAGTAAATCAAGCAAAACAGATGCTAGGGATAGGAAATAAATTCAATCAGTAAAAGTGAAAGTGGCATTTGTGCACAGATAATTCATTCAGATATTGTTTAGTTTTACTTTGCAGATGTAAAGATGTTCATGAAAAATTAAAGCAGTATAATTAGGAAACAACTGAAAGTTCCTTAAACTTGAGTTTTGATCACAAGTCCAGCTGAATTCCAGGCCCAGTGCTTTTCCCATAACACCTTGGGGCTTCGCTATGACATACCAATCCAAAGAATGGCATATCTGTCCAGGGATGGTGGCACACACCTATAATCCCAGCAATTTGGGAGGCTGAGGCAGGAGGATTGCAAATTTGAGGCCAGTCTCAGCAACTTAGTGAGATCCTGTCTCAAAATAAAAATAAAAAGGGCTCTGGATGTAACTCAGTCGTTAAGCATATATGGATTCAATCCCCAGTACCAAAAAAAAAAAAAAAAAAAAAAAGAGGAAGAAAAGAATGGCACATCTGGAATAAATCAAACTTCCAGATAGCACAAGCCTGAGGTCAGCCAGAATTTGGAGTAGGCAAGGAACAATGAAAGGGAATTTAGTTATTGGCCCAACTAGAGAACATGGAGGGCTAAGTAGGAAAGCAATCAAGGGGAAATGCTGAATAGTTGACATTTGTGTTACAAAGCTGACAAATGCCCTTTGTCACTTTCTCACTTAAAATTATAAGCTATTTCCTCACTGCCTACAAGGTCAAGTTTAAATTTCTTTGCATCACATATTCAGGTCCTATCAAATCTAGATCCTATCTACCCAGAAAGACTTATCTCCTACCACATATTTGTTATATCCCACCATAGGTCATGAAGGATCTCTGTCTGTATCTCTGGATGTCCTACTGCTAAATCAACCAACCACAGATTTAAAGTATTTGGAAAAAAATGGCTCTGTACTACAATGACAGCCTTTAAATTCTTGACATTATTCCCTACACGATGCATAATAACAACTATTTCTATAACACTTACAATGTATTAAATATGATTAATAATCTAGAAATAATACAGTGGGAACAGGAAGATGGGTGTAAGTTCTATGCAAATACTATGACATTTTATATAAGGGAATTCAGCATCCATAGATTTTGGGATCTGTAAGAGGTCCCAGAGAGAACATCCCCCACTGATATGGAGGAATGGCTATAATTTTAGGTCTCTATGCCTTTATACAGGCCAGATGCTATACATGGAATCCCACCCATCCCCACTTCTGTTCTCCTTCCAGTCTGATGAAATCATATTCAGTCCATCTAGGGCCAGTTCAAATAGGCTTTTCCCTCAATACACCCTTTGTTCAGACATCTATGTTGACTGCATAATCTCTTTCACTTGAGCCTTGTGATTACACAGTGTCCTTCTCATTTCTGTTGTTCCAGCAACTCCTGTGTTGTCTCAGAATAGGTATTCATTAAGTCTCACTGAGGAGAATTCCAGTAGAGGAAGAAGAGTTAAGAGCTAATCAACTTATTTATATGGCTGACATTCAATAAATTTATACCTTTCATTATGAGGGGAGGGAACTGAGGATACAAAACGAGTTTATTGCCCTGTCCCTAACTTTCAAGGAATTTATGGTCTAGAAGAGGAAAGAGTCTTCACTTAATGCAGGGACACAACAGGTATGTGTTCAATGTTTAGAATAAAAGTGCAGTTGGTATTCAGGAAATGGAAAGGAGAATATACACTAGAGAAGATCTGATGGAGGAGAGAGGGTATTCCAGGCCCAGTGTCAGCTTTTTCACTTCTATGACTTAAAGACCCAACTAGAACAACTGTAAGGAGGAAAAGTTTACTTAAGGGCTCACTGTTTTAGAGGTCTCAATCCATAGACAGCCAGCTCCATTCCTCAGGGACTCCAGAAGGGGCTGAATATCATGGCAGAAGAGTATGGCAAAGGGAACCAGTTCACATGGTGATCAGAAAGCAGGGAGAGACTTCCTCTCCAGATACAAAATATATACCCCATAGCCATGCCCCCAATGAACCACTTCCTCCAACCACACCCCACCTGCCTCTAGTTATCACTCAGTTAATCCCATCAGGAATCAATTTACTGATTAAGTATATAACCCAATCATTTCTCCTCCAAACCTTGCATCATCTCACATGTGAGCTTTTGGAAGACACCACATCTAAACCATAACACCCAGGAAACAAAATGGCCAAAGACTTAAAGATGAGAATGAGGCTGGCATTTGTGCCTGACTAGAGGACAGTAATCTTGTGTGCTACTGCATAGTGGTAGGTCATGAAGGACCTGGAAAACCAGTGGAGTTACTATGGTTTTTGAGAACAAACACAATAAAAAACTGACACTGGGGCTGGGGCTGGGATTGTAGCTCAGCAGTAGAGCATTCACCTAGCACAGGTAGGACCCGGGTTCTATCCTCAGCACCACATAAAAATAAAGGCATTGTGTTGTGTCCATCTACACCTAATAAATAAATATTTTTTAAAAACTGAGGCTGTAGCTCAGTGGTAAGAGAGCTTGTCTAGCATATGTGAGGCATTGAGTTCAATCCACAGCACCACATAAATAAAAATATAAGTATTATGTCCATCTACAACTAAAAACAGTATATTTTTTTAAAAACCTATTTTAGGAGGTAAGTGTGGCAGCAGTAGGGTGGAATAAAGAGAGTAGAAAAGGGCAGGGAAAAGTTTTGTTACTTCCAATTTCAATGCAGGTGATTTCAATGGAAGAGGAGCAACACAAGGAGGAACACACATTCCCACCAGTAGGTAGTGAGATAAAGGCAAGAGCCTACTTGTAAGCCTCCTGGGATGCTGGGATTACAGGCGTGTATCACTGCACCCAGCCCTAAACAGCTCTTATATACAGAGATTTTATCTATACTTAATTACTGCATTTGATATTAAAATTTTGACATATTTAATGATATATTTATTCACTTATTTCAATGTAATAGAAATGGGGGTATATCTCAGTGGTAGAGTGTGGTCAGGGTCCATGTTTCCATCTTAAGCACCATTAAATAAATAAATAAAACAATAAATAAATAAAACAATAAATAAATAAAACAATGAATAAATAACAATATTAAACCCACTATGTTAGCATTAATATTTTTAAAAAATAACTACATTTTCCAAAATAAAAATGAGAAAACATTTTGCAAATATCTTTAATGTTTGGCTAAATAGAGGACAGCTGGATTCTGCTTCTATTTATTGGCCTTCAGAGCAATGCATCATCACTCATCATGTATCCTCTAAAAATTCAACTATATTTGTAAGAAAATGAGTAGAAAATACAAATTATATTTTAATATTAATATGAAAATAATTTTGACCCTACAGCCCCCTCCCAGAAAAAGATCTCAGGAACCCACAGACCACATGGTAAGAATTGCTTAAGCACAGAAAAAACTTATCTTAGAGAAATTGTACTTGGACAATACCCAGGATTGATGATAAGGGAAAAGAGGACATACCAGTCAGAGTTTGATAGCTGGGAAAGTGAAGCTGATGACAAACTAATACCTTTGCAATTTTTTTTCCAAAGGAGTAATAGCGTTGATATATAAAGTGATTGTTTAAATCATTATAATTGAATTCCAACAGATGATTATCTAAAACTAATATCTTCAAAATAGCCACATTCTCTCACTTGTCGAAGATAGAAAGAAAAAGGGCAGGGGGAAGGAATCATAAGAAAATAGAAGGGAGACCAGTACAGAAGACAAAGGGATCTAGGGAAAGGAAGAAGGAAGGAAAGAGGGGAGATACTGGGGAATGAATTGATCAAATTATGCTATGTTGGGCTGGGATTGTGGCTCAGAGGTAGAGTGCTCGCCTAGCACGGGCACGACCCGGGTTCGATCCTCAGCACCACATAAAAATAAAGGCATTGTTTTGTGTCCTAAAAAATCAATATTTTAAAAAACTAAAAAATAAATATTAAAAAAACCTAAAAAATAAATATTTAAAAAAAACTAAAAAAATATATTTTTAAAAAATTATGCTATGTTCATGTATGAATATCTTGATATTATGTATGATTATGCACCAATAAAAGTAATTAAAAATAAAAATGCACCAATAAAAGTAATTAAAAATAAAAATGGCTTTAATAATTCAGAAAAATTAAAATTAAACAATAATATACTATCTTCCATTAGCAGATAAGCTTTTCTTTGTTTTTATCTCAGAGATTCTTCAGATAATAATAACTATTCTGTTACACAGGCTTTCAAGTGTGTGATAAAGGGGATGACTACAGAAGCACCCTGGAGGTTCAAAAATAAGGGACTGCCAGGCCTGACTAAGACAACACTAGACATTTACAGATCATTTTTACTATGGTACACACATGTAAAACTACTAAATAAACTTTTAACAAGCTGAATATAGCATCACGTTGAAAGATTTCCCTGATACATATAAGGAGGATTTATTCTAGGAATGTAAGACTGGTATCACAAGGGAAACTGTTAACATAAGTTATCAAATGAACAGATAAAAGTTTTTCAATCCATAATTATCTCAAACAGATGTCAAGAATGGACTTTTAAAATACGTAGTCGGGCTGGGGTTTGTGGCTCAGCGGTAGAATGCTTGCCTACTATGTGCGAGGTACTGGGTTCCATCCTCAGCACCACATAAAAACAAATAAAATAAAGGTATTGTGTCCAAATACAACTAAAAATATTAAAAATATATGTGTAGTCATTTTGGATCGAATTTTTAAAAATATATCCCATATGCAGGATTTCTTTCTGAATATGACAGAATATTTATATTAAAACCAAAAATCAAAATGGGATGGCAATGATACTTCCTGGTGTCAATTATATTTAACATAGTATACGAAAAACTTTAAGAGTAAGAAAGTAAGGAATAAGTATAGGAAAGGAACACTTTAGCTATATGGGTTTCTTATTTTTCCAAACGAATTTCAGAACTATTTTTTCTAGTTCTGTGAAGAATGTCATTGTACTTTTGATAGGGATTGTGTTGAATCTGTATAATGCTTTTATTAATGTGGTCATTTTGATAAAATTAATTCTGCCTATCTAAGAAAATGGGAGGTCTTTCCATCCTCTAAGGTCTTCCTCAATTTCTTTCTGTAGTGTTCTATAGTTTTCATCGTAGAGGTCTTTCATTTCTTTTGTTATAGATTGATTTCCAAGTATTTTTGAGGTTATTTTAAATGGGATAATTTTCCTAATTTCTTTTTAAGCAGATTCATTATTGGTGTATTAGAAATATGATTGTTTCCTGAGTGTTGATCTTGTATCCTGTTATTTTGCTGAATTCATTTATCAGCTGTAGGAGTTTTCTGGTGGAGTTTTTTGGGTCTTCTAAATATAGGATCATGTTGTCAGCAAACAGATAATTTGAGCTTTTCTTTTACTATTTGATTCTCTTTAATGTCCTTCTCCTGCTTGATTGATCTGACTAGAGTTTCAAGGAGTATGTTGAACAAGAGTGGTGAAAGTGGGCATTCTTTTCTTGTTCCTGTGTTCAGGGGAAATGATTCAGTTTTTCTCCATTCAGAATAATATTGGCCTTGAGTTTGTTATATATAGCCTTTAAAATGTTGAAGAAAGTTCATTGTGTCCCTAGTTTTTTGTAGTGTTTTAAACATGAATGGATGCTTTACTTTGTCAAATGCTTTTTCTGTATCTATAATTATGTGATTCTTGAACCTAATCAATAAGTGGGCAAAATAACTAAAAGGACACTTCTCAAAAGAAGTTTAAATTCTCAGCAAATATATGAAAAAATGTTCAACATCTCTAGCAATTAGGGAAATTGCTACACTGAGATTTCATCTGACTCCAGTCAGAATGGCAGTTATCAAGAAGACAGATAATAATAAACATTGACAAGGATGTGGGGTAATAGATTTATAGATTGTTGGTGGGACTGCAAATTAGTACAACCAATCTGGAAAGCAGTATGGAGATTCCTCAAAAAAATAGGAATGGAGCCACCATATGACCAAGCTATCCCACTCCTATATATATCTAAAAGATTTAAAATCAGCATTCTACAGTGACACAGCCTTATACAGAAAATGTGGCATATATACACAATGGAGTATTACCAAGCCATAAAGAATGACTTTATGGTTGTTGCTAGTTAATGCATGGAACTGGAGATTATCATGCCAAGTTATATAATGCAGTCCCCAAAAGCCAAAGGTCAAATGTTTTCTCTGATATGCAGAAACTAGTCCAAAATAAGGGGAGGAGAGTAAAAAAAGAAATAAAGACAGAGAAAGGGGAAAAGTGGATAAGAAATTCCATGAAATTAGAGGAAAAAATCAATAGATTAGATGAAGGGACTGAGGAGGAACAGGAAAAGGGAAGAAGAGTGGGATGAATTTGACCGAACTTTTGTATGTGCGTGCATGGATGTGGCACAGTAGGTACTGGCATCAGGTATATCCTCAGAACACTAATTTTTTTTTTTAAAAAAAAGTAAACTGCAGGTGGATTGAAGAGGAATTGATGGAGTGGAGGTAGGGGTAAGGGTAGAAGGGAGAGTCCTGGGAATCAAATTGGAGTAGGTTGTGTTCCAAGATTTTGTGATTATGTCAGGGTATATTCTGATGAATTTTTTAAAAAACTGACACTAACAGTCTACTTACCTTAGTTACTGCTTACTTAGTATATCCTGTCCAGCTCTCAACAGAAATCATAAGGTATACCAAAAGACAAAAAACAACAAGGATCGAAAAAAAAAAAAAAAACTATAATAGAAACAAAGAATGCCTTAAATGGGCTCATCAGCTGGACATGGGAAAGGAAACAATCAGTGAGCTTGAAGAAGCATCAATGGACACTTCCCAAACTGAAATGCAAATTGGAAAAAAAATACAGGGAAAAAAAGCAAAGAAAAGAATATCCAAAAACTGTGGGACAATTACAAAAGATGTGACACGCATAATGGGACTACCACAAGAAGAAAGGAACAGAAGAAATACATGAAGTGATTATGACTGGTAATTTCCCAAAATTAATAATGGTACACCAAGCACAGATTAATGAAGCTCAGAGAAATCTAAGAAAGATAAATGCCAAAAAATTCTACATCTAGGCAAATCATATCCTAACTGCAGAAAATCAAAGGATAAACATCATGCAATTAGCCAGGGGAAATAAGCACCTTATGTATATATGGGCAAGGGTAAGAATTACAATAGACTACTCTTTAGAAAAGGATATAAAGATATAACATGCTACCACTAATCTAAACAAATCTGGAGTAGGCTATTAATTTCAGAGAAAAAAACAGATTTCAGAGCAAAGAAAATTATCAGAGATAGAGGGAGCATTACATAGCAATAAAGGGATCAAATTTCTGAGAGTACATAACAATCTTTAATTAGTATGTGCCTAACAACAGAGTGTCAAAATATGTGAACCAAAACTTGATATACAAGGAGAAATAGATGAACCCACTATTATAGTTGGAGGCTTTAACACTCCTTTATCAGTAACTTATAGATTCAATGGGCACAGAATCAATAAGTACACAGTTTACTGAAATAAACTATGAATAGCACCATCAATCAACTGAATTTTTCCTTGACATCAATGGAATACTTTGTGTAACAACATAAGAACACACATTCTTCTCAAGTTCACATAGAACATTCACTAAGATAGATCAAATCTGGGACATAAAATACACCATAACAAATTTAAAAGAACATAAATCATAAATAGTATGCTCTCAGACCACAATGGAATTATACTAGAAATGAATAAAAGAAAGTCAGCTGGAAAAAAGCAAAATAATTTGGAGATTAAAGATACTTTTAATATTACATTAGTCAAAGAAGTCTCATGAGAAACTAAAAAATACTGAACAAAATCAAAAGGAAAAATAACATAAAAATTTGTGGGATGCAGAAAAACCAGTCCTTAGAGGGAAACTGATAGCACTTCTTTTTACATATATAAGAAAAACAAGAAAGATCTAAAATCAATCATCTAAGATTCCACTTTAAGAAATTAGAAAAAAAAAATGAATCCAAAGTAAGAAGAAGTAATAAAATCAGAGTGGAATTCAATGAAAGTGAAGACAGTAAATCAAAAGAGAAAGTCAACAAACAAAAAGTTGGTTCTTTGAAAAGATCAATATAATAATAAATGTCTTGTCAATTTACCCAACCAAAAAAAGAAGGCACAAATCACTAATATGATACATAAAACAGGGACTATCACTCTTGATCACATGCACATTAAAAGATAATAAAGGAACATTACTAACAATTCTATGTCAACAAATTTTATAACTAAATGAAATGGACTAGTTATTCTTGAAAAATACAATCTACCAAAACTCACACAAGGAGAAAAAGATCATGTAAATAAGCCTATACTTATCAAAGAAAGTAAATCAATAATTAATAAATTTCCAAATCAGAAAGCACAGACCCAGATGGGTTCACTGGTGTAGTCTACTAAACATTTAAGAAGAAATTACACTGATTCTCTACAAATTCTTTCAGAAGATAAAAGCAAAGGGAAACTTCCTAATTCATTCTATGAAGCCAGAATTGTCCTAATACCAAAACCAGGTAGAGAAATGACAAGAAAACCACAGACCCATATCTCCGAAAACAAAGATGCAAAAATCCTGAACAAAATATTAGCAAATTGAATACAACAAAAGAATTACATGCTATGACCAAATGGGATTTATCCCAGTTATTGAAGGTTAATAGTTCAACATTCAAAAATAAATAAACATAATCTATCATATTAACATACTAAAGAAAATCACATGATCTTATTGATAGATATAGAGAAGCATTTGTCAACATCCAACACCCATTTATGATAAAAAACTGTCAATAAACTAGGAATACAAGGAACTTCTGCAACCTAATAAAGAACATCTACAAAAAAATCTACAGCTAACATCATACTTAAACAGTGAGAAACTTGAAGCTATCCCAGTGAAATTGAGAACAAAGCAAGGATGTTACCTTCTAGGAAGCCTCGTCAACATCATACTGAAAGTTCCAAGGAATGCAGTAAGACAAGGAAAGGAAACAATGTATACAGAGTAGGAAGGAAGAAGCAAAACTGTCCTTGTTTAGTGATTACATGATTGAGTATGTAGAAAATTCCACAGAATCAACAAAACACTTCTAATACTAATAAGCAAGTTTAGAAATGTTGCCAGATACAAGGTTAATACGTAAAAGTCAACTTTTTTTATATTCTAACAGTGCAAAATTGGAATTTGAAATTAAAAACACAATGTCATTTAAAGTAGTACCAAAAATGAAATAATTAGGTGTAAAACTAACAAAATACAAGATTTAGGGCTGGGGTTGTGGCTCAGCAGTAGAAAGCTTGCCTAACAAGTGTGAGGCCCTGAGTTTGATCCTCAGCACCACATAAAAATAAATAAAATAAAATAAAGGTATTGTGTCCAACTACAACTAAAAAATAAATATAAAAAGACTATTAGTCAATTATTTAAAAAATACAAGATTTATATGAGCAGGGGTGGGGCTATAGCTCAGTGGCAGAATGATTGCCTAGCATATGTGAAGCACTGGGTTTGATCCTTAGTACTGCATAAAATAAATAAAGTGAAAGCATAGCCAGGCACAGTAGTGCTTGCTTAGAATCCCAGTGGTTCAGGAGGCTGACAGGAGGATCATGAGTTCAAAGCCAATCTCAGCAATGGCGAGGCACTAAGCAACTCAATGAGACTCTGTCTGTAAATAAAATACAAAATAGGACTGGGAATGTGGCTCCCTGGTCGAGTGCCCCTGGTACCTCCCTCAAAAAAAGATGAAGTAATATAGGAAAGGGAGCAGGGGGAGTAGGAAGGGAAGTGGAAGGAGAGGTACAGGGGTCTGAATTAGAATAAAATGTATTCCATGCTTGTATAATCATGTCAAAATGGATTCTACTGTTATAAAAAGAACCAAAAAAATAAAATAAATAGTGATGCATCCTGAAAAAAAAAGATGCAGTAATCAAGACAGTTTGGTATTGGTGACAGAATAAATCCACAGAACAGAACAGAACAGAGCACCTAGAATTACACTCCCCAAAATATAGTTAGTTGATCTTTGAGAAAGGAGCAAAGGCAACACAATGATGCAAAGATAATCTATTCTAAAAATGGTGCTGAAACAGTTGGACATGTGCATGCAAAAGATGTATCTAGACATAGGCCTTTGACTTTAACAAAATTTAATTAAAAATGAGCCACAGGACTAGATGTAAAAACACAAGCTATAAAAGTCCTAGAAAATAATATAGGCAACTTCAGGTTTGACAATGAGTTTTCAGATAAGATACCAAAAGCATGATTTATGAAAAAAACGATAGGTTGGACTTTCTTATAATTAAAAACTGTTGCTCTGCCAAAGCCACTGCTAGCAAAGTGAAAAAAAAAAAAAACAAATTAGATACTGGGAGAAAATATTTGTGAAAGACATAGATGATAAAGGTTTGATACCTATAATATACAAGGAACTCTTAAAACTCAACAAAAAATGAACAACCCAGTTAATGGACAAGAGACCTGAACAGACACCCAACAAAGAAGATACTCTGATGACAGACAGAGAAGCATATGAAAAGATGCCTAACATCAAATGTCATTAGGGAATTGAAAATTAAAATGAGATAAGACTACATATCTATTAGAATGGCTAAAATCCAAAACACTGACAAAACTAAATGCTGATGGGGATGCATAATAACTTTCATTCATTGCCTGTGGGAATATAAAAAGGTATAGCTACTATGGAAGACAGTTTGGTGGTTTCTTGCAAAATTAAACATGGTCTTACCATATGATCCCTCCATTTCTTGTGTTTACCCAATTGAGCTGAGAATTTATGTCCATAAAAAATCTTGCACACAAATGTCTATAGCATTGTTATTCATAATGGCCAAAACTTGGAAACAACTAAACTGCCCTTCAATAACTGAATAATATAAATAAACTATGGCATATTAAATTATTTTTTTTCTTTTGCTATTGGGTATTAAACCCAGAGTGCTTTATCACTGAGCTACATTCCCTAACCCTTTTTATTTTTTTTTAAATTTTTTTTAAAGAGAGAGTGAGAGAGGAGAGAGAGAGAGAGAGAGAATTTTTTTAATATTTAGTTTTTAGTTCTCGGTGGACACAACATCTTTGTTAGTATGTGGTGCTGAGGATCGAACCCAGGCTGCACGCATGCCAGGCGAGCGCGCTACTGCTTGAGCCACATCCCCAGCCCTAACCCTTTTTATTTTTATTTTGAGACAGGGTCTCACTAACTTGCTAGGGGCTTCACTCAGTTGCCAAGGCTGGTTTTGAATTTGTGATCCTCCTGATTCAGTCTCCTGAGTCACTGGGACTTTTCAGTAAACTGTGGCACATTCAGACAATGGAACCTTCTTCACCAATAAAGATAAATGAGCTGCCAGGTGAGGTGATACATGCCTGTAATCCCAGCAGCTAGAAAGCTGAGGCAGGAGGATCATGAGTTCAAAGCCAGCCTTAGCAAAAGGCACTAAGCAACTTGGTGAGACTCTGTCTCTAAATAAAATACAGAATAGGGCTGGGGATCTGTGGTTGAGTGCCCCTGAGTTCAATCTTTGGTGCCCCCAAAATAAACAAACAAATAAATGAGTAAATATATAAAGGCAAAACCATTAACACATTAAATGATCAGTGATTGCCAAAGATTTAGAATAGGGGAGGGGAAAGTTGAAGAGGTGGAGCATAAAGAATTTACAGTGAAACTACTCTGTGTACTATAATGTTGGTTGGATTTGTCCAAACCCAAACAATGTGGAACATAAAAAAGGATTACTCTAGGGCATAATGGCATGGGCCTATAGTCCCAGCTATCTGGGAGGCTAAGGCAACAGGATCACTTGAGCCCAAGAGTTCCTTAGTACCATCCTTTTCCTTCTCCCTGACTCACTTGTTCTACTCTGTGTATCTCCCTTATATTATTATTTTAATGAGTGCATTATAATTATATATAAATGGAATTCATTGTGGTATAGTCATGCATGAAAATAGCATGATTTAGTATACTTCATTCCCCAACACTACACCATGTTTCCATCTTCTCTCCCCTTCCTCTACTCTTTTGGTGTCTCTTCTATTTTCATGAGATTCTCCTTTTTTTTTTTTTTTTTTACTTCATTCTCTCATTCTCAAGCTTCCACATGAGAGAAAACATTCGACATCTGACTTTCTGAATCTGCCTTATTTCACTTAGCATGGTGTTCTCCAGCTCCTCCATTTACTCACAGATGCTATAATTTCACTCTTCTTTATGGCTCAATAATACTCCATTATGCGCGCGCACACACACACACACACACACACACACACACCCACACACCACATTTTCTTTATCCATTTATCTGTTGATGGGCACCTAAGTTGGTTCCATAGCTTGGCTATTGTGAATTGCATTGTTATAAACATTGATATGGCTGCATCAGTACAGTATGCTGATTTTAGATTATTTGGATATATGCCAAGGAGTGGGATAGGTGGATCATATGGTGATTCCATTCTTACTCTTTTGAGAACTTTTCAAACTGCTTTCCAAAATGGTTTATAATTTGCAGTTCCACCAACAATGTTTAACTCTACCTTTTCCCCCATGTCCTTGCTAGTAATTATTGCCATTCTAACTGGAGTGAAATCAAATCTCAGTGTTGTTTTGTTTTGCATTTCCTGGATTAATAGGGATGTTGAATAGTTTTCCATGTATTTATTGGCCATTTCTAGTTATGTGTGTTAAGATCATTTGCCCATTAATTGATAGCTGATCACAAATTATACTATAGAGCTATAGTAACAAAAACTGTATGACTGGTATAAAAACAGACATGAAGACCAATGGAATAGAACAGAAGATGGAGATAAACCCACACAGCTACAGTCATCTGAACCTTGACTAAGGCACCAAAAATATGTTGAAAAAAGACAACCTTTTTAACAAATAATGCTGGGAGAAACAGAAATTCATATGTAGAATAAAACTAGATCTTTATCTCTTGATCAAAGTGGATCAAATGCCTAGGAATTAGACCAGAAACACTGCAACTGCTACTACACGAAAACATAGACTCAACACTCCAATATATTGGTATAGGCATTGACTTCCTTAATAAGACTATTAAAGCTCAAGAAATAAAACCAAGAATCAGTAAGTGGGATAGCATCAAAGTGAAAAGCTTCTTTCTGTACAGCAAAGGAAACAAGAGTGTGAAGAGAGAATCCCCTCTTTTGATAGGAAATTAATATTGACATATATAAAGAATTCAAAAAACACCCCCAAAAAATAATAAACAAAATACCCAATCAATAAATGGGGAGATGATCTTCTGTCTCTTTCTATACCCAAACCTAAGTTAAACAGTTTCCAAAGCCAGACACAGGGGTACACACCTGTAATCCCAACAACTTAGGAAGCTGAGGCAGGAGGATAGCAAGTTCAAGGCAAATTTCAACAACTTACTGAGACCCTGTCTCAACATAAAATAAAAAGAACTTGGGATGCAGCTCAGTGGCAAAGCACCCTGAGTTCAATCCCCAGTACTGACAAAAATAAGTTTCTAAGAAACACTTTTATCTACCTACTAGACTAAACAACCAATGCTGCCTATTTAGTTCAGTGCTGTTTTTCTAGCAACCAGCAGAGTGGCTAACACATAGTAAGTGCTCCCTAAGTAACTGCTGAAAAAATGCCTGAATCTGAGGGAACTGATGGGAAAGTAAACAGTATTCTAATATAACAATGCACACTTTCCTTAGGCCCATGCACACAGATGGAAAGCATGGCACCTCTGCAGTGCAGATGACAGAGGGTGCAGAACTGAAGGATCAAGTACTGGAACAGCATGTTTGTATATGTATGCAAGTACCTCCACCTACCTGCAACAAGGAAGCTCATTCTTTTCAACCAGACATGTGCATGGAATAGGTCATAGGGAGATCTATTCTTCTTTATGCTTCTGATAGTCTGATAAATCAAGAAATTGAGGAAAGCAAGAAGGGAGATATAACAACACTTGATCTTCTAGATGTAGGCATGGCTCCCTCTTGTTGAATTCTTGGCTGGAGACAGTACTTGAGAGAACACTCATCTCTAGGTTGAAAGGAAATGGGGGTGGGGACAGATCAGAAGGCTCTGGTTCCTGACTACTACCCAGTATGTGGATGACAGAAGAGGAATACATAGAAAACTCACTTTCATCTTCTGGGTACCTAAGCATGTGGACATTATTTAATAAGGAGATTTATTCTAGTACATAGCAAGACCACCAAAATGCCTGCAATTCCTAACTATTCTCTTCTGTGTTTCCCCAACACATACATGTCACTCAAAAACTATTACAAGGGCCTGAGGATATGGCTCAGTGGTGGAGTGCTTGCCTGGCATGTGTATGGTCCTGAGTTTGTTCCCTAGGACAGGAAGAAAAAAAAACTATTATAAGAGAGAGAGAGGGAGGCATTAATGTATAGGCTCTCTGTCCTTCTTGATGCTGATGAGCTCACCCTCTCTAAATCCTTGCCCAGGTGCATTGCATTGAGACAGCACTAGCACCCAGACAGCAAGGATTAGAGAGGGGGAGCAGGGCAGAAGGTTCAGGGCCCCATACTGTTCAATTTGGAGAAGGTTCTCTGTTACATAGGTCTGTGTGAGAATGGGAGTGAGATGTCTCATACTGGGTGTGTTGGGAGAGTGTGTCAATATTAAGTCCCATTCTGTGGCCCACTGCCAACTCATACAGGAATATTAGGTGACATGGAAGTCCACTCTTATACACATCTTCTTTGAGGCAAGAACCAAGTCCATCTGGTGTACTACTAAGTGCTTATGGCCCTGACAGCACAGTGTCAGCACATCCTAAGTGCTTAATCAGGACTTGCAGAAGGGAGGGGAAAGGGGAAGGGAACAAAAAGGAGAAGGAAGTGGAGATTCACAGGCACTTTGTCCTTCTATGTGTAGTAAAGGGCCCTTCTTGTATCCTGAAGTAGATGGTGCATCAAGATAGCACTCACATCTAGGCGGCAAGGGAAGCAGATGGAACAGAGCAGAAGGCTGAGGATATGTCCATGACATGCACATGCACAGTACACTCATTTGTATGAAGGGATAAAGCCCAATTTCTGACATCCTGAGCACACCCATCCACAGAAAACTGGACACAATGGGGAAGTATATTAACCATGAACTGACAAGACAGTAAGGCTGGAATTTCTGACAAGTTAGTTCAACATGGCATTGCCCCAAAGCAGGAAATCAGTACATTTGTTAATGGAATAGATAAATGAATGGACAGATGGACCAAAAATATACAAATGACTCACTTAAAAGATGAGCAACAAAAAGCAAACTGCTGCACAGACTCTATCCTTCATGTAGACAAGGCTCATGATTGTGTATCTTTGCACAAGCCTGGTTCACTGATAAGATAGCACTCATGCTGAGGTTGCAAACATAGGCAATGGTGAGCAGAAATCAGAATTGAGCCACATGCACAGCTGCATGCATTTGAGTGCATGTGTAGCATGGAAATTCACACTCCTGCAGACAAGAGCATAGAATAAAAAGCCCCCCTCCAATTCTTTCAGTTTTTATAGAAATATCTATATTTACACAGGTGTGCACAAAGGGGAAAGGGTAAGCAAAAGAACAAGAAGGTTCAATTTCTGGTATACCTAAGTGCCTATGTCCTCAGCTTGGGGAAGCCCATTCACCACATATCTCCACTGGATAGGAAGTCCTGGAGAGAGAGACACTGTCCCTTATACAAAAGGGTACTCCTAACACAGCACATGGCACATCAAGAGTAATCAAAAAGTATGTGTTGATTGAACTGTCTGGCAGAAGATTCATGATGACAAGGCTCACCCTCCTGTAATCCATGCACACAGGAGGTGTTATGAGAATTCACAACTCCGATATGCAATGGGTATAGGAGAAGGAGCAGTTCGCTCTTCTGCACACTGTGTGTGTGTGCGTGCGTGTGCGTGCGTGTGTGTGTGTGTGTGTGTGTTTAAAGTGTCAGGTACATGACAGGTTCAAGGTACATAATGCCTGGAGAACTAGTGTTAAGGCTCTCCCCTTCCCTTTCTTGTATGCTCATTTAACCTCCTGTACTCATCAAGTGTGTGGTTGTGGAGGAGATGTGAGAGACTAATGGAATGGTGCCCCTCCCCACATTGGGCTACGGAAACATACATGAGAATTGGGGGAGTTCATTCCCTACTAGCCCCTTAACTGATTGGCTCATCACTGTGTTACCAGCACTTACACTAAGTCAATGATTCTCAAACTTGTGTGAATATAAGAATCAGTCAGGGGGGCTGGGGTTGTGGCTCAAGAGGTAGAGCACTTGCCTAGCATGCATGAGGCACTAGGTTCGATCTCAGCACCACATAAAAATAAAATAAATATATTGTATCCACCTATAACTAAAAATTAAATATTAAAAAATAACCAGTCAGAAGGCTTGTTAGAATGCAGATTGCTGTGGTTTATGAATTAGTAGGTCAGGTATGGAGCCCATAAGTTTGTATTTTGAACAAGTTTCCAGGTGATCCTGATGCCGCTGCTCTAGGGAACACACTTTGAGAACCATTACCCCAATTGGGCATTAAATAAATGAAAGAATGAGTAGGGATGACATAAAGAATTTACTTTTAGCTGGGTGCAATGGCAAATGCCTGTAATCCCAGTGACACAGGAGGGAGAGGCAGAAGATTGAAGAGGTCGGACTAGGTAACTTAGCAAGATGCTGACTCAAAATAAAAATAAAAAGGGCTGGGGATGTGGCTCAGTGGTAGAGCACCCCTGGGTTCAATCCCCAGTCCTCTAAAAACAAAAAGACCTTTAAACATGAATGAGATTCCCTTTCTCTGAATTTTTGTATAAAGTCAATGGACTGGGACAGTATTTGTACCCATGCACCAAGAATGAAAGAGACTTGAATAGAAGGCTCAGGCATCTTCAGATCACGTGTGTGTATATACACAAGAAATAGCAATCTGACACATGGGTGGTTTGCCTAGGATCACACAAAGGTGAAATGTCTTTTCTGCATGTGTATGTGTAAAGAGCAACAAGTAGGGCCTACTTTTCTTCAAGCTCACTGTCTTGCACACTGGGCCTGGGTGGGAGAAGGCCACTAATAATGTTTTTTTTTTCTGACCTATACACACTAGGGATGCAACTCTGTGCAAGGGAGACATAGCTTCTGCGTTTCTATATCTGAGCACTCGGTGTGTGTGTGTGTGTGTGTGTGTGTGTGTGTGTAAAAATGATGGGGGATGAAGGAACAATGAGAAGGTTCACTCCCTGGCACATGTGTATGCATGAATAACGAGTGCAGAGGAAGTTTACTCTCTTCAACATGCCCACTAGACATGTGAGGACGAGCTCCATGTCAGTCTTGCTCACCCTTAATGTCCATGATGGCCACATGATAGGAGTTCATCTGTTTGTGAAAGATAAATGAATGAAGGATGGGTGTTATGTACAGGTTGTTGTATGCAGAAGTGGTTCAGCCTTTGATTGCTTACCCAGGTGCACTATATGGACACATAACTCAGCACTGGCACCCCAGTACAACAATTCAAGAGGGACAGGAGGACTCCGGGCTCAGGCATCCACAACCTGTTTATATGTGTGTGCTCACACATAGTTACAGGGAAGGCTCACTTTTCTGTATATATTATGTTCACATGTGAGTGTACAGATGAGTAAGACCTGTCTCATACAGCAGCAACAGGAAGAAGATTCCCCTCATTCAATCCCTGTCTATGGGAGGGGTAAGAAAGCTCACTGGTCTTTACAGTGGAACCTGAAAGGGGAGAACACAACAGGTTTCAACTCCTACATCCCTGGAAGTGGGTTCCCTGCACAAAAGTCCATGTATCTGGGTATGTCTGGAAGCAGAGGAATAGGGAGAACTTAAGAAATCTCACTGAGCAGAACCTGAGCATGGTCATGCATGCACACTGGATAATAAAGAACATATAAGCTACTTCATTTTTTCTTTTGAGCAGAGAGTCTATTAGTCCACAACATCTATGGATCATAGTGTATTTACTAGTCTCCTACAAGAATAAAGGGAAGCAACCTTTATCCATTTTTATCCTTCCTTTATCTTCGATGACCAACATAGTACCTGGCATTTATAGACGAAAAGGAATGGAGGAGAAAAATTTGACATGTAGGAGTTCATGTCCCTTTAAATGGAAACATGGTTCCATCCCTTAGAGCTCAGGAACTGTAATTCAAGAAAGCATTGGCACCTAGTTGTAACAATGTGACTAATAGAGTACATCAGAGGACCAACTCTTTGGGTATAGGTCTGTGTGTGGGTAACCCATTGGGCCCCTTTCCCTGCACACAGTGCTTTTATGTGTGATTGTACTGAGATCTAGAAGATTCTTCCACACATGTCTGTGCAAGACCCAGAAAAGAGGGAAGGAAAGAGTATGGGTGCATGTGGGATGGTATGCATCAAGTCCCAATCTGCAATCTACCCACCCTCACGGCATGCAGGCTGAATGAATAAGGAGCGGAGTGCATTCTCCCTGAGCTGTATGCTCCCTGAAGATAGGGCCAGATGAAGCCCATTATAATATGGGTCAAATGCCCAGCACACCACCTGCCATAGACAGTCATATTATGAATGGAAGGAGGACACAGAGGTGCTCTGTCCTAGTGAAGATGGTACTCTCCCTCTCGAAACCCTTGCCCAGGTGCACTGCATTCTGAAAGCACTCTCACCCAGATAGCAAGGATTAGAGAGGGGGAGCGAGAACAGGAGATTTCAGCACCTACAGACCTTTGTGTGAGTTTAACAAGAAGGCCTGCTGTTCTTCTTATTTTTTTAAATTTGTTCTTTTTAGCTATACATGACAATAGAGTGTATTTTGACATATTATACATACATGGAGTAGAAGTGATTCTAATTAGGATCCCATTCTGTGGCTGTACAGGATGTGGGGAGGCCTGCTGTTCTTTGCCCAGGGCAATTACTTAGGATTGAACTGAAGTAATAGAGAAGCGTCTCCTACAAGTGTCAGTATGAGAGTGAGTTTGACTTGTGTGCAAGTTGAACAGGGTAGATAAGAGATTCCCTGTGTGGCATCCTCAGGGCATGCAGAGGTGATGGATGATGATAAAATCCCCCCACACACACACACCCACCCAATAAGAGCCAGGAGGGCAGGAGCCAAGTCTGTCTGTTTCCCATGCCCAGCAGACTGCTCAAGACATGGTACTTGCAGAAACAAAAAAAAAATGAATGAGGGACACAAAGCTGGCAAGATGCAGGCAAGCAGATGAGAGGTGCTGTACAGATCTTCTGTCCTTCTTCATGCAGAGGTGGCTCCCCTTCTCTGAATCCTTGCCCGGGTGCATTGCATTCAGAAAGCATTCTCACCCAGGGACAAAGGATTAGAGAGGAGGAGCAGAGCAGAAGGCCCAGGCACCTGTACTCTGTTTGTGTGTCTTTGTGCATATTTCTCTCTCCTGATCCAATCCTGGCAAAACATCACTATGCGCATCTAAGACCGATGCCCCTCCCCAGGTGTGTGTATGTATCTGCCCCCATGCACAGGTCACATAAACATGCTTTTTCAGACAAAACCTCTGAATACACTCTGTGAATGTCATCTTTTTCAGATCACACTTGAGAGTCTGCCATGCACACTTAGAGGGTAGCAAGAAGGCTGGGATGACACATGCGCACACACATGTTGAAGGATGCTACCATGAAGGGGATATTTTATTCCCTTCATTCCTCTGCCCAGCTCTAACCCTGATAATGACAATGAGTGGGTGCATGAGTCTCATCGCCCAATGTATGTTTCCCCATCACAGTATCTGACACTCAGCAAGCTTGGAATAAAGAGAAAGTTCATACTCAGATAGAGGTACCTGTCCACAGGGCAAGTTTATTCTCCCACAGATACCCTCTAGAAAGCCCAGGGCCCTTGGCCATCTTGTTTACCACTGTGTTTCTAACTTCCAGTACACAGTCTGGCACCCTACAACAAATTCAAATACTTAAAAGAAGGTGGGAAGATGGTAGAGGAGATGAATACATAACTTGGTCCTTCTACATGGAGACAAGGCTCAGCCTCTTTGAATCCTTGAATAGGTGTGTTGCACTGAAGCAGCACTCACACCTAGGTTCCAAGGATTCGAGAGGGAGAGCAGACATGAAGGCCCAGGCATCTGCCCTTGATGGATATGTGTATCTATAGTTAGAACAAAGAGTCTTGTTCTGCAATACTGCCTCAGCCTTCAGAGTACCCAGAACTACGATGCTATTTATCAATGATTGTACAAAGAGGCAGGGAATGTTCTCTCCTGCACAGTTTAGTGTGAGATTACAGAAAAGTCATGCCTTTGTGCATTTATTTGAGGGTGACAGTGGTAATTCCACACTGCAGCCCACCCACTCTTAGGGCATGTAAGTGGAAAAGATGATGAAGAATTCCATTCTCCTCCCTCAACTGTAAGCTTCATGAGAGCAGGGACCAGGCATGCCTTCTTTAGGACTACTTACCTTTGTATCCCATTACAGAAGAGTTGGTCAACACACATTTGTGAAATGACATGGAAGAAGGACCAAAAGGTGCTCTGTCCTATACGTAGATGAAGCTCTCGCTCTCAGAATCCTTGCCCAGGTGCATTGCATTTAGACAGCACTCTCACCCAGGTAGCAAGGATTAGAGAGAGGGAGCAGGGCAAAAGGCCCCCAGTGGGTCACCCTTCTTTACACAAGGTACTTACTTGTGATGAGAAAGAAGAGAAGGTTCTTGAGCTTCTCATTAAAGATGCCTATTTGAGCATATATTTTGTTTGCTCTCTTGACTAACAGTAACCAAGTATAAGAGAGACTTGTAGGACAAAGACTTGGATGAGAAGGGAGAGGGAGGGAGGGAGGGAGGGAGGGAGGGAGGGAGGAGAGAGAGAGAGAGAGAGAGAGAGAGAGAGAGAGAGAGAGAGAGAGAGAGAGAGAAGGCCTGGGACCCAATAATTTGTATTTCTAACAAGTTCTTGGGCAATGCTGATGCTGCTGGTCTGGGAACCTCATGGAGGAATCACTGATGTAGTGGGAAAACTATGGTCTTTGGTATGCACAAACCCTGGTTCAAACCCACACTCCACCACATATTGAGCTTAAAGATTCAACCTGATTTTCCTAAAGTCATATACCACTTCTGAACAATGGGAATAACAAAGCCTACCTCTTAAATGGTGCCAAGAAAATAAAATAAGATGAGAAACCTAAAGTGGAGCACAGTACTTGGCACACAACTACTACTCTCTATTTCTATGTGTATATGTGTTTGGATGAATGTGTATTTATAAGAGGAGTGGCCATACTATTGCATGCAAAGACCACATGAGGGGCTGGGTTGTGGCTCAGCAGTAGAGTGCTTGACTAGCACGTGCGAGGCCCTGGGTTAAATCCCCAGCATCACATAAAAATAAATAAATAAAATAAAGGTATTATGTCCAACTACAACTAAAAAAAAATTTAAAGATCATATGAGAAGGAAAAGTTACCAATATCCACAAGTGTGAGTATCTGCAGGGGGAAAGGCACAGGTTCATTCTCTCTGAATTCTTTTTGTGTGAATTGATGAGTCCCTCTTTCAATTTCCCTAAATCTACAAAGTTCACATCCCTTCATATAAGGAATACAAAGGAAAACACTCTTTTCTGCTACGTGTGTGTGTGTGTATGTGTGTATGTGTGTGTGTGTGTGTGTGTGAGAGAGAGAGAGAGAGAGAGAGAGAGAGAGAGAGACAGAGACAGAGACAGAGAGACAGAGACAGACAGAAAGGGTGGGGGAGAGAGAAGACAGAGAGAGAGTGAGAGAGAGAAGGAAGAGAGAGAGAGAAGAGAGAGAGAGAACATGAATATAAATGAGTGAGTAGGGGCTGGAGGTGTGGCTCAGTGGTAGAGCCCTTGCCTAGCATGTGTGAGGTACTGGGTTCAATCCTCAGCACCACATAAAATAAATAAATAAAATAAAGGTACTGTGTCCATCTATAACTAAAAATATTTTTAAAAATAAATGAATGAGTAGGAATAGGAATATTTTATCTGTATGAAATAAGATGTACCCACCATCACTCCTGCCCCTATGTACTCATGCCTGTATATGCTAGACACCTAGCTATGTGTGGGTCTCCCTTGCGTGCTTACTGTCCCGCCTACCTTGCGTGTGTATGTACACACATGCGTTTCTGAATGTGCAAAAGTGGTAAAGAAACTAATACACAAGTGCACCTTCATTAAATAGCTACTTCAGGAAACAATACCTTGACAGCCTACTACCCTTCCGGGGAGGTGGAGAGCACAGGATTAGAGTGGAAAGATTCTACCTCCTGCTTACTGTGTCAGGGGAACTCTGTACATATAGGTCCACATCCCTAAATGCCAGTCTGTTCTGGGGATGGAGTCAGGTGCTTAGGGAATAGGGACTAAAGAATAAATTCATTCTGCAGCATCCACAGCATATGAGTGGACCTACACAATAGGTACAAATGAGTTTCATCCTCCTATATGTGCTTACTAGGAAGTATGTTCAGGGGACTATGGCTTTTCTGCACACTTCTGGCTTCCTGCAGTCAGTAGACTGGTACATAGTAGGAACTATAGTAATATACCTCTTGGAGGCATTTTGGTAAACTACAAACTACATATACAATGGAGATCCCATAAGTTCATATCACCTAGGGATGCTGTAGCCATCTCAGTTTGTATAAGTATACTCTGATGTTCACACAATGATGAAAGCACCTAACAACGCATTTCCCAGAAATCCCCATTATTAAGCAACGTATGGCTATAAACGCATATTGGCTGGCAGGCAGGCAAGAGACAGAGGTGACAATAAAGCTCATATTGCTCTAAATCTCTGTCCAGGTACACTGCATGTAAAAAGCACTAGCAACAATTATCAAGGATTAGAGAGGAAGAACAAATGACAAGACTCAGGCATCTGCCTCGCAAGGGTGGCATGAGAGGGATGAAAGACTATATTCACTTTTTAGCTCCTTGAACACAGGCAGGCTTAACAGGGATGAGGGATTTTTATTCTCAGGTACAAGTTTGCCATATGGTAAGCCCAAGGCCCCTGATGCTTTGCTCACTATTGAGCCACCAAATCCAAGAGACATTCAAAAATCTCTGTGAAAGGAACTCGGAGAAGTGATAGAGGCCCTTTTCCTTTCTGTGCAAAGAACACTTGCCTTCTGAGTCCTTGCTCAGGTACACTGCACTGGGGCAGCACTTGCATGTGTGTACTAAGGATTAGAAAGGTGATGAGTATACATGTACCCAGCTCACACATGAGAAAAAGGAAAGAAAAGATTCAGTTTCTGACTCCTACTTTCTCTCAAGCTGCATGACCAATGTATTAGTAAATTCAATTGGCTCTAATTTTCAAATATATCCAAATCTGACCCCTTTCCATTCCCTTCATCACTACCACCCAGCTCTAAGCTTCCATCTATCCTCTCACTCGAATTATTTCAATGGTCTCCTTGTTTCTGCACTGACTCACTATATCCACCACACAGAAGTCAGAATGATACTTGTGAAATGAAGGCATGTAAAATTCCAGTAACCCTGGTTTTGAATAGAAAGTATGACAATGTTCTCATGATGTATTTGTCTAGAAACAAAACAAAGACATCACAAAACTTTTATTGTCATTCTGATCTTGAAAAAGTCTAAAAACAATGCCCAATCCAAAGGCATGAGCACCCTGGTGCCCAGAATATGGTCTCTAAATGCCATGTCTGACTGATAAAAACCAAGGCTTCTTAAAGACATAGCAGAGGAAGGACATGTCTCAGATGAGTCAAGAACATTTTTTAAAATTCCTGAAAGCAGACAAGTTATCAAAAAAAAAGAAAGAAAAAACTACTGGGTCCATATCAGAAGGACTGAAGAGAGGGCATAATAACACATACCTGTAATCCCAGATATTTGCAAGGATGAGGCCGAAAGATCCTAGTTTTAAGACCAACCTCAGCAACTTAGCAAGACCCTATCTTAAAATTTTAAAAAAGGGCTAGGGATGTAGATCAGTGTTAGAGCACCCTTGGGTTCAGTCCCCAGTACCCTACTGAAAATAAAGGACTAAAGAGCCAAACTGAAGAAGTTCACACTGGAACATTTGCACTTCACTGAGAACTGTAATGGACTGAAATACCATCTGTTTATCATAACAGTTTTTACAAATAAAAAGTCTTCTTTGGAGTAAGCTAGTGAATCAACTCATTATTTTGAATCCCAATAAAGAGAATCAAGTAATTATACTGTCTTTCCCATAAAAATGTACTACTGGATAATCAAATAGTAGATGAGGGGAAGTTTTTCTTTATATAAGTTATCCAACTAATAAAGAGAGAATAATAGAATTAGAATATCATCATTTTGCAAATCCTAATGAAATAATGGACCTCAGAATTGAGCATCAAAGGCAAACTAACATCAAAGAGAGACAATCCACCATTATATGCTTCTTGATGGAAGTAGTTCTGCATCTCTTCCCCCAAATTAAGCCCAAATCTTATCAAGCTTCTAGATGCAACTATCTATTTACAGGAAATATAAACAAGGAAAAGGAACATGTCAGCTACATTACAGGGATATGACCAGAAAAATCTAGATGCTGGGAATCATATAGGATGAATGGCTTACTTTTTTCCAACAAGTAGATTCTAAGGAAAAAAAATATGTGTAGATTGGGAAGTTATAATTTGAAGTCTTAAGATAGCTAACAATCAAATGCAATATGTGGACTTTATCCTAGTGACTCATGAGACTATCATAGGAGGATCATGAGTTTTGAGGCCAGCCTCAGAAACTTAGGAAGATCCTGTCTCAAAATAAAAAGGATTAGAGATATAGCTCAGCAAAATAGTACTCCTGGGATGGACAGATGGAAGGAAGGAAGGAAGGAAGGAAGGAAGGAAGGAAGGAAGGAAGGAAGGAAGGAAGAAGGGGAAAAAAGAGGGGAGGAGGGGGAGGGGAGGAGAATAGAGGGGAGGGGAGGACGGACCAGGGTCCAGAACTTTGGAGACACACATCACCTTTCCCTTTACTCCATCCTATTTTACTACCTTCCACCTCTCTGTTGCTGCTGCAATGGCTTTGTTGTTCCTAGAACACAGTTGGCAGTTCCTGACTGCCCTATTTGATATTGAAATTTCTCCATGACCATCTCCACTTTAACTGCTCCCACCCATCCCGTACTCCCTTTCCCTACTTTATCATTCTCCAGAGCACTTACTGTTAATTGATACACTATGTATTTTACTTACTTGTTTTGTTCACTATCTGTCTCCTGCTACCAGGACAGATTATTGTCTTTTGATCACTGGTATATTCCTGTTGCCAAAGGGAGTACCTAATACATGTTAGATTCTCACTAAATATTCACTGAATTAATAAATTAATGACTCAACAAATTAGCTGCAAATCATGGGTCTGGTAAGAGAAAGAGATCTTGCTCTCTGACTCATGGCTACCTGAGCATCTAAGAGGACAGTCCTTCATAATCCTCTTGTGCAAATAAGTATGCATATGAGAAGGCAAGACAGAGTAAGGTAATTTCACTCCCTGTACCTTAAGTGTGTATAGATACATATGCACACTTGTAATATATAATAAGGATCAGATGCAATCTCCCTCATACTTGGGGTTTGTGAGAATAGGTAGAAGGCTCCCTTTCCATCATAACTGGTGCATGGAAGTCCTAAAAAGGCTTTCTCTCCTCCCCTAAGTACTGACAAGGTAGGACCCGGTCAAAAGACTCTCCTTCCTTCTAGGTTGTGCCTGTCCTTGAGCATGAGGGCTTGCATTCTGTATAAGGAAAAAAGGAAGAGCAGTCTTCCTCTCCTGCAAGATCTGTGTATGACTAAGGTGGGAGAAAGGAGAGAGGGTTGTCCTCCTTCCCCCTGCCTGGGTGTGTGTGTGTCTTTCTCTTTTTGTGAAGGTGTGCCTATGTGTATATGCACATGCACAAGAGAGCAGGGAAAGCTGAGACTCACCATCCTGCAAACCCTGCATGTGGGAGGGGTTTTCAGAAAGTACACCCTCCACCATGCAAGGGATGTAAGAGAGAGAGCAAAGAAGGGCTCACTCTCTTGGCATGACACATGGGTGTACTTAAGGAAAAGAGAGGCACCAGGCCAGACAGTTGCATGGAGGCAGCAAGGTAGCCATAGGAGAAGCACGTGTGGGTAAACCAGGAGGGGCATGCACAGAGGTGAGACAGACTTCCAAGAAGAGATGGCCGGTGGTAATGGTATATATGTATGTGTCCCACATGGAGGCCATATGAGAGGGGGGCTATATCCCTTTGGTACAGGTATGTATGCACTTGTGTCTATGCACTGGAGAGGGAAGAGAAGGCTCACTCTCCTGCAAGCCTTGGGTGTGGGAGGGTAATTAAGATGCTAACGGTCCTACACTCAAGGCATGGAAGAGAGAAAGCACGTTGGCTCTCCAGTCCACTACAGGCACACAAGAAAGTGTATATGTATTCACATACCTGAATGCCTTGGACAGATACGTGTATGACTGTGTCCCAAATATGCTGTAATAAGAAGGTGAACTTGTTTATATCCACATATATACCTTCAGGAATGTTCACAACCAATTTTTCATTTTCCTTTTTTTCTTTTCCTTTATTTTTATTTCTAACATCAGAATAGCATTGATTTTGATAGAGCTCTTCTAAGTGCTTTTCATATACAACTCATTTATTCTCAGAAAATACCTATGAGGTAATGATCATTATCCATATTTTATAGATGAAATAACACTGGACCATCAGTGCATATAGAACAGATAGTAAGAATGGTCAGAATCTGGCATGTGGGCCATTAAAAGGAAGACATGACAAAGAAGGTCCAATCTCCTGACTCTGTGTGTGTTTGCACAAGAGTGGGGAGGCAAGAGGCCTTGTGATTGTCAGCCCTGGGAAGAGCTGATTAGGGCAGAAATCATGCAGGAAGTGAGAAGCAGCTGTGTGAGACACAATCAGATTAGACATGTACTTTAAAAGTATAGCAAATAAGATGTGATAATGGTTGGGATTTAGACAATAGAGGAAAAATAAGCATCAAAGATGAATCCAGAGCTGGACACAGTGCTTCACACCTGTAATCTCTGTGACTCAGGAAGCTGAGGCAGTAGGATCATAAGTTTGAAACCAGCCTCAGCATCTTTCGTAAGAACCTGCATCAAAATCTTAAAAAATAATAAAACAGTCTGAAGATGTATCTTGGTTGTAAAGCACCCCTGGGTTCAAGAAAGGAAGGAAGGAAGGAAGAGAGGGAGAGAAGGAGGGAGGGAAAGGAGGGGAGGGAAGGGAGGCAAGTGGGGGGAGGGGGGAGGGGAAGGAGGGAGGGAGGGAAGGAAGAGAACCCAGAGACTTTAGCTCACACAATTCCTCTACATCCTTGGCCTGAGCAATTGGGAAATACTGTTTACTGAGTTAGGCGACACTGAAGGAGGAGTACAGCTTTTGAGGAAAAGAAAAAGAAAACCAGGACTTTAGCTTTGGATATGTTAACCTTTGAGATGCTTATTAGACATCCAAGGACAGATGCTCAGTACACAGTTGGACATAGGTGTCAGGAATCCAGTAAATAGGTCCAGGCTGGAAATATAAATATGCAATTCACCCTTATAGGATGGTATTGAGAGCTGCAAGACATGATAACAGCTGAGAACTCATGAGAAGTGGGAAAAAGAAGTTCAAAGACCAAGTACTATATCTTTCTAATGTTTAGAATTCAGGGAGAACATAAACCTTCAAAAGAATCTGAGAAAGAGGCTTATGGGGTAAGAGGACAACCAAGAGTGTGGATTCCTGGAAGGCAAGTAGAGAGTCTCAAAAAAGAGAGGGTGACCAACTGTGTCCTGATAGATCAAGATGACTGAATGGCCCAATGAATTGGGAGGTGTGAAGGGTATTGGGAACCTTGACAAGGGTAATTTTAGTGGCATGGTAAAGGTTAAATCCTTACATTGAAGTTGCTCAAGAGAGAATAGAAGTTGGGTTCAGTGGCATGCACCTGCAGTCCCAGCTACTCAGGAAGCTGAGGCAGGAGGATCACCTGAGCCCAGGAGTTCAAGGCAAGCTGGGCAAAAGAATAAGACCCTGGCTCAAAGACAGGGTGTGGGGAGAGAGGGAGAGAGTGTACAGAGAGTGCTGGTGGAGGGAGAGAGATACAGAGTAGAGGTAGCTCCTTCCACTAGTTTTTTTTCTGTAGCAGAAACAAAGAAATGGGTAGAAAGTGGAAGAACTTTCTGGGTGGAGAAGGTAGTGTTTTTTTTAATTTTTAAAATTATTTTTAGGTGAAAAATATTGCAATGCATTTAAATATTAATACAAACATTTGACTATATAGAGAACAGATGCTGATGCAGTAAACAGAGGGAGATGGATTGTTGGAGCAACGTCATTCTGTAGGGACAGGGTGAGGTCGATTTTGCAAGTAGAGGATCTGGCCTTTAGCTATGTTTGCAGACAGTTCATCTGTTGTGTTCCAGAGAGGAGCTCACATTCAGGCACACCTATGGGTAACTAGAGATGTGGGAGCTTTGCAAGGCCCATTCTGATGGCTTCTTTTTTCTGTTTTCTTTTGTTTTCAAGGAAGGAGGAAGCAAGGTCAGCAACCAAGAGCAAGGAGGAAGGAAGGGAAATGACATTGGAGTTTGAGGAAAGAGGACGATTATGAAATCATCACCCAGGGCAGTACTTCCCAAGCATTTTCATATAGTGAGAACAGGCAGCTTAGGTATGAGTTTGCTTCTAGTCAGAATCAGTTGCTCTGGGCAAAGCATGGAGTAAGGGAGGTCATCACGTGTTGATCTCATTGCATACATTGCCTCCTCATTTATTTCTTACAACAGCCCCATGAGGTCAGCACAATTATTTATACCATTTACATACTGTGGAAATTGAGACACAAGTTGCTCATCCAGGTTCACCATGCTAGAAAAGAAGCAATCCAGGATTCTCCCACAGATATTCTGACTGTCAAGACAGTGGGCCTGGCCACTGAACCCTAAAGCTGTACTCAAACATATATGAGAACTGAAAGTGGTAAGGACCCATTTTCTGGCATATCCCAGGTTCACATGTGAGGGAGGAGGGAGGGAACAGAAAAGGAAAAGATCAAGAATATATAAGAAAGATTGATTGGGTCTGGCAGTGTTAGTCATTGGTAGGGCAAGTGCCTGGCATATAGGAAGTTCTGGGCTCAATCCCCAGAACCCCACTGCCATGAAAGAAAGAAAGGAAAAGGAGGAAAAAAAGGAAAGAAAGGAGGGAGGGAGAGAGAGACTAGAAGGAAGAGAAGGAAAAGAAAAAAGGAAGGAGGGTGGTGGGAGAGAAGAAGGAAGAAAGGATGAGGGAGAGAGAGGGAGGGAAGAAAGCAATAAGGAGGTGAGGGATAGAGGAAGGAAGGGGGAGGGAGGGAGGGAGAGAGAAAATGAGAAAGCAAGCAAGCAAGCTCAGGATTCTGTCATAAATGTGTGGGTCCCTGGGGAAAGGAGTAAAAAGACAGCTGGCATTGTGGTACAGCCAATTTTTACATTGGAAGGTTGTAAGAACAAGGTTACTTTTATTTTAGGTTAAGCCTTGCACAAGGTAGGAGGATGGCAGCTCCCGAAGGGCTCACAGTTCTGTGATAGCAGATGTAATGGGACAGCTCAGATGTCTCTCTTATATGCACACCATGCATGCATGCACATGAGAGAAAGAGTGAGCAGGATGAGAGAGAGGCTGGTCTCTTGCAAACCCTGCAAGTGGGAGGCAGGACAGGGAAACATAATCCAATGGACAGGGTACATAAGACAGAACATGTCGATGGGCTCACTAGCCTTCAGTGTGTGTGTGTGTGTGTGTGTGTGTGTGTGTGTGTGTGTGTTTGCTGAAAGCATGGTTTTATAAAAGCTCATAGGTCAAGTAGGAAAACATGGTTCAGCTCAAGAGGCTTGTATACCTTGCATACATGGCAGAGGAACTGGGGAGAAAGGGAACAGAGGCAGAGATGAGACCAATATGGGGAAGAATGCATACTGATTAATCCTATAAAACATTTTAAAATACCATAAACATTGTCACTGTTTTTGTGATGTAAATATTTATCATTTGAACAATGTCCCACAACCTTTGAAACAACCAAAAGACAAGGGGCTTTTAATATACAGACCAAAAAAGTAAATTTATTAGTTGAAGAATGATTCTTACAATCTTTTCCATAGATGTCAGTTAAGTAACAACACTGACTCTAGCGTTAATGAGCCAAATAAGTTCACCTTGGCACTCTTTCTTGAGTCTTCAAGCTTGCCGACCAACAGATTATGACTTAGAAGTTACCTACTACTCTTGAAGGTTAAACTCCTATTTCTGAGCTTATTTGTTTTCCTGAGTTTAGAGTGATAGATTATTTTTATTCCTTTACATACTCCCCAATACAAAGCAAACACTAACAGGCTGAAGGAATCTTTTCCCTCCCAGTGCGTGTACGCATGCGTGCCTGTAGTCAGAACCAATTTGCTTTTAAAGTCTACTACCATACAGAACACACTTGTGGGAAGGGTACCGAGAAGACCTGCTGGATTGAAGAGACAGTGCACAGCTCAGAAAGCTAGCACATCTGTAGACCGTGTGTGTGGGAGGGAACTGAGACAGCTCTCACCCCGACACGTAAGGCATGTGAGACAAACAGATTGGGAGTCTCCTCCTGTGTCTCTTGCTGACAGAGGATGCACATAGACATAGGAATGAGGAGGTATGGGGTGATAAGGAGTCTCATTCTCTTATAACCCCATGTGCATCATCTATGTGTGGCATCTGGGGGTGGGGAGAGTGTCATCATAATAACCACACCTATAAGAAATGCACTAAGAACTCTCAGCCCTGAGTGATGCTGGGTGAGAGAAAAGGGGCATATGACTTGTGTGTGGTTAGTAGTGGGGGCAGTTCACTCTCCTGTAGACCCATAAGTAGGAATGGGATTTTAAAAGTACGTACTCCAGCTGGGCATGGTAGTACACACCTATAATCCCAGCAGCTCAGGAAGCTGAGTCAGGAGGATCACGAGTTCAAAGCCAGCCACAGCAATGGTAAGGCGCTAAGCAACTCAGTGAGACCCTGTCTTTAAATAAAATACAAAACAGGGCTGGGGATGTGGCTCAGCAGTTGAGTGCCCCTGAGTTCAATCCCTGGTACCCCCTCCTCATGAAAAGTACATACTCCATCATTCAAGGCAAATGGGAAAGTGAACAGGTCAGATGCCTGAAACTACATGTGCGTGCAGGTATACAAGCACAGCCGCATATAAAAAAGCCTCAAGCCCAGCGCTCCCTGTGCTGTGTCATGAATGTATGAATAAAGAAAAGATATAAAAGAATGTTTGCTTTCCTACAAACTACATGGGTGGGAGTGGTGTTTAGAAAGTTCCCTCTCTTATAGTCAAGACATGAAAGGATGAGTGGGGGCAGATGGTTATTCACTCAGGCTCTGCATGTGTTAGTGAGAGGGAGGGAGGGAGGGCACAATCAAGGTTCATTCACCTACAAACCTTCAGTGTGTGGGGGTGGACTGCAAAATTCATACTCCGACATCTCAGGCAGTAAAAAAGCAGGTTGGAGAGTGGGAGTGTGGTGGATCTGCAGCTGAAGGCTTGTTCATCTGTGCATTTTGTGAGCATCTGCTCAAGAGAAGGTTTACTCTGTAGGTATATGTGGATGCCCACATAATGGCAGCGGAAGAGGGGGTGAGGTAAGTGGCAAAGGTCCAGTGAATGTATCTGATAGGTGTATACTCCTGTGTACATGTGAACAGGAATATGCAAACAGGAAATGGAGCTAAGGCTCCCACACACCTCCTACATGTGTCACTTCAGTAGCACCATGTAGTCTCAGCTTTGGAATTCCTTGTTCCACCATCAATAGCTGTGTGTAATCTCCCTATGTCTGTATTTCCACAAAACAGGATGGCAGTAGTTCTTGATTTTTAGGGTTGCACTAAGGATTAAACAGGACACCATGACCATTGTCAAAATCAGCACCTGGAACACTGTAAGTGCTAAATGTTAACACTCAGTGTCGGCATCAGATGCAGCAAAGTGGGCCTCTTTAGGGAAATATCACTCAAAGACCTCCCATGAATGAACCTGGCTCCAATTGTTCACCTTCATATTTATCTGCTACCAGAAAGGAGTTGCTAAAGGCTGGTGAGTTGCAAAGTTTATGTTCAACAATGTAGAGCTAAGGGAGAGAGAAAGAGTATTAAGAAGACAGACATACAGATGGAATCTTCAATTTTAAAATGTTTGTTATCATTTTGTAGTAAAGGAAAGTGTGGTGAAAACAAACTGGAGACTGAGAAGGCTGTAAGTATGTGTTGAGGAGATGAGTAAGGTAATAAGCAATGGTATAAAAAGTAGGACCATACAATAGAGACACATGGGACTGACACCACTTGTGGAAACATGTAATCAACAGAATAAGCCAGAAAAACTAGCTCCTGAAAAATTCTTAGATAAGGTGCCCAGAGGAGTCAGAAAAACCCTAAAAGGGAGACATACATTTGGGGTTTGGTACATATAATGTGTTTGTTGTCCTTAAGGAGCTGTAAGTGTCTACCTCAAGTAAGAGTCCTATGAAAAATTCTCTAAGATACTATCTAACTATGAGACTTTATGCACACTTTATGAGGAAAGAATTAAGCTATGTAAAAGGATCTATTGAATTACTGACACAAGGCAACAGATGCAAAATGCAAGAATTTAGAGAACAGAGGTTGCTATAGACCAGATGGGTCAGAGGGAAGAGCAACCAAGAGGATGCAAAAGACAAAGACAGGTCAAGAGAAAGAGGAGGTGGAGGAGGGTATTCTAGAAGGGAAGGAGGAACACACCTAAAGGTACTACCTAAGAGGTCACAAATGAACCAGTTTAGCTGGAGTGGAGAGTTCTGCCAGGGAGAAGAGGGTGAATAAGGTCAAGGCCACGCTATAGTCCTTAAATGCTGCAATAATGAGTTGGACTATCACTGTGGTAAGCAAACTCTTAGGAGAGGATTTTAGGAGGCTCACTGGTATTATTTCTCTTAATTAATGTGGTCATTTGAGTGTGAAGAGGAATAAAGTAAAACTAATCTCAATTCATACTTGTATGAAGTTTATTGCTTAGAATAAGACTAAAATAGTTATTTAAATTGTTAAAATTAGCTGATTTTTAAATATTTTTTTAGTTGTAGATGGACACAATATCTTTATTTTATTTATTTATTTTTATGTGGTGCTGAGAATGGAACCCAGTACCTCACACATGCTAAGCAAGTGTTCTACCACTGAGCCACAATCCCAGACCAAAATGAGCTGATTTAAAGGAAGGCAGCAAATTCAGAAAGACATGAGGAGTTCAATGATACACAGTATGCAAATGACTGGCTGGCTGTGAAACAGAGCTACAGGCAAGGGGTAATCATCAAAGTTTCTTAAATTGGAGAATAAAATATCTCTTTGGGAAGTTTGGTCTAGTGGCAAGTAGAAATATCGATTCGGCACTGGGAGAGCAATTTAAAAGTTCAGCTCTCAATACAGCAAGAGGAAGAAGATGGGGGAAGGTAGAGGGGAGGGAAAAGGAAATACTGGGGACTAAAATGGATCAAACTATGTTATATATGCAGTTATGAATATGTTAAAATCAATCCCACCATTATGTAACTATAATGCACTAATAAAACATTTTAAAACATAAAATAAATAAAGAAGCAAAAAAGAAAGCTCAGGTTTCGCAATCTATAGATGAGAGCATTCAGGAGGGCCTGAACTAGCTTGAATAGAAGTGAGAACACAAGGGAAGTTGAAGGCAGGCAGGGAGAGGAGTGATTCAATAGATTTCAAGAACAGGAATTGGCAACTCATTTTATGCAGTGTTTTATGAAGATGAATCTTGCGACAGTCTTTGGAACAAAGACTTTGAATGGGGATGATCGCTGAGGCTATATAAATAAGATGAGCATGAGGGACACTTTCAACAATCTACAGGACTTGGGTAATCAAGCTTAGGCATGATTACATCTGAAAATGCCAAGAATTCCAGCATTAACACAGTCAGATAATGGCTTGAGCCCAGAATTAGGTATGTGAGGGTCTTAGCACCCTTCACTGAAATGGACACTTTGTATTGTAAAGCACTAAACAACAGCATATTATGTGGTATACAGATATCAAGAGATTTAATATCCTTTTGCTACCCTTGGTCCTGGGCAATCTACCTATGCTGTGCTAATGTTCCCAACATGAAACAGTAATATTTTCTTCATTTCCCAACCCCTGTAACTCTAAAGTCAAGACATAACACATGATAAAACTGGCAGTTGAGTGAATTTTATTTTATTGCTCAATGGAAATTTAAACAAAAACCCCCAGCAACTTGGAAGGACCTTACTCATGAGCTCAAGTCCCCTCTAAAAATAGACACAGTTACACCATTCATTTGGTACATAAACTTATTACATCTTGCCTCTTGGCGGACTGGTGGAATGAATAGATTCATTATCTCTTCGTTTATGCTTTTCTTAGGAGCTGTCAAGCTTCTGCACTCTACATTTCCTCCAAGAACACACTCTAAGAATGTCTCTGCTATGAATTGCTCACACAGCACTTACACACATCCTGCCTTGCATTTGAGTTATTTGCATTGTGCCTTATCTCTCCCTAAGGGAAGAGACAGCCTGCCATTGCTGGGAGGCCTCAGATACAGGTAGAAGCTCCAAAACTCTTTGTGAAACAGATCTGTTTGCTTTTAGGTTAAGTGCAGCTGCTCCCACTCTGTTTGAAGTATTGCCATTTCAAGGGCCCAAAAATGTCTTATCAGCAGCTATTCGAATTACTTCCCCTTCGCCTTTATTGCACAAGAAAGTATGGGTAAAAACATTTTCTAATTCAGGAAGATTTCAGGGTGTGTCAGGTTTAGGGACACACACTCTATCCTTCAGTCACAGTTCTAACTACCCACCCAAGGTGTGGTGGCTAACTGCTATGACAAATATTGCCTTCACCTTAGTCTGTAATTCCAAAATGTAAGCTTACAAGTAAGTCATGACCTAAATTTTGGTCCAATAGATAAGATATATTGAGTTGAAGGTTAGTTTTTATCCTCTGAATGAGAAAGAGAAGCAAAAACATATTAAACAATCTGCAGAACTGGATTCTTGTTCCAGTCCTGCCTTACTTGAGCTGAATCTGAAAAGCAAGTGGAGGACACTCATGCATCGTACTTCTTTTATACTAAAATCAATGTGAACAAAACCTGTTTGAGGCAGCTGGTAGAGAGAAAGCCTGCTGAAATGTTGTGGAAGAATTCATCTCATCTTGTGTTACTTTCAGGACCTACTGTTAACATCTTTTAAGAGAACACACATAAGCCTCCATCTTGTGTTGACCCTGAGGTTTATGGAGCAGAATAGAATCACAAGTAAGATGCTTCTAAGAACATCTATCTACCCTCTTGGAATAGAGTACAAGATTGAATAGGGGTGTATCAAATTCTGTATGTTTGGTTCTGTAAGTCGTATTATTATAGTGAGATTCTAACTTCCAGGGTAAAGGGAGCTTAATATACACTATAGTTAACACAGCTAAAAAGATTTGTTTTTGTTTTTTGTGTTTTTTTGGTCCTGGAGATTGAACACAGGGGTCCTTAACCACTGAGCCACATTACCAACTTTTTCCCCCCAAATTCCCTGCAATCACCATTGCTATTTAAGGTGGGTGGTACTAGAGATTGAATTCAGGGACACTCAACCACTGAGCCACATCCCCAGCCCTATTTTTATTTTATTTAGAGACAGGGTCTCACTGAGTTGATTAGTGCCTCACTTTTGCTGAGGCTGGCTTTGAACTCACGATCCTCCTGCCTTAGCCTCCTGAGCCACTGCAATTACTGGTGTGTACCACCTCACCCAGCCACCATTGCTATTTTGATCTTGCCTGCTTAGAAAACTGATTCTCTTTTGCTCCATCCTCCTTTATCCTTTGGATTTGTTACCAAGTCTGAACTTTCTTGTTTCCCATATTTCATTCATACTTATTCCTTTGCTTTCTATTCCCACTCGTCACAGATATTCAGGCCCTGATTACGCCTTTTTTTCAGATATTCCTCTCCAAGTTCATTCCTATTATTGACCATATTCTGTTGCTACTCCCCCCCCCCTGCTTCCCAGCTGTCTGTAGCCCTCTTCTATAGTCAAGCAAACTTCCTCATTGTCTACCTTTTACCAATGCCTAAGCAGACATATGTTTAGGACCACATTGGATTGTCACCTCTCCTTTGTACATGTCCAAGTATTAGCTATCTTTAAAGATTAGCTTAAGTCTCCCTTATTTCTTGCTATTCTCCCCTCCTAAACTCCCTTTGGAAAACGCTGCTCACTGCTTTATTGTATTATCATTCTCTACCACTACCCCTCCATTTTTTCTTTTCTTTTCTTTCTTTTCTCTTTTCTTCTTCTTTTTTTTTTTTTTTTTTTTTTGGTACCAGGGAATGAACGCAATGTTGCTTAATCACTGACCCATATCCCCAGCCTTTTTTGTATTTCATTTAGAGAAAGGGTCTCACTGAATTGCTAAGTGCATCCCCAAGTTGCTAAGTGCCTCCCTAAGTTGCTGAGGCTGGCTTTGAACTTTTGATCCTCCTGCCTCCACTTCCCGAGTCACTGGAATTACAGGCATGCACCACAGTGCCCAGTTCATTGTTTTGTGCAAATTAAGCACAAGAGAAAACAGGGATTGGGGCATATTTCTCTGACAATCTCCTCCTCAATGCTGGACACATAATGGGTACTCAAGAAATGCTTTGGGAGTATACAATGATTTCAGTTCAAACTGTGCTACTTAATTTTAAAACCTCTGCTCATGTTTCATTTCTCAGTGATCATATACTGAAATCTAGAAGAGCTCATGAGAGTCATGACACTGTTCCCTCTTCCAATTCCTCTCTTGCTTTGGATTTTAATACATGAAAAACACATATTACACAATACTAAAAAATCCACAATTTTAGAACTGTGGTAACAAAGGACCACAAAATCCAGCTATATACTTCCCTTACATGTGGAAAATCTGCTCCCCACCCCAGCATTCAGGTTAAAACAAAGCCCTTAAATTAAAAAGCAAGGACAACCGGAAACCCTTCCTCTCCAGGTCTCTGGGGAAGCACTGCTCTGAGGCTGACCCTGGTGGTGGGGAAGGTGGGTGTGGGGAGGAAACCTTAAATGTCTAGAATAGAGAGCTCAAACCAAGGAAGGAAGAGACCCAAATCTACTGGGGCTCAGCACATCGCTCTTGAATGCCAGAAGTTCATAGGAGTCTTGCTTCCTAACTTGTCTTACTGGATTCTTCAATCTGTTTAAACTATTGTATTACTTAACCCATCACCCAGTCACCAAAGAACAAGTTCTCCCTAGTTAGCTGAAGGAAACAACAGCACGCCATTCTCACACCCTAGCATATTCTGCCTAGTAGGAACTGCAACAGTTTTTTTTTTGTGGGCCAGCAAAACTTAATTAACTACTTTATAAATGAAGAAAAAATTATAGTCCCACATATATGCAAACCTCTGTAATTGCAACACATCCCTTAATTAATCATAGGAGCAAGCAAAGTACTTACATTAAAGCAACCTTAAAAAAGTTGCTGGTGCTTGCCTCAAGGTTAATGTAACATTGAGGAAAGAAATTATAGCTGGGGGAAAATAAAGAAAGCAACATTCAGAACACTCAGCATATTGTCCCAGCAAAGTGTTAGTCGAGCTGCAAGAGACTAGCTGTGTGACTGTTTTTCTCCTTGACATAAACCATAGAATGATACTTAAGTGTTTCTTTCTTTCCTAAATAGAGATCATGCTGATCCTCTGTAGATCATCACTGGGAATTTTAACATGGGTGTTGATTACAATACCAACCTTACAAACCACATAGGACCTTTCAGAAGAACACAGGCAGGTTTCCAACTTCAGGTACTTTATGCGGGCTGTTTCTAATTCTAGGGTAGGACAAAAAAATCCTATGTCAAAATTCATCTTTTCCAAGCTCAAAGAAAGTAGCATTCCTGGGAAAATGGGAGGGTTTTTTTTGCTATTTTTCCAAGCTGGAATTTGGGTAGTTAAAAAACATCATTTAAGGATATATAATATTATGAATTACAAAGTATAAGTAATAATCTATGTGCAGAGGTGCTATTCAGTTGAATAGTATATAATGTTATACATATATGCACATATGTATGAGAAAGAGAGAAACACTGAGACCCTTTTGCAGATTCTATGGCACAAATCAAGAAGATGTAGCCAGCCAGCTCATAAATTTCCCACTAACCACAACTAAATATAATTCAAAACACCTGGAAATCTTTTTCTAAAAAAATAAATGAACTGAAAGACCCTATAGATTTGAGCAGTTGTCAGAATTTGTGCTGCCAGACAGATGGCGTCAATGCTCTTAGGACAATGAGACAAGTCAAAGGCTTAATTCATTCAACTGAGCAGCACCTCTCCACATGGATTACTATTTACACTTCATAACATACACTCACACTAATGCCATATGTTTAAGAAACCATCATTGGGGCTGTGGAAAAATGGAAAGAAAGTTCTCAGGCAAATTTTCACCACTCTTGGTTACACGAGTATATTCATTCTGCAATAAATCACTGAGCTGTAAAGCTGAATTTGTGTACTATTTGTATGTGTGTTATATCTTAATAGAAAAAGTTTTAAAACTTCTCAGTATCCTTTGTCCAAAGTAATAGCATTATTAAACACCTTGCCATACAAGTGCTTAAATGGCATAGCATTCATTTAACTCACTGGTTAAGATGGAAATGCAATTGCTTATGGACTACTGACTGGCACATGGACAGTAAGAACTGATCCCACAACTAAATACATAAAGGAGAAATTATTAATTGAACAAGAAATGTGCAGACTGTATGGTACGGCTCAACCTGAAATAGGCTAATTAGGCAATTTCCAGAATTTTGGGCAATGGTGATACTCTCTCAGTTAAAATACTTTCTCTAGGGGCTGGGGTTGTGGCTCAGTGATAGAGTTCTTGCCTAGCATGTGTGAAGCACTGGGTTCGATTCTCAGCACTACATAAAAATAGACAAATAAAATAAAGGTATTGTGTCCATCTACAACTAAAAAATTTATTTTTTAAAAAATGAGGTAACATGACCAAGGCCTTGAAATTCAAGCATATGGAGGAATTTCTACTTGAGACAATAGCATTAGAAAGTCATTCTAGGTTCATGAATAAGGAAGTAACACAAAGAAAGCAGTTATTTTATAAGACAGAGTCTGGCAACGGTTTGTTGGTTTTGATTGGAACACAGAACAGTCTCTCAGAGCATAAAGGGATTTGAGTAATTTGGAAATACGATGAAGAGGCTGAACCTAATGCACCCCTGACCCAGGGTGATGAACCACAGTATTGGAGGACACGGGGCAAATTTTAGATCTGCTGGCTATCTGGGGGTGAAAAAAAGGAAAAACAGTACTCCCAGGTTTCTTGCTGACACAAAAGGATCTTGCCTCTATAATAGGAAAAGCTAAATCTTGACTGAGGATGACAAGTAAAGACACACTTGGTAAGGAATGTAGGGGACCCAACACAATGACTTAGAGGATAAAGGGGTTTTTCTGGGAGGTGGAGTGATAACAAGGGGTATAAACACAGGAATCAGGAAATTTGGAAGAATATCACTTTAAACACTGAAACTCATCAAATCTTTGCAATCTTTAAACTAATCCATATAATTTCTACCCTGCGATTCCTTTGCACTATAATGAGTATACTTTAAAATGTCATCTGCCCTGCTTCCCTTGGCTTCCTTCTCACAGACACAGGCAACAGAATATTATCTGAGATTTAACAGGCCCTAATTAAGATGTCCCCTCTACTTGGGGACTTCCAGAAAGAATGTTTTATGATGCCTCAGAAAGAAAGTCATATAAAGTTTGCAATTATAACATCAGTGGTCTGTGAATATTCAGTTGGTGGTACATAAGTATTTCCCAAGACATTTTATATGAAAGGCAGTAATTCCCACCCCCTTGCCATACTTATGCCTGTCAGGGGTTGATTCTTATATATTTAATAAGCAGTATTTAACAGACTACATTTATACAAGTATATTGCTGTTAGTGATGTTCCAAAAGCATAAACAGATACATTTCTCCCCAAATCTGGATAAGAGTAGGACTTACCAAATAAGATATTATCTATCTTTTATGGAAACTGCACTGTTTACCCCTCAAAGGGCCTGGGGTGGAAGATAACAAAATACCTAAAGCTGAGAAGACTACCAATAACTTTGGACAAACTTAGAAGATAACAAAAGACTTATGTGGCCGTAGTATCCTAATACTTCTAGAACTTTCAATAAGCAGGAGATATCAACATATATTGTCCAATGAAATATTTCAGGAACACAGGGCAGGTGGGGTATCTATAAAAATGAGAATATATCATCTCAAGAGTGTGTTGGTAATATAAGCTCAGCACTTGAGCTTTGGGCTTATTCTATGCTATGTGCATTGTTCCTGGGCTTGCTCTGTATTTTTCCTTATTGCATAGTTTTCTGATTTTGAAGAGTATGTAGTCCAGCAGCCTTTTTCCAAGTAAGTACAAGTGTATACTCCTTAGACCAGCATTCTCAAAACTGTGATTTATGGAACATCTACTTCTATGAGATGTTTCTACATTCTCCTTTAAAAAAAGTATGATTGCCCATGGTCAACAAAAATGAATTCTACTGTCATGTATACTTAAAAAGAACCAATAAAGTAATAAAATACAAATGAAAAATTCAATAAAACCAATAAATTATATTTAAGCTACTTCAAACAATGAATGGGAAATATACTGATATATTAAAGGCTCTGAAAAGTCCTGTAATAAAGAAATTTATTAACTCTTTCATGAACTCATCATTTTGGAAATGATCAGCTAATGGAGACAGAAGATAGATTCCTGAGTAATTTCTAGGATAACTGACTCTGTTTTCTTAACTAAAAATGAAAAAGTGGAAAATAAGATAATATAAAAATCTATCTTGAAAGGTTTACAAATGAGCTAAATTGCATATCTGCTAACATAAAGATTAGAAGAGCCAAGAAGTTTTAAAATTTAAACAAACACGCCATACACATAAATTCTTACCTATGTATGACTAAGGAAAGAGCAATTTAATTTATGTCCTAGAAAAAAAAAATTCCATGTAGGTGTTTTTAAAACAATGTTAATTGTTCATAATAGAGGAAAGGACCAAATAGGACAGTACAAAATGCCAGATATCTGGGCTGATGGCAAGACAAGAACTCACTTAAAATTAAACACACCAATTTTCATTATAGAATAATAAGTATTATTATTTTTTTAAATCAAGAAAACAATCAATGATTGTTTTAAAATAAAGCCAGCTCCAAATGAAAAGTTTTGTAGTATTAAAAGTAGATGATTGAAGTCACTATGATAGGATGAAGACAGCAGTAATTAAGATAAAATGAAAAACCAGAAGAAAAACAAACAGAACAAGATGGACAGTCTACTATGTACATAAAGAAAGTCTATAGTTCTATGTGTTTTTTTTAAATTACTTAGATTATAGGTAAGCATTAGATTATAATAGGTTGAGCATCCCTAACCTCAAAATCTGAAGTGCTCAAGAACCAAAACTTTTGAGTGCTGACATCATGCCAAAAATGGAAAATTCTACACCATGCAACTTTGTGTCATGGACAAAATTATTAAATCTATTGTAAAATTCCTTCACTGTGTATATAATGTGTATGTGAAACATAAGTGAGCTTTTATTTACACTTTAATCCCATACCCAATATACCTCATTATTTATACACAAATGTTCAAAAATCTGAAAAAAAAAATCAAAAATTGAAAATCCTCTGTTCCCAGGCATTTTAGATGGAGAGATGCAACCTATATTAGAAATAAATGAATCACTGCACATAGCAATAAGAAATTGAAGCAACACAATTAATTAAGGAAAGTTTTCACATCATTAAACCATTCATCAAATTTACTAGAGTATGATTTTTTTTAGAAAAGAAAAAAAAACATTGCTAAGTGAAAATATAATGCCAAATTTTATGCAGCATTTAAAAAATAATTATGAATTGGATTAAATAAAATATGACTCTGGTTATAAAAATACATGTCAAAAATATCTGCTGATTTTAAACTTGACAATGCAAATAAGAAGGGCAAGACATTAGTCACAGAATCTGAACAAAACAGCAAATTTTAAAACCAAAACCAAAAAAACAAGGACATTATAAAATGATAAATTTAGACACCACAAAAATGATTTGTATTGTTTCTTTTTTGTTTTTGTTTTTTGGTACTAGGGATTGAACCCAGGGGCACTTTACCACTGAACCACTAGACCTTTTTTTTTTTTTTTTTTTTTTTTTTTTTTTTTTTTTTTTGAGACAAGGCCTTACTAAGTTGCTGAGGCTGGCCTTGAACTTGCCATCCTTTTGCCTCAGCTTCCCACGTAGCTGAAATTGTATACAGGAGGGTGCCACCACACATAACTGCCACAAAATGGTTTTTAAAATATTCAGTAATTAAAAATTACACGATTTTTTTTTCTAAAATTAAAAAACTGGTTAACTCAACAAGACAGAGATACTCACAGCCTAGTTGGAGAATTATTCCATTATCTGTATATGGGGAATCAAATCAGCAATAAAAACAACAAATAATTCAATATATCTAAACAAAACAATACACTATAATCATCAGGTTCATCATAAGATTCAAATGAAAAACTTCGGGTATATGTCCTTTTTAATAATAATTTATCATGAACACAAAGACATTCTCAATAAATATGAAAAGGCAAGATTTTTACAAAAAAAAAAAGACAGGAAGAAAAGGGATATAAAAATACAATCGGCAGGGAGGAGGTACTGGAGCTGTGGCTCAGAGGTAGAGCACTTGCCTACCATGCGTGAGGCACTGTATTCGATCCTCAGCACCACATAAAAATAAAATAAATATATTGTGTCCACCTATAACTAAAAAAATTAATTTAAAAATAAAAAACAATCAGGGGCTGGGGTTGTGGCTCAGTGGTAGAGCGCTTGCCTGGCATGTGTAAGGCACTCGGTTCAAACCTCAGCACCATATAAAAATGAATAAAAACAAAGGTATTGTGTACAACTAAAAAAAATTAAAAATACAATCAACCACATGCCTGTCATAAAAATATTGTTATTTTTATTAAGTAACAACTGAATGAAGAAAGAACTGTTTAAAATATAGTGAATTCCTGCGCATTGTGGCACATGCCTGTAATCCCAGTGGCTTGGGAGGCTGAAGCAGAAGTATTGTGATTTCAAAGCCAGTCTTGGCAATTTAGCAAGACCCTGTCTCTAAATAAAATATAAAAAAGGGCAGGGGATGTGGCTCAGGTCCTGGGATCAATGCCTGGTACAAAAATAAAACATGAATCAAAATATATCTATAGCTCCACAAGCCTATTTTATGAAAGGGGTAATTTGAAAAACTAATAAAATTTATAAGCTGCTAAAAAATTAAGCAAAGGAGAAAAGCAGACAAAATATTGACTTTAAAGATCTATTTTGATTGATGGGTACTAAGTTATTGATAGGAGCAAGAAGCTCTGGTATTCTATTAGTGACTTTGGATGACAATAATGTATTATACATTTTGGAAAGCTATAAGAAAGGATTTTAAAATTCTCACCATACAGAAATGATAAATGTTTGAGGAGATAAATATGTTTAACCTTCTTTGGACAATACAGAATTTATATATGTATTGAACATTAATTACATGGCACCAAGCTAATCAGTATCATTTTATGTATCAGTTAAAATAAATTTAAAATTAAATTGATATAGACATCCAGTAATAAAAGATATATTTTAGTTATAATTAATGTAAAACCATTTGAGTTATTATGAAATTCCATATGCAAATATGCTGAAAAATCACAAAAGGAATTAACTTTCTCAAAAGAAAACATAGAAAAAAAGTACCTAAAGAGAAATAAAGAATCTAAGCTACTAAAAATAAATAATATTATCAATGAACTTCAAAAGAAACTAAAAAAGGTACTTAAAAGGTTCAAATGTGAAATAAACAATGATCTCATTATGCAAATGCTCCTAAGAGGGCTCTATCAAACTCATTTTCATGAGGTAAATGTTAACTTCATTAGTAAATTTTAGGGCTAAAATATCAAAAAGAAAATTATAGATTTGTCTTCTTTGTGGACATAGATGCAAAATACTAAATACAATTTTAGCAAACTGTACATTAACATTTTAAAAGAATTGTTCATCATGGTTAATTTGGATTTAGCCTGAGGTTACAAGGCTGATTTTAAATAAGGAAAATGTATCATGAGAAAAATGATAAAAATACAATTAGCTGAATAAATTATTTTTAAAAGCTGAAAATTCAACTTTTAATTATGATTTAATAGTGGGAGAATTTTCTTTGAATATTATAAACATGATATATCTGAAAAAGCCAACATTCTTAAGAGAGACACTTTAGAAATATTCATCTCAAAAACATAAAAAGAGAAACCTCACAAAGACAGCTAGTGACTATTCTTAAAAATTAACCATGCTGGAAAATTTGATCATTGTAATCAAATATGAAAAATAAAAAGGGCTAAAATAAAAGAGCCCTATTTGCACACTATAGAATTAATTAACTTTAAAAAGTGAGATATTTGAGAAATAAAATTAATGAGTTCAACAGTGGGGTAAATTATAAGAGACCCATAAAATTCTATTACATTCCCATTTCCATAATAAACACTCTACCAAATACAAACTGGTCAGAAATCCCTATTGCCATAGCAACACAGACACACACACACACACACACACACACACACACACACACACACGCACACACACACCCCTGACAATTACTCTGAGCACATATATTGTGGGGACTACGTACAGCAAAAATGACAATTGGTTCAGTCCTTCATTTGCACCGTGATTGCTGAATCCCGTCAAGCAACTCTGTACTATTATAAAAATATGACATCCAAAAAGCTGGCCATCTAAATATAAAGTGAACAACAGTTCCTCAAAACAAGACATTAAAGACAGATGATTTGTATAAAAGGAATGAATGGAATAAAACACAAGTAAATGATTAGGAAATATCATATTCACCCACTGTGATAGGAAAAAAATAAATAAAGACAAAACCAAAGAACTACATGGCTATATGGATAATGAAGACATTCAAGAATTTTTTTACATATTATCAACATCATATATACCAACCATTCGGATCCAGTACTCCCAGTTTGGAGACCAGGTCTCGCCCAAAACAGACATCTCCTCTCCCTCCAAAAGGATGATTTGTACAAAAGATGTTTCTCATGGTTGTATTTAAAATATTTTTTAAATCCCAGAGGTAGATTAAACCTATTCTGGTAGAGCATTTTTCCCCTCCACTCGTTCTTCATTCATTTTGAGGGATACACAGTGGATAAAACACGCAATCTATGCACCAAATTGCATACATTAATTATGTACAGGTTTTTTTGGAAAACAATTATACTTTAATAAATCTGGGGAAAACATGGAACTATCTGATCTCAAGGGATATGCATAGTATTATTTAATTTAGCCATTAAAATAAGTATTTCACATGCTGATGCATGGAAACAAATGTACAAAATGACAACAGTTGAAAAATATCTAATAATAAAAACAAAAAAATGCATACCCAGTTATAAAAAGCAATGTGAAAAAATGTTCTATGAGCATGTAAATAGAAACAAAGGAGAAAAAAGGAATTTGTTAAAAAAAAACAGACAATAATATAAATAGGATTTTAAACATGTGAAATAGTTTTCTATGCACACACACAAGCTTGCACTGCAACTTTAAGAATGCTTTCAAGAACAAACTGGTGTTATTTAGCTCCTTTTATTCTAGAGTTCCACGCCTTAGAGGAGATCTGCCTTTACGTGTAAATAACTCAGGGTATTCCTCTTCTCCTCTCTCCTCTGTTTCATTCTTAATTGCCAATAACATAAAACTGATGTACTTCTTGTAAATTACTTGCTGCATTTATTGAAAAGGGGGGTTTTATGTTCTCTTTTCCTAATTTTAAAACCAAATGAATGGAACATGTTCTATTTCCTCACTTTTTAAAAAGTTGCTTTTTTCCCCTCCTTGTAACTCTTGATTGAATTCTTTCAATGGGTCAGTGGCCCTTGATAGAATTTTTTAAATTCTCCTATCCTGTTTTATATGATTCTATTTGGTGTATTATAAAAAGAAACTCTGGAAGCAGACATTAAAAGTCTGCATCAGGGGCAGGGGGCTCCTCTTCTTTCATGTCACCCTTAGCCCTTCCAGACATTCAAAGGGATTTTATAATGTTTATTCTGAAAACTTCCAACTTCATTTTCCCTAAATACCACTTGCATTAAAAGCAATATTTTGTCTCCTCCACAGCTCTGAAAAAACAGCCCAAAATTAGCAGGGCAAAGCAGATAAAAAAAATGAGCACGGGTGATAAAGGCAGTCAGAGTAGAAAGAGGAACTGCCACTAAAGCCGGGATAATCACCCCCAGATCTTCTCCAATACACAACCTACTGACTCTAGTTGGAAATTAAAAGCCCTAAGATTCAGAGGCAAAGTATGCTGGGCACAAGGACTTCGACTAATTTCCTTAATGATGCCACCAAGAGTTTGGCGAATTGAATCCCATGAACATTTATTGTATCAGTGTGGCTTCACATTTAGCTTAAACACAATTAATTGTAGCCTGACTACATTCTTCTCTGAATCCTTTTGCTGTTCTAAAATTCAACGGCTGCTGCTCTCAGGGTGCTAGTGAGAGAAAGTAACAGACATAGTAATATTTAGATTGAAACTCTGATTCTTTGAAAGACTTGACTTTTGCAGTTTAAAACTCTATCCAACAAATAAGAAAAAGAACGAAAACCTGCTAAGACTGAGGCGCTAACACAGAAGCGTGGAGAAATCAAATTTTAAAAAGCCACTGTGTCTTTTGGTGCAATTTCAACATAGAGTTTTGTTCATTTGATCATTAATTTTTGGCAGGGGTGTAGTATAAGAGTTGAGTTTTCAGATAAAAAATTGTAGATAAAGATGTGGATAAGGCTAAAAGACTGAGGAATGCATTAGCCATGAAATCAGAAATTAGGATTCAAGTGTCTTTGGCTATGTGGGAATGGATAATGGGAAAAAAAATTCACACGGTATCTTTGGATTGTAGTATGAGAAATCACAGTTCATCAGGGAAAGGAACTTTTAATAAGTGCTATTGGGCAAATGGTTAAAACTCATTCCAGATGAGTTGAGGATTCAGAAAATTTTAATCATGAAAAGTGATAAGAAAATGGAATGAAATATTTATACTAGAAAATTTTATTGACACCAAGGCAAAAGAATGAATATCAACCATGCAAGATGAATATGACCAAATAAAAATAAAGTACATTATTCAGGCACAGTGTCACACGCCTAGAAGTCCCAGCTACTTGGGAAGCTAAGGTGAGAGAATCTCTTGATCCCAGGAGTTCAAGGTCAACCTGGGTACATAGCAAGACCCTTCTCAAAACAATTTTTAAAGCCATTTTTTTCATTTTAAAAAGAAAATCCATTTAAAATGAAGTATATTTTAAAACTACAAAGCTTACAAGGAATGCAATACAGAAAAAAAGAAGTCATAATTTAATAGAAAACTAACTTAATATAGAAAATAATAAAGTTCTGTTAGAACCTTATAGCTGATATTAGTTTCCTCTGGAAAAATGGCTAAAAGATATTTAAAATGTACTTTTAAAAGCATATTAGGCCACTTGAAACTATTTTGTTTTACCTATATTATAAAAAGAAACAAAGCTTTAAACAGAGCTGAAAAGATTTCTTTTTGTTACATGTTCCTAAAAGCATTAGATTTTAAATGTTATTTTAACATTGTAACATAAAACTAAGGGAGACATACACAGACATATAATTAACTCAGCATTTCAAAAATCATAAATATCTGTATCTTTACTCTAAATATAGTAGATAGTACTAGACTTTTAAGACCACTAATTAGAAGTCATAAAAAGTGGTTTCAATATGGAAAAATTATAGAAAAAGTAGAAAAAAATATAGTTGAAGAGGTAAAGCCAGGAGAGAAGTTTGAATTTTTTTACAAAAATGTTGGTCAAAGGGTATAAAATTTCAGTTAGACAGGAGGAATAAATTCAAGAGATCTATTGTACAACATGGTAACTATGATTAATAACAATGTCTCATTTTGAAAATTGCTGAGAGTAAATTTTTAAGTGCTTTTGCCACAAAAATAAGTATGAAATATGTTAATTAACTCAATTTAGACAAAATGTATATATATTTAAAACCATCTTGCTGCATATGATAAATATATACAACTTTTAAATTATTTATTTTTTTTCTTTTCAGTTATACAGACCACCTGGTTATACCCTAACATAATCACAAAAGCAATGAATACACCCCACTGCGGTTCACTCACCAGCATTCTCCCCTATTCCTACTCCCCTCCCTCCACTCCAGTGATCCGTTTTCAGTCCATTTACAATTTACTTTTTTTTTTTTTTAATTAGTATGTCCTGTAGATACACCTGATGCTGGGACCCACCGTGCCACATCTATGTTTGGTCAGATTCATTCCACTGTTCTTCATTTCCCTGTCCCTTCTTCCTCTTCCTCCATCCTCTTTTTGTCAATTAAAATAAATCACTCACCTGAAAGTTTACCTAATATTGAAGGAAATTTTTCAATGTCATGAACACACCGAAAAACAAGACGAGCAGGTATGATTGCCTGAAAATGAACTCTATTTTGTTAAGTAGGAAGAATGGACAGATACAACACAGGTAAAAAGCTTCAGAACTCACAGAAATGAGCAATATTTGAGGATATTTGTGGATGAGTGTCATTCTCTCAAAACAGCTTATTCTCAAATGTTTTAAAATTCATCAACAGTTAAATAAATTCTAATCTGTTTTTAAAGGACTAAACTCTACCCATCAAAAGTGAAAAAAGGACAAATGTGTGGCCTGTTCTGGGAGAGGTGAACTGTAGCAAGACTGCTAAAATAAAGATAGAACACAAATATATTTTTTTGGCAAAAAATGATGAGGATACAAAGAGATTATGGAGTTGTATAGAGAATTGGTATTTTGTGTGGGAAGATACTGCCTTGTTTTCCTTTAAGGTGTTTAGTTATAGGATAAACTTACATGTAAAATAAATGCATTAAATGTAAAAAGTGAAAAATAACTTTGATAGTATCATTTTGAGGGATATGTGAAACATTAAAATATTTAATTGATTTTATTTGTATTCAAATTTGATCATTTATAATACATAGTATTAAAATCATCAAAGTAAAAAAAAAAGAAAAAGTCACAGTCTCTTCAACCATTTTCTACTTGTTTCCCCTCATCCCCTCCAAAGTTAGCCCCTTAACCTGTGTTTCAATTATTTTCTGTTATCCCCTCCAGCAATCTGTCACTCTTCCACACACACTTTGCTCTTGCCCTGATCATCCACATTGGTTTTTTTGTTTGTTTATTTGTTTGTTTGTTTTAAGTCTACCATTTTGGGCGAATCTATAGGCCAAATCTACCTTCCCAACATATTATATTCACTAAAAACAGTGCACACTTAGATTAAATAGAAGTTAAAATCATTATGTAAAAACTGTCAAAGGCAATTTCAATACTGACAGAAGCCATAAGCAGAGATAATTAATGTGGACATGCTTTAAAAAAAAATCAAGACTGGTCCTGGGTTCAATTCCCAGCATCAAAATTAATTAATTAATTAGTTAGTTAATTAAGACTCTTAAAGATAGGAAATGAAGACTTACATTTAAAAGCAGGGCTGTTGGTGTTGCTCAGGGGTAGAGTGCTTACCTGATATGCACGAGGCCCTGAGTTCAATCCCCAATACCACTTAAAATTTTAAAAATAAGATAAAGAGTAAAGAGTACACTTTAAAGTATTTTCCTGTTGGCTAGGATCAAGGAAAATTGTAGGTATATTGTATTTCTAGAGGAAGTCTTCAACATACTCTGATCAAATGCTTTAATTTTATAGATGAAGACACTGAGGCCCAGGGCCTTGTGAGCCACAGCTAACATCAATTGAGCCCACACTTTGCACCAAGTAAGTGCTTTACATACAACCCCATGCACAAACCTCAGTACAATCCCCATTCAATAGTTTAGGAAATGAACTCAAAACAGTTAAGTACTTTCCCAAAAGTAGCACGGGACAAGCTGCATAAAATTCAGGACCCACTGTAAAATGAAACAGTGGGATTCCTTGATCCAAAATTATCAAGAATTTCAAGATAGTGACGGCAGATCATTAAACCAAGGGCAAGGTCCTTCTGAGTCCCTGGCCTCATGGGGCACACAGGTCATGTGCTCACAAAGTTAATGCTGGATATACAGTTAATAAAAGTTGTATGACTGGAAGTTAATGGCAATTCCCTCATACCTTCAAGTCTTTATGTACATACCCACAACATTATTCTGTATCTTGGGGAATTTAAGGGATCAGCTTACCCAAGGTCACACCGTTGGTTTGCAACAGAGATAAAATCTGAATGCAGGGAGCTTGACTCCAGTTGCCCATAGCCACAAAAGAGCCTTTTGCGCCCTGTGCTTCTTCCAGGTGATTGAGATCAGCTGGTTATGGGCAACTGGAGAGGAGAGCAGCTGTCACCATCACAGCTGAATTGGCTCATGGCTGCTGGTTGGCCCAGCCCTGCCCACCACCTGCTCTATAACTCTAAAAAAAGCTTTTGTACTGCCTAGGCTTCTGCGGGGGGGGGGGGGGGGGGGACTAGGAGATGGGGTGAGGGTGTTCTTCCCATCCCTTCCCTATTGTTTGCCTCCCCAGTCCTCTATGGGAGGAATCTGGACACATATCTTTAAAAAGTTCACTTGTTCTGACATACAATCTTGGGTAATGACCACTGATTTAGGCTACTAAGGGGAGGAATGAAAGATTCACCATAGAAATTATGCTAGACTTGGAGAAAAACATACCACAGTTTAGAATTCTAGCACCAACATGTGATGTCAGACTCTGGACATGTTGGTTCACTTCATTGAGCCTCAATTGCCCTGTCTATAAACTGAAGCTATACCATCAATTTTCCTGTGTTGCAAAATAGGCTTAGATCCACTACACTGTGACACACACACATATATATATATATATATATATATATATATATATATATATATAAAATATATATATATATATATATACATATATATAATATATATATATACTCATGAAGCTTTGAAAAGAGAGAAAGAATCTCTGTGCACAATAGTTGCTTCAAAAAAACTTGTATTTTCTATTTTAGGAAGCATCTCCTTAACATACTCAAGTTGTAAGAGCAACAAATCCCTAACCCCGGTACCTGTTTCAACTCCAACTCTCTCAAAACAGATGTGCTTGAAAATCCTTCCTTGTTCCCCTACCTCAACTCAATAAAAAATTCCTTAAGAAACTAACAATTCAGGGCTGGGGTTGTGGCTCAGAGGTACAGCGCTTGCCTAGCATATGTGAGAAACTGTGTTTGATCCTCAGCACCACATAAAAATAAAATAAAAGTATTGTGTCCACCTACAACTAAAAACTATTTATGTCTTTTTAAAAGAAACTAACAATTCAATCCAAGTGAACAATCCAAATAATGAGTAAAGAATCCCCAGGGTGGCTCTGAGATACCACTGTGGAGAACAATGTATTGTGATACAAGCTCTTCCCCCAACCAGGGAATTGTCTAATCTATGTCCTCACCTTCCTTAATGAGGAGAAAGAAAGAAAGAAAGAAAGAAAGAAAGAAAGAAAGAAAGAAAGAAAGAAAGAAAGAAAGAAAGAAAGAAAGAAAGAAAGAAAGAAAGAAAGAAAGGAGGGAGGGAGGGAGGGAGGGAGGGAGGGAGGGAGGGAGGGAGGGAGGGAAGGAAGGAAGGAAGGAAGGAAGGAAGGAAGGAAGGAAGGAAGGAAGGAAGGAAGGCAGGCAGGCAGGCAGGCAGGCAGGCAGGCAGGCAGGCAGGCAAGAAGGCAGGCAGGCAGGCAGGCTGGCTTGCTTCTGTTCAAGTTGTGTTTTTTCCTATTTTTCTCAGATAACAAAATTAACCTAAGTACACCTCCCTGCCTTACTTTTTCTTGAATCTCAGATTCCATAAAACAACCCTCTCCCCAAGGAGAACAAATTGGCAAGATCAAGTTTACCTTCACTGCTAAAACAAAGTGCTGCCTACTGCTCTGTCATAACCTCTGAAAATGCCTTGATATTTATTGTGACAGCAAAACACTCTACTGTAAAAATATTTATATACATAGAAAACCCTGAAGAAAACACAAAAATATTAAGAGCTGCTGGGTTAGAGGTATATGAGTACTTGGTAATTTACTTCCACATGCCTAACATCAAATAGAAAGTTAAAAGTAGTTCTTTTGCACAGATGACTAGAAACGAAAAGCTTTCAAAACTGTCACTTTGTAATGACATCATCCTTGTCTCTATTTCAGAAGTCTTTACTATTAGTGGCCATCTCCATTCCCTTTGTCTGTTCTCATATTTAGCAACTCTCCAGGAATATTTGACAGCAATGACCAATTCACCCTGGAAACCACCACTTCTTGTGGATTTTTCTAACATTATTCCTTGACCACTCCTAGGCTAGCTTCTGTTGGGGTTCTGTTACCAACCAGCTTTTTCACTTTAGACATGGTTCTCACACTTTAGTCTGCATCCGAATCCCCAGGAGGGTTTGTTTAAACAGAGTACTGGGCCCTAATCCCAGAGTTTCTCCACTGGTTTTGTGGTGGGATTCTAGAATTTTCCTTTCTAACAGTCCCCAAGTGATGCTGCCACACTTTGAGAGCCAGTGATTTAGTTAAAAGAGAACTGAACCAGATTAGACCTGGATTTCTGAAACTTGGCATTACTGACATTTTGGGCTATATAACTCTTCGTTGGTGGGGGCTGTCCTGTGCACTGTAGGGTGTTTCATATCATCTTTAACCTTTACCTACTATATGCCAATAGTTGCCCTTAGCCATTTATGACAACAAAAAATATCCAGCAGAGGCAAAATCACCCCTGGTTAAGAATCCCTGAGTTAGACTCACAATCAAGCCCTCTTTCACATGGTCTCATCAGAATCTTGGGATCTTCTTTCACTTCTTTTTTTATACACCCATCATTGGTGTGTCAAGTGAGAAGTAAGATCTGTCCTCTAAGCATCAAATAAGCACTATCTGGGAAACATCCTATAGAAAGAGTCTGAAATTTTAAATCAAGTCAAGGTGGGTCACTTCACTTCCCCCTCTTTTAATCGTTGAGTGACTCTGATCAAATGCTTATACTCTCAGAGCCTTAGTGTCCTCATCTTTAAGTGAATTTAATAACATCAGCCTCATAAGGTTGTTGTGGACCTAAACATGCTGTATTTAGCATTCCAGTGTTACTCAATAAAAGTTTCCTTTCAACACAGCACCCCTGGCAAGAGTAAGAATTATTCAGGAAAATGGACTGAAAGATCAGGTCACAGAAGGTCAATAAAAGCAAGGAGAATTACATAGATAGCCAAAGATGAAATTAAAATTTCTGTTATTGTTGATATTAAAACTTGACATGTTGTATTTATACTAAACTAGAAATACAGACAGGCCCACCCAAGAGAAATGAAATCACAATTCTACCAAAATACATGTAGACAAATGTTTGTAGCAAGTAAGAGCAAAAAGAGTGGAAATAACACAAATTTCCATAAACAAAATGTGATCTATCCATATGATGGAATATTACTAAGAAATAAAAAGGAATGAAATACTGATACATGCTATCTTATGAATGGACCATAAAAACTTTATGCTAAGTGAAGGAAGTCAGACACAAAAGACCACATACTTTATGTTCCATTTATATGAAATATCCAGAATAGGCAAATCTACAGAGACAAAATAGACTGATGTTTGGCTGGGACTAGAGATTGACTACTAATGGGTAGGGAGTTTCTTTTTGGTAACACACAAACGTTCAGAAATTCATGCAAATATACTTAAAACCATCAAATTATATATTTTTAAATGAGTGAGTTCTATGATATGTGAATTATATCTTAATAAAGCTGTTAAAAAGAGATACAGAGAATAAAAGAACAGCTAGAGAAATGGCAAAAATATTAATTAAATTATATATTTTAAATGAGTGAGTTCTATGATATGTGAATTATATCTTAATAAAGCTGTTAAAAAGAGATACAGAGAATAAAAGAACAGCTAGAGAAATGGCAAAAATATTAATTATTTTCTCTTAAATTCTCTTTGTGTAGCCCACTCCAAGGACTGCTGATACCAACCAAAGAGAAATCGTCTGGTGATAAAGTGTCTCTGGCGCTGGCAACGGCATGAATTCACAGGCATTCCAGAGATATCAGTGAGGGGAAATCAAGAGGCAAGTATGTGTAGAAGCAAAGGTTATATGCTCTAGAGGAGTGCTTCTTAAGCTATAAGGTGGCATCTTCTTCTCACAAGATTGCTGTGGCTTTAAAATGAAAGAATGTACTGATAGACACTTTGTAATCAGTAATGTGCCATATGAATGTTATAAAATCAAGTTAAACATTTCTGAGAAGGTGTGGGGGGGTCATTCTGAGAGGTGGAAGGAAAATGACAGGAAGGTTTTCTTTTTCCTTCTGCTTAAGGAAAGGTTTAAGAAATTATCAGAGGGGCTGGGGATGTGGCTCAAGTCGTAGTGCACTCACCTGGCATGCTCGGGGCGCTGGGTTTGATCCTCAGCACCACATAAAAATAAAATAAACATGTTGTGTCCACTGAAAACTAAAAAATAAATATATAAAAAAATTCTCTCTCTCTCTCTCTAACAAAAAAAAGAAAGAAAAAGAAATGATCAGCCACTTCACCTCAATGAACCAGTGTATTGAACTCTCTCTGTTAGAAACATCTGGCATTTTTTTATAATTTTACAATCTTAGATTGCTTTAAAACTCATAAAATAGAAAAGTCACATGTAGACAGCTGAGAACTTATTCAGCAAAGGGATTTGGGTGTGGAAAAAGTATGGACTCTGAGGGAAAAATCCTGGGGCTGAGGCCAAGATCTCATACTTGCTGAGCTTTGTCTTTAGTGAATTCCTCAGTGTTTCTTCATATTTGATATAGTGGGGAAAATATATCTTGCCTGTGTCACAAGGATCCACTGAGCTGATACGGTGGTAACATTTTTGTCATCCTCTGGATTGATTGCCTCATGATTTTTTTATTGCATACATCTGTCAGCAGAAAAGCATTTGTGTATGCACTCTCATGTATGTACAACTATATTTCTATTATGCACAACATGAAACATATTAAAATCAGAAGGAGAAAGCATTAGATAAAAACAAATGGAATATTAGAATTTCTATGGTCGATGAGAAATAATCTTAAATTAACTAAAACTGATAACTATACTACAGTTGTGTAAGAGAAGCTCTCTACTCCTAAGAAATACACAATCATTTGAAGGTAAAGAATCATGAGATATATAGCTTTACCCCCAAGTGGCTCAGAAGATTATATGTGTGTGTATATATATATATATATATATATATATATATGTATATATATATATATATATATATATATATATACATACACACACACACATATATGCACATGAATGCCAGATTATGAAAATAATAATGCAAATGGGATAAAATACTAGTAATAGGTGGATCTGGGTAAAGGGTATGCAGAAAATGTTGGCAAATTTTCTCTAAGTTTAAAATTCTTTCCAAATCCCCCCTGCTTTTTAATTACAAGACCTAGTCATTAACTTGGTACTTCCAGAATGGCAGACTAAAGACCATGGCAGATTCTCTCCCCAGCAAAGCAACAATTTAACTGGTAAAAATTATTTTAAAATTATTTTCAAGTCTCTGGGGCTTTTACTAAGGGCATACAGAAAATGGAGAATCACACACTTGAGAAACTCTATTCAATCTCAGCAAGAACAATGAGCATGGTTTGTATCTGAGCTACAATCTACTTCTTTTATTAACTTTGATTTTATTTTTTTATAAATACACGTCAGCAGTGGAATGCATTACAATTCTTATTACACATATACAGCACAGTTTTTCATATCTCTGTATATAAAGTATGTTCACGCCAATTTATATCTTTATACATGTACATTTTTTGAATTGCAATTCTTAATACACATATATACCACAATTTTTCATCTCTCTCATCACTTCCCCCATTGTGTTATATACTCCATCCTGGATAGCCAAGAAGATGTGGGATCCTTCCCTCCCCCTGTTCCTAGTCTAAAGCTATAGTTTCACACCAAGATGGACAGGTTGCTGGTGTTTCTCATCTGTATCCACTGCCCCATTGTTGCAGAGTTATATCCCAGGCAGACAGGCAGCTACAGCCCAGAAGACCAAACCTCCCTTCCACCACCCAGCACAGCCTGCACCCCTAGGGTAGAAACTCTACTCCAAGTGCAACAGGCCAAGAACCCTGATCATGGTCACCCCAACTCTGTCCTGGGGCAGAGGCTAAAACACTTTTTATCATTTTAAAAACACTCAATAAAACAGATATATAACTCCCTCAACCAGATTAAAACCTATTTGAAAAACCAGAGTTAACATCATAATTAATAGCAAAGGACTGGATACTAAAATCAGGAACAAGACAAGAAGTACAATCTTACATCTTTTATTCAGTACTGTACTGGAAGTTCTAGCCAGAGCGAATAGGCAGGAAAAATAAATAAAAGGCATCCAGATTGGAAAGTAAGTAAAACTATCTCTAAATACAGATGGCATGATCTTGTATATAGAATATACTTACAAATTCACTAAAAATATTAGAATAAATGAGTTCAGTAAGGCTGCATTTTATAAGGCCAATATACCAAAAATCCATACATTTTCATACACTAGCAATGAACCTGAAATGTCATTAAGAAAACAATTATGTTTAAGATAATCATCAAAAATAATAAAATACTTAGGAATAAATTTCACAGAAAAAGTACAAAATTTGCACTGTGAGAACTGCAAAACACTGATAAATTAAAGAAGAGCTGCATTAAATGGAAAGATATCTCATGACAGACAATAACAAATGTTGGCAAGAGTGATGCAAAACTGGAACCCTTAAACAATGTTGGTGGAAATGTAAAATGCTGCAGCTGCTTTGGAAAACAATTTGGCAGTTCCTCAAATATTAAAGAGTTATCCTATGACTGAAAATTCCACTCCTAGGTATACTGCCAAGAGAAATGAAACCCTGTCCACTTAAATCTTATACATGAGTATTCAGAGTAGCATTATTAACAAGAGCCAAAAAGTGGAAATACCCCAAGTGTCTATCAAATGATGAATGAATAAATAAAATGTGCTGTAGTCACAGAATTGAATATTATTCATCCACAAAATGGATGAAATATTGTTACCTACTATAGTAGGTAGTGGATGAACTCCGAAAAAAATGAAGCTGAATAAAACAGGCAGTCAGACATGACCAGACATTCTATGATTTCATTTACAGGATATTTCCAGAATAGACAAATCTATAGAGACAAGAAGTAGAGTAGTTGTATCCTAGGGCTAGGGCAGGGATTGTGGAAATAGGAATTGACTGCTAATGGTTACAGTTTCATTCAGGGTAATAAACATGTTCTTAACTTAGATTGTGGTGATGGTTGTACAATTCTAAATATGATACAAACCATTTTAAATTATACATTTTAAATGGGGGAACTGCATAATATGTAAATTACACTTAAATAAAGTTTATTTCAAAATGTAAAATAAACAAATCAATTAAAAACAGAAATCCATAGACTAGATTTAAATAGCAAGATTTTACTGACTATATACTGCCTACAAAAAGCCCACTTTAAAAATAATGACACAAATAAATTCAAAGTAAAAAGCTGGGAAAGGACACAGCATGCTAACACTAATCAAGAAGACTGAAAAGGCTTCATTAATATCAAAATAGATTTTAGAGCAAAGACTATTTCCAGGAATAAAAAAGTCATAACATGATATTAAAAGGAACAATTTATCAAGTGTTTCTAATAAACCTGAATGTCAAAGCACCTAACAAACAGGCTTCAAATATAGGCAGAAAACACTGGTAAAACTGTAAGCAGAAGTGGATAAATCCATAACATAATTATAGGTAAAAATTTCAACACCATTCTCACAACATTTCATAGAACAAATAGAAAATCAGAAAGGATGCAGAAAACTTGAAAAATATTAGCACACAACTGGACCTTAGTGACATTTATAGAACACCCCACCCAAAAGAAGCAGAATGTATTTTCTTTTCAAGTACATACAGAAGAACACAGTAAAACAGACTATATTCTGGACCACAAAACAAGTCTGTTCCATTTTTTCCTGAATAAATTTGAAAGAATTCAAATCATATGCAGTAAGTTTTTAGTCAAAGCAGCATTAAATAAGAAATTACTGATAGAAAGATAACTGCAAATCCCCAAAATATTGGAAACCACTAACAAGCTTCAAACTAACCCATGAATGAAAGAAACAACTAAAAGGAAATTTAGAAACTATTCTGAACTGAATTAAAATGAATACATACCACATCAAAAACCATGGGACACTGCTTAAGCAGTACTTGAAGGGAAATTTATACCTCTAAACTCCTATTTTGAAAAGAAGAAACCGTCTCAAACAAATGCCTCAGCTTTTCACAGAAAGAGATTTATAGAAGATCAAGTGAAACCCACCATAAGAAAGAAAGAGAAAATATTAAAGATAAGAGTAGAAATCAATGAGACATAAAAAGTAAAGAAAATCAAAGAAATGATAACCTGATTCTGTGAGAAGATCAATACAATATACCAACCTCTAATCAAATAGAATAGGGAAAAATGAGAAAAGATGAAACACCACTATCAGAAATGAGAAAGGGGATATCATTATACATTCCACAAATTGTACAAATATAAGAAAATACTGTGAAGAATTTATCACAATAAATTTGAAAACACAGATGAAATGGGCAAATTCTATGCAAGACACAAACTACCCGTGCAGATTAAACAAGAAATATATAATATGAATACAAGAAAATTAATTTGTAGTTGAAAACATTCCCCTGAAGAAAATTTCAAGTCCAGCTGGCTTCACTAGGGAATTATGCCAAACAACTAAGGAAGAAATAACAACAGTTCTACCAAACTCAGAAAACTGAAGATGAAGGAATTCTTCTCCACCCATTTTTGAGGCCAGTATTTCTATGATATCAAAACCTGGCAAAGATATGTTTAGAAAAGAAAATCAAAGACAAATAGCACTTATAAACTGCACATAAAACACTCTTAACACAATTTTAGCAAGATCATCTGGCAGGATCCATCACTGGAATGTAAGGCTGACATAATGTTTGAAATTAAATGTAATCCACCATACTACATGATTTTTAACAAACTGTATGATCACTGCAATAGACACAGAAAAACCAGTTGATAAAATCTGAAATAGTTTCTAACATTAAAAGAAAAATCAGCAAACCAGGAATAAATGGGAACTTCCTCCACCAAATAAGGGCAACTATTTAAAAAAAAACCTACAGCAAACATCATTTTTAATGGCGAAAGACTGAATATGTTCCCCATGAGATAAGGAACAAGGCAAGAATATGGGCTCTCACCACTTCTTTTCAACATTGTACTGTAGGTTCCAGCCAGTGCAATCAGGTAAGACAAAGAAATAAAAATGTCCAGAAAGGAGGACAGAAAATTCTTATTAGCAGGACACATGATCATCCATGTGTTGAATGTACAAAATTGGCTACTAAAAGTAATGAGGTCAGCAATGTTGCAGGACACAAGGTTGATATAAAAATCAATTCTATTTCTTTTTTTTCTTTGGGAATAACTTATATGTATTGATTCATTAAACCCTCAGATACAAAAACAAAATCAAACAAACACAAAAGTAAAGCAATCCACTGGAAAAAAATCCAGTGGGAAAATAGTGGCAGGGACACTTTTAACTTCAAATCATTTTTTCAGGATTCAGTCTGTTTATATTTTCATGTCATTTTCTAAATTCCTAAAGAGAGTTTTCATGGTATACATACATAAAAGTACACACACATACATACACACTCCTATGTAATACCTCAAAGGAGCAAACTATTTTGATTTGTAGAAACAAAAAAGAAAATTGGCAGTATTTTTCTTAGTTTTTACTTTTAGTCTTTAGTTTGATGCTAAGTAATAATGCTGTTTTTCTATGACTAAGGGTTAAAGATCTCTGTACATCTCCCAGTACTTTTTTTTAAAAAAGATTTTTTATTTTATTTGCTTTAATTAGTTACATGTACAATTGTACATGACAGTACAATGACCTTGACATATCATACATTTGAATCAGATGGGATATCTCATTTTTCTGAGTATACAGGTTGCAGAATCACATTGTTCATGCATTCACATATATACACACAGTAATAATAATGTCTGTTTCATTCTACTATCCTTCCTATCTCCCAAAACCCTCCCCTCCCCTCCCATCACTTCTCTCTACCTAATCTAGGGTAATGCTATTCTTTGTTTCTCACATCTTCATACATGTATTTTGTATAACAATGAGGTTGAAAAGATATTTTCAAACAAACTATTTTGCACTACAATAACTAAACTTACACTTTTATTTTGGGAACTAACTGATCATTGCTATTGTATATTTAACTAACTCACCCAACAGATCCTTATTGACACTCACTCATGAAAGAGGGGTAACTACTGCCTTGAGGCAGAGTTTTGCCAGCCCCGTATGTGAGTGGTCTTTCTCCTTAGATTGCCATGATATGTAGCCCAAGTCAAAGGCAAGACTCCATAGACATGTATCAGCCCAAAGGCAACTGGATAGGTAGGTACCCTAGGTGCTCAATTCTATTTATATAAACTAGCAACAATCAAAAATTGACAAAAATAACATTTTAAATAGCATCACACAACTAAATACTAAGGGACAAATCAAACAAAAGATATGCAAAACCTGTACACACTGAAAACTATAAAACATTGCTCAAAGAAATAAAATACAACCTACATCAATATATCTTAATTTATTGTATGCCATTATGCTCAATAAAGCTGACAAAACATAAATAAAAATCACTTGCTCACAAGGCCAGATTCTCAGAAGTCATAAGACCAACCCAAGGCAGATACTCTAGTCCCTTTGTTACATCGATGCTCCTGATTTGGGGCTGAGGAGTATGACCTCATATTTTCACATTCCAAGTGGAACAAACAACCCAAGACTGTTTGCTGACCTATTTCTATCCTGCCAGATACCCTAAGAGCACATATATTTTGTTGTACATGACCCAATTTTCAGTCATTATACATACTGATAAGATTCATAAAAAGGTTTTGCTCTGAAATATTTTTAGGGGGTACTGAGGATTGAACCCAGGGATACTTAACCACTGAACCACATCCCCAGCCCTTTTGGTATTTTATTTAGAGACAGGGTCTCACTGAGTTGCTTAGCACCTCACTAAATTGCTGAGGCTGGCTTTGAACTTGCAATCCTCCAACCTCAGCCTCTTGAGCCACTAGGATTGTAGGCATGCGCCACCACACCTGGGTTTCTCTAAACTTTAATGACTTACTCACTACAATACTGAGGCAGGGTGGAGTTATCTCACGAGGCAAGCAACAGAAAAGAGAGGGCTTTTGGAACTGAATAACGTTCTGGTGAAAGAATAAGCCTGGGAGACAAGTGTATGGCACACAGTAAGTGCTTCAAAAACTAGCTCAAATAACATAATAGAATTAACTAAGTTTAAAAATAAATACTATTATCACAGTGTATCAAAACCCGGTGAATGTGAAAAATTCTTAGAAGAGAGGTATCAGTTGTAACATAGTATCAGAGGCCTATAAAAATTCCTCATATAGCAGAATCCTATCCATGCAATTAATATGAAGAGGTTGATGCAAATAATCTGTTTATAAGTCTCCAGAAAATGTACTACCTAGAGGAAATGTCCCAAAACTTATATTATGTTCACCAGTAATTCATTCTTAAAGTAGATGTCTGCACTGTGTGTTTCTAATTTGTATTTTTTAAAATAAATATTGAGGTGAAAAAAATACTATTAATTCAGAATTTGTCATAATCTAGATTAGAAATGGGTAGGAAAAAATCTTTAGATAGAGATAAAGGAGTGTGCAATAGCATAAGCAAGATTTTTGAGATATGATAAATCCACTTGAGCAAGTTAACATTATAGGCCCCTCAGAAAAACCTATTAGCAGCTTAGTATAGGTAGTAAAATCTGTGAAAACAGACTGCCTGTATTCAAATCCCAACCATAACTTAACAGCCACATAACCCTGGGGAAGGTACTGAACCATCTTTGTGATTCAGTTTCTTCATCTATAAAACAGAGGTGAAATAGTATTATCTCATAAATTTGTTGGGAGGATTAATGAGTTAATATTTGCATGGTGCTTAGAAAAGAGCCTGGCACACAGTTCATCCTATTTAAATGGAATATTAATAAATGCACTGCTACTTGTTCATTAAAACTATAACTAAAAAAGTTTAAGCTATGCACTTCACTAAAATGCAGTCTTTAGTTACACTGGATGGGATTAATAAAGTTTCTTTTCAGAAAAGTAATCTCTTACTATTCCTCCTGTGACAGTTCTTATTAAATAATATATCGTGGAAGTAGTTTACTGATCTGATGGGATCCAAAAGCATCTGATTTTTCAAAACATCATCTGACAGTTTCTGGCACATAGTTGGTGCTCAATAAATGGTTGCTGGTTAAACATCCCTCCAAGCCAAAGCAAATTTACCAGAGTAAAAAATGCAACATGTGTGACATCCAATAGGGAAGAAAGGCCTCATAAGAGGTAGGGTTACCACCTAACCGGTTAACCAACTTCAATGAAGTTGCCCAAGATAAGAATGGTGCTGGTTTACTGGAAAAGCAGCAAACTTAAGCCTTTGGTTTCAGTCAAATGATGCAATACATGTATTCCTTAAGACTTCTTCATGATAACAAGAAAAAAAGATTTAAACACAATCCACAAATAAGAAGAAAGTGCTATATTCTAAATGGCCTTGCTGGGGCTGGGGATGTGGCTCAATCGGTAGTGCGCTCTCCTGGCATGCGTACAGCCCGGGTTCGATCCTCAGCACCACATACAAAAAGAAAAAAACAAAGATGTTGTGTCTGCCGTGAACTAAAAAATAAATATTAAAAAATTCTCTCTCTCTCCCTCTCTCTTTAAAAAATAAAAAATAAAAAAATAAATGGCCTTGCTGGAAAACAACACAGGTATTCAGGGTAACTCTGACATGGAATTCATGAGGTCACCCTTCTTTTGGAAGGGAAGATACCAACCTTGCTTGTAATATTTATCCTGAGATGCCTCCTAAGTTAGCACACCAATTTCCCTTTGTCCAAATATAAGACCAGAATCAAGCAGGAAGAAGTATCTTCTGCTTCTCCCTGCTCTGAGTGATCCAAATGAGCAAAAGTTGAAAGCATCATCTCCACAGTTAACAAAAGAAGTGTAGCCAGGTGCAGTGGCCCACTCCTATAATCCCAGCAGCTCAGGAGGCTGAGGCAGGAGGACTACAAGTTCAAAGCCAGACTCTGCAACTTAGCGAGGCCCTAAGCAACTAAGAGAGACCCTGTCTCTAAATAAAATACAAAAAGGGCTGGGGATGTGGCTCAGTGGTTAAGCACCCCTGGGTTCAATCCATTGTACCAAAAAAAGAGTATCTTGTAAAGAAGCCGCCAATTTATTTATTTCCATATTTTGCTTGTTCGTGTGTATGTGTGGGGGGGAGGTATTTATGGAAGAAAAGAATGTGTGTATAGATATATATTTTGGCTTATCAGAATGCAGCATGCAATTAAAGTTACTAGTAGTCACCATTCTGTCCTGAGTCCTGATAGATCTTTTTATTCCTTCTTCTGTGTAGACTACTTTTCTATTACTGGGATGCCATCTGTTGCAGCAGCCTCACCTGAAATCCTAATCAGCCCCTCCCAGTCCTCAAACCATATGGTTTACAGAGGAGAGAGATGAAGAAAATTTAAGTTTTCTTGCTCCTCACCTCTGCAGTCACAAAGGGCTATTGTTCCAACACAACTTGCCCATGCTTTCTCCCACTCTTTTACATACATCATTCTATTCTACCCAGAATCATTGGCTTTTGCCACTCTTCCCTACCCTCAACTTATCCTTAAAAATATTTCAAATGCCAAATGATGTCTCTCACTTCCTTCCTTCACCTCTCAGCTCCTTCTGCAGTCATGAGCTAGTGTACTGCTTTTATCACCATTCAGGATATTGGTGCAGGTGTGTCAATTCCTTCAGACCATTTCATTACTGGACTTGGAGTTTCTTCTACTGCTTTTAGACTAAGACAAGAATGTATCAGTCTGTTACCAGCAGTACCCCTGGGCTGCACCAAGAAGTGCATAGATCTCTATTCTCCTGGCAGGAAATGTGGGACTGGTTCAGGCTTAAAATCAAATTAAAAAAATATCAAGGTGAGATTGTCACTTAAAGTTGAATCAGTCAAAAGCCACCAAGGACAAGCCTGTAGTCTGACAAACTCAATGTTTTAAAAATATTTTTAGTTGTAGATGGACACAATACCTTTATTTTATTTATTTATTTTTATGTGGTGCTGAGGATCGAACCCAGTGCCTCACATGTGCTAGGCAAGTGCTCTACCGCTGGAAGAAGCAAGCCTCTGTGGATTCTTATTAAAGGATTCCAAGGACAATCTTATGTAAGAAGGATCAGTTCTGGATTGCTTACTATTTCTGAGGCAGGAATAGGATAACTGGTGATAAACTAGGAATTGGACCTCTTACTTCTTAGGAGGCAAGAGCAGCTCAGCAAACGGAACCCCTAAGTAATAAATGGAAGAACAAAGTGGGTCTTGAGGCAACATTGATCAAGAAATCAGTGTCACTGAGAGAGGGGACCTTTCTAGCCATTTATGTCTACAGTTAACTTTGCCATTTTCTCAGCCCAGTTAACAGCAGGAGCTGATTTTTTCTTTATTCAGTCACAACTGCTTCTCACATTCCAGATCTTTTTGAGTCTTTTAATGAGATGGGTATAGATCTCATGAATTTCCAGTTTATTTTTAGTCCTTCAAATGTTTAGATCTGGAACCAGACTATACAACCAAGAAGAACCTGACTTTGAAGGTTTGTGTAAAAAACTAATGACTTTAGGGACATGTGGAAACTTTGGCTTCATCTTCCTGTTAAAGGTTATGACTTTTGGCTGGAAGAGAGGATATGGGAAATGACTATCCTGCTACTTTCATGATGTTGAAAAGTAGGATGTGTTTTTCTGGATAATCACTTAAGATCTCAGAATGATGTACTTCTGGTAAGGGATGAAGGAAATTTCACAAAAATGAAGAAGAAATTATTTTAGTGGAGATTCACTAATATGATGAATATGAACTTCAGTGAAAATGTTGAGGAGAAAAAATGCCAGTACTGGAAGGGATACTCATGGCTTCTCAAGACAAACAAAGCAAAAGAACTAGAAAGCATGCCCAGGACGAGAGAGGTCTACATGCTGACTTTAGCATATTGGTAACAACATTATTGGGATGCTTGAAATACCAGAAAGCAAATATGGCCTTACAGTTATCCTCATCAGAGCCAATGCAGTGGCATCTCACACATGATTATAGAAGACAGTGGTGGCATGGTTGAAGAGATGCCTTGAAGCCAAGCTGATCAGGGTTCAACTCCCTGTGCTGCCTCACACTTGTCATAAGATCTTGGTCAAGACACCTGTGCCCTCTGCACCTTAATTGGCTCATCTCTAAATTGAGTATTAGAATACTAACTTACTTCTTCGCTAAGCTTTTAATGAAAATTAAAGGTTATAATGCATCTAAATATACATCACAATGTACAGCACAGAAGAGGGATCCAAAAGGTAGATACAACATCATCAACATCATCATCACCAGTTGTAGCAAAAGTAGTAGCTCAACAGGACATAAGGTGGAAACCTGGAAAATAATATTTGGTTGAGAATGAAAAACAATGAGAAAAAATAATGTGGTTACTGTGGTACTGAGGATTGAAGCCAGGGGTGCTCTACCACTGAGCCACATCCCCAGCACTTTTTTTTTTTTTTTTTTTTTTGGTGACAGGGGTGTAGTTGCCAAGGCTGACCTTAAACTTCTGATTTTCCTACCTCAGCCTCCAAAGTCACTGGGATTACAGGCATGCACCACTGTGCCTGGCAGTAGTGTTTATTGGACCACATTCTGAACTTCCTTGGATCAGAAGAAAGGTATAGTATTCAATGCCCTCCCCCCTCTAAACTTCATGTGCACACAAATGTATGTATTCCTTCCTCTGTTCTCTGAATCTTGGGACATAAAATCCAACCAATCTGAATATGTAAAACATGCTAAACCATGCAAGGTCTGTTTTTGGTAGAGAGAATGGTGTAGAAAACCAATCGCATGAGCTGAAAAGTAAAGATGAGGAAATATAAATAGCTCTTTCAAGTTATTTTGAGATAAAGAAAATGAAAAATATATTATTAGTCTGTGAGGCTAGAAGGACTAAAAGGAAGATTGGGGGAGTGAAAGGGGAATTCTTGGATATGTTTGCAAGGTAGAAGAACATGAACTCTTAAAGGAAAATACTGAAGATGTAAGAGACAGAAGGGAAATGATTAATTGAATAGGATATCTTAAAGGAGACTTCTGGAAAGAGGTAAAAAGAAAAATAAGCTTAACCTTGGAAAAGATAATGCAGAATGAATGAAGATAAAAGTAGCCATGTAAATAAATGTTTGGAGGAAAAGAAAGTTTGTGACCAAAGGGTTCTCTCTTTGTAAGAAAGTATGTAACTAGATTATCTATTGAAGGAAGCTAGGAAAAGAGAAGCTGAAATTAAGGGGCTGGAGGGGTGTGGTAAAATGGAACAGCTGCTGTGGGAAATTGGAAAAGAAATCAACTAGGAATGTGTAAAAAAGGATTAGTGAGCAGCCGTTGAGGATCCAGCTGTGGTTAGAAATCACAGTTTGGTCATGGATATAATCAGCATGGTGAGGCAATTTTCCCTAGTTCTTACTCAGCAGCCTGGGAACAGGACACAAGAAAGCAGATGCTCAAGTTCATCTAGGTTTGGGGATTGACAGGACAGGTGCAGCGGAACAAGAGGGATGTGAGGATATTGAAGATACTGTGGGAATTAATATCAAATGGCTAGCGGGGCCAAGTGGGGGTGGGAAATGCTTATCAGGTGGGAAAGAACACAGAAGTAGGAGGGGGCTGAAAAATCGAGGGGAAAAAGGAAGGTACTAGAAGTATCAGTGAGGTCAAAGAGGTTCTGTGAGAGTAAGGGAACAGCAGATGTGGAAGGTAAGAAATATTAGTCAAAAAGCTGAATTTTAAAAGTAGAATGGTTCCAAATGGTGACATGATTAATCAGTGTGGTCACATGAAGAGGTCTCTGAGGCAGAGTGAAAATTAAGGTCATATGACTGTAGGTCAAGTATACATTATGTGAGGGCATTTATTGGTACATCAGTGTGCAAATACATGGACATTTCTGGACCAACAAGAGTTCTGAAAGGCACAGATGATCTGAGAAGGGAGTCTTCCAAAAGACAATATGCCATTGGTGAGGTCTAGGATGATGCCAGGAGTCAGGGTGCATAGAAGACTAAACTAGCTGCCAGAGGCCTCAAAGAATATGAACAAGTAACCCAGACATTGGTCTATGCCAATGAAGAGAGTTGGCATAATACCTGATAGCATTCCTGTCAAAGAAAAAGGGGACTGGGTGAAGTAGTGCCCACCTGTAATCCCACTGGCTTGAGAGGCTGAGGCAAGAGGATCACAAGTTTGAGACCAGTCTCAGCAACTTAGTGAGGCCCTAAGCAACTTAAAGGGACCCTGTCACAAAATAAAAACTAAAAAGGGCTAAGGATGTGGCTCAGTGGTTAAGCACCCCTGGGTTCAATCCCAAGGAAAATAAATATATATATATAAATGGAAAGAAAAGTTGTTGAACATCATTATGGCACCAGAAGCTTGCTTGAGATCAAGGAATTATCAGAGAACAAGCAGCTTCCATTTAAGAGAGTTGTGGAAAACAGTGTCATCAAGGGAAAGAGTTCCAGAAAAAAAAATGGTTGCAGATACATGGACATTTCTGGACCAACAAACAAGAGTTTTGAAAGGCACAGATGACCTGAGAAGTGAGAGTCTGCCAGAAAACAATATGCTTATAAAAGGAGAAGGGCTGTGCTGAATTTATAAGAGGGGAATTTCATCCTATAGGATGCTAAGGAAGCAGTGAGAGGAACCACAAACTCTCTAAGTTTCACCAAAAAATAAGAAGTGATTGATAAATGCAGAAATGAAAGCAACTTTAGGAAATATGGCCATGTCATCTTAAGTACTGCTCCGTAAAGACCATGAACAAACGAAATGATAGGTACAAAGATATTCCCCAGATATCGGGAATGAGCATTTCTATAAGAGATCACATTGACTCTTATGTACTATGATCTTAAAGAAAAAAAAAAGAAGAAATAACTAAAGAGCACAATGCAGCTACACAGAAAACAGCTGGTAGGCTACAGGAACTAAATGTAGCTGTAGCAGGTGCAGATTTTTCAAGGTAAAATCATCTACTCTAAGTAGAAGATATATGTGAACAGGTGGCAGAAAAAAGAGAGTCAGTGAGAATGTATGTGCACAAGTGCGCAAGCAAGAACACAAGTGGAATGACTCAGTTCCTATTTGTATCCCATCTTAAAAGGATAATTTTCCACTCTGGGAATGGTAACACAAACATGAGGAGAGTTCATGAGAACACAACAGATGCTGAGATGTGGAAAACAGTAGAGAGGTTTTAAATTAATTTGGATCTGTGGGCCCAGATAAAATATAGCCTATGATATTTTTTAAAAAATAATGTTTTAGTTGTAGATGGACCCAATACCTTTATTTTTTGTTTATTTTTATGTGATGCCAGGATCGAACCCAGTGCCTCATGAATGCGTGGCAAGCACTTTGCCACTGAGCTACAACCCCAGCCCTATCCTATGGTATTGAGGTAACCTATATTCCTGATTGCAAAGCCTCTGCTGTGATCTCTGAAAAAATCATGGCCAACTAGAAAGATGAAGGAAGATTAGTGTGACAATTAAAAGCATAACTTTCAAAAGTCAGGACGTATCTGGAATAACTCAGGATACAAAAACTGCTCATAATGATGGGGGAAAAAAACAGTCTTACAACGAAGTATAAAAGAGATGGTTATGCCGGGCACAGTGGCGCATACACCTGTAATCTCAGCAGCTCAGGAGGCTGAGGCAGGAGGATTTCAAGTTCAAAGCCAGCCTTAGCAACTAAGCAAGACCTTGTTCCTAAAAAAAAAAAAAAAAAAAAAAAAAAAAAAAAAAAAATTAAAAATGGACTGGGGATGTGGCTCAGTGCCCCAGAATTCAATCCCTGGTATGAGGGAGAAGAGAAGAGAAGAGAAGACAAGACAAGACAAGACAAGACTCAAAAAGAATGCTATTGGGGACTGGTGTTGTGGCTCAGTGGCAGAGCACTTGCTTTGCACAAGTGAGGCACTGGGTTCAATCCTCAGGACTCACATAAAAACAAATAAACAAAGATACTGTGTCCATGTATAACTAAGAAAATTTTTTTAAAAGAATGCTAATGGAACAACCTATTGCTAAATGCAACTATTGGATGAACTCCAAGGATATTATGCTGAGAAAAACAGAAAACCATCTCAAAAGGATACATACTACATGATTACATTTATGTGACATTCATGAAATAATATAATTATAGGGACACATTAGTGTTTGCCAGGGGTTAGGAGTGAATAGGAAGAAGGAATGTAGCTATAAAAGATCAGTGCAAGGGAGTCTACTGGTGATAGTATTGTTCAGTGTCTTGATTATGGTGATAATCACACAAAACTACACATGATAAAACTGCATAGAGCTACACATATGCAAGTACGCTCACATTTATGTTCTTTCTCTCAATATAACCTCTATGGATTGTACCAATATCAATTTCTTGGTAAGATATTATCACTGGAGGAAGCTACAGGAAGAAGTGGTATGGGACTTCCCTGTATGTTTCTTTGCAGTATCCATAATTATCTGAAACTATAATTATTTTAAAGTAGTCTTTTTAAAGAATGCCATTATATCAATGTTTGCCATGCAGAAGATGATCTGATTACATGCTGCAGGGGTGTGTACTTAGCACTACCCAAGTTGGGAAAGACAGTGAAAGTAAGTTCATAAAATTTATAAATGATATTAAACCTGGAGACACAGCTTATCTCTTTTCAAATAGGACTAGAATCCAAAAATATTGATAGTCGTGGGAAAGTAAAAGAGATAAAGGTAAGAGCCCACACTACATTCCTAGCATGTGGCATAGTTCCTGACACAAAGAAGAGTGCACCAAAATACTCTAGAAAGCAGTATGGAGATTTCTCAAAACACTACGAATGGAAACACCATTTGACCCAATTATACCACTCCTCAGTAGATACCCAAAGAAGTTAAAATCAGCACACTACAGTGACATGGCCACATCAGTGTTTACAGCAGCTCAACTCATAATACCTAAACTATGCAATCAACCCAGGTGCACTTCAACGATGAACAAAGAAAATACGATATATATTTATACACACACACACACAATGGCATATTATTCAGCCATAAAAAGAATGACTTTATGACTTTTGCCTGTAAATGGATGGACCTGGAGAACTGTCATGCTAAGTGAAATAAGCCACTGCCCAAAAAACAAAGGGCAAATATTCTCTCTGATAAGTGGATACTAATGCAGAACAAGGGAGGAGAGGGAATTGAAGTTCAGTGGATTAGACAAAGGGGAATAAAGGGAAGGAAGAGGGATGGGAATAGTAAAGACGATGGAATGAATCAGGCTTAACTTTCTTATGTACATATATGAATATACCACAGTGAATCTCCACATCATGTACATCCACAAGACGGGGGTCCTAATTAGAATAAGATACTTGTGTGTATAATATGTCAAAATATACTCTACTGTCATGTATATATAAAAAGAATAAAAAATAAAAAATGTAAAATGAAGAAAGAAGAAGAAGAGGGCTCCAAACACATCTGCTGAAGAAATAAATGAATGCAAATTGAAAATATTCAATATGTTTATTAGAAATTTTTCTTAAAAGGTTCTTTAGTCAACAGAAAGATAATATTCTGGCAGAATATTCTACTTCATTAAAAAGTATGTATTTCGGCTGGGCTGGCGTTGTTGATCACTGGTGGAACATTCACCTAATATGTGTGAGATACTGGGTTCGATCCTCAGCACCACATAAAAAAATAAATAAATAAGGGCTGGGATGCAGCTCAGTTGGTAGAGTACTTGCCTTGTTTGCACAAGGCCCTGGTTTCAATCCCCAGCATCACAAAAAGAAACAAATAAATAGATATATAGTTACTGTGTCCATTCACAACTAAAATATTTATTTAAAAGTATTCATTTTTCTGAGGGAGGGTGGATGTAGCAAATATTGCACTATTACTGTGCTTTGTACTGGCCAGACCTCTCCTCCTTGTTCTGCATTTATAGGACGAGTCAAGTCCGGTGAGCCATGAATAAACTAGGGATATGAATAAACTAGAGTGTATCCAACTAAGGCAACTATAATGATTAACTGTCTAAAAATCTTGTTATATGAAGAACACCAGAAGGAATGCAAGATATTTATCCTGGAAAAGATAAAATGTGGCAGGTAGAAGGGGCAAGTTAGATAATAATTATAATGTAGGCCATAATATTATGATAATATTACATACCTCAATGTAGGTAACATGATGCTTCACAATTTACAATGGCTTTCATATTTGTATTCTTCTCTGTCAAATGTATGAAAGACTGGCAGGTAGGGAAAGCGTTAGATTTTCTTCTGCACAGCTAAAGTGGTTAGAGTTAGAGACAGATTTCAGCTCAGTATAAGGAAGGGTTTTCACACATTTCAATCTGCGTGACAATGGAAGGACAATGATAAAAGCAACAAGGATGTGCTAGAAGATGTTGTAAGCACTGAATATTTTATTATCTGATTTAATATCACAAAAGTCCCATGAGATGGGTATTACTATCCCCCTTTTATAAATAAAAGAACTAAAGCAGAGAATGAACTAATCTACCTAAGGCTGTAACCACAGCTAGTAAAGTATTGGAACTAGAATTAGAATTCAGGCAGCCCCACTCCAGAGCCACTGTTTGTGGGTAACTGGAACAATCACCTGCTAAGGCTGTGGCAGAGTCAGTTAGAGGTTGCACTAGATAAATATATTCCTAGATAACATGACTCTAGGAATCTTGGATGATAGGCCAGTTTGGATTTGAAACCCAGCATGGAACTCCTCTGGAAGTGGCATGGCTCCAGTGTAGGACTAATATTAGCTCTAAGGGCCCAAAGCATGCAGTTTGAGAGTGAAGGCAACAGTGCCAGGCCTGATGAGTTAAGACATCTTGGTGGAACAGTGGTATAGCTCAATACATATGGAGACTGGTTTTGGCTTCACCAAAATTTGCAATTTGAAACTCCATTAGAAGATTAGCATCATTGTAATTGAACTGTGGGAATATCTCTGTTCTATTTCCTATTCCAATCCCTGCTTCCATCAACTGATGTAACATGTATTAAAATTGCACAGTTCACTACAGCTTGACAGTTTTAATTAACAAGTTCCCTTAGCTAAAACTATATAAATTGCAATTTCTACCTCTGGGGAAATAGAGCGGTAGGGTTTTCCTTCATTAAAGATTAAAAAAAAAGAAAGAAAGAAACCTGCCATGTTGAAAGCCAATGTGATAGTTGCTACACTGAACTGTCTTTGGAGTACACAGTACATCATTAAAAGTCAAGGTAGAATATAAACTAGTGACTGAAATCTAGATGAATTTCTGAAAAATAAATTGGACAATGGAAAATGCACTAAGGTCATAAAAATAAACAACCTATATACAGAAGCACTCAAATTATCCCAGACTTACCAACAGCTGAGCTTACGGCACCTCATTGGGGGGAGGGTGACTGTTGAAATGGCTAATCAGAAGACATAAAAGGAACATTCCAACTCTATGAAATGTGTTTTGTTGGGTGTCTACAGATATCTACATTCCCATAATCAGGGTTCTAGCAGGAGCTTAAGAAGCAGAAATTGCAACTAAGGAGTGTAGTTTTGACTGCTTTCAAAATAGAGGCAACAGCCATCCCATGGCATGATGCTGAGGTTGGCATACCAAAAAGGGCATAACCTGGAAAAGGTGGTAGCTGGGCAGAATGGTAGCAGGGCAGGCAAGGGTAGTAGGTGGTATTCTCTTACTTAATTAGAGACTCTGAGAGGTCAAAGTGGCCCGTCCTGGGTAACTCATGAAAGGCAAGTTAGTAACACACTACAGAATTAAACCAAGGTGTATTTGCCTCAAAGGCATGAACACTAGTTCATCAGTCAGGAGTAACAGCCTTGCCATTAGCGAGGCCATTGACTCCAGATAAATTACAACCTAAAGCTCAGTTTCCCTGTCTATAAAATAAGAGGGTTGGCTTTTGGCAGGAAAAGGTTCTTTTAGATCATATCCCAAAGGAAATGCCAGATGGATTTGAGATATAAATGTAATTAAATCTTAACTATTACTATGAGAGACAGGTTCTCCCTAATACTTGTAAGGCCAGGATCTAGATGGGTCACAATCTTGTCCTTCCTCTTCTCTACACCCCTGCTTCCTATGCTGCTAGAGGCCTTGGGCATCCATATGAGGATAACCCAGCCCTGATGTTTGAGCTCCACCCACACATTTCTCTCATTAAACTAGTGAGACCTAGGAGAGCTCTCACCTATATTACAGTCATCCCTTGGCAAAAGGGACCCAGAAAAGAGGCCCTTACAAGCCCTGGAAGCAGACTGAACAGGGCATTCTCAGCCTCAAATTACCTGGAGTAGGGTCTAGAAGGAATAGGCAGGAGATCTGGGTGGGCATATCTCCTGGGTCTTTGTAATTAATTCCTTGCCCTGTGGTAAGATACATATAAATTGTAAACCATAAAGGAAACGTTTGATGCATTTGACTATATAAAAATAGAAACCATGTATACATACATGTATACATACAGATCGATTACAAAGTAAATATCAAAAATGAGAAAAAAGAGATGTTAACATTATAACAAAAACTATCTTTAGTAATTAAATAATTTATAAAACAATTAAAAAGTGACTACCCAATAAGAAAATATCAATAATATAAGCATATAAAGAAAGTTCAACTTTGTTAATATTTAAAGGAATATATACAACAAAAAACCCTTTTGGAGCTGGGCATGGTGTCACATGCTTGTCATCCCAGTGGCTTGGGAGGCTGAGGCAGGAGGATTGCAAGCTCACCAATTTAGCAAGGCCCTAGGCAACTTAGCAACACCCTGTCTCTAAATAAAATATAAAACAGTGTTGGGGATGTGGCTTAATGTTTAAAAAGCACCCATGGGTTCAATCCCTGGTTTACAAACTAAAAACTTTTTGATTCATCAAACTGGCAAATATTTTCCAAGTGATAATATTACACAGGATTGGCAAGAATTCAGTGCAAGTTTACAACTTGATGAAAGTTTATCAACACTGATGAAAGTTTAAAGTGATCAATCTTTACTCTTCTAACTATCCAATTTTTACAATTATTCCAAATAAACACTTAAGAATATGCACAAAGATTTAACCCTGAGGATGTTCACTGCTGCACTGATAATGATAGGAATCAATGCAAATGTCCAACATCAGGTAACTGTTTAAACAACTCACGTTTCATCATTAAAATGGAGTAGTCAAAAGGGGTACTGCAGATGAAGAGCAGACAATATAAAATTATACCCACAAGATAAAGACGAAAAAAGGTAGTTTATAAAATGGTGTAATCCATTTTAGTGTTCAAGTTACATACAAACACACATGCAACTTCTAGAAGGCTATATGCCTGGTATTAACCATGGTCATCTGTCTTTTTAAACTTAGGATGTTAAATTTTTCTTTGTTTCTTATTTATATCTTCTAATTTTAAAAATATGGTCACAGAAAATATATTGCACTTATTTCTAGGATTTTTTTAAAGAAAAATCATTTCTAACTAAGACTTAGCTACTCTAATATTCCACAAGAGCACCTCTTTGTAGCTTTAACATTTTAGGATTCTATAAAAGGAAAAACTAATTAACTGGATGGTATCCTCTGGAGAGCAGGAAGGAGTCACTGTAGCATATTCTACATTAATGGGGCAAAACTCTATTAGCATAAAACAAACAAGCCAAAAATAATAAAAACCCACCTAGAAGACAAAGGCAGCCTGCCTGTAAATACACACTGGAGAGTCCCCACCACTTAACACCAAAGATAAAATCTTTCCAGATTTTATCTTGAAAATGATTATTTTTTGTTTGAAAGATTTTTTTTGTTATAATGACAAATGATTTAAAAAAAACAAAACCTATATATTTAATGTACATTAGGCAGCTGAAAAGAAAGTCCAAAATTGAACACAGTAGTATCGGGAGGGTGAGGGGAATACTTTTTCCACTCTTCTCTTTTCAAGGTAGAAAAGTTTCTGTTAGAGTGACATTCCTGGCCTCCTCTTACCCTCTTACTTACTCCTTCCCATAGAGGGAGTTACAATTATTTGCCTGAGTGATTAGAAAAGAAGAAATGCATAGTAAATCTAAATTTCAAGGCAGGGCCATTTTAACCAGTTTTAAAACAATGTAATTGTCTGTCCATCCATCCCCACATGCCTAAAAACATGTGCATGTGCAACTTGTATGTTTAATCATCGCTTTTTGCCTGACCAATCCAAGAGATCAGAAATCAAAAGATTTAAAATAAGGAGTCTGTTCTATGATAGAAAGTTTTCATGTATAAGCAAGAAAGGGGTCTGACAAGGAAGGCATAGGAACACAAATGGGTCCTGAAAAATCCACATTTTAAGGTATCTGACCTCCCTCCATTTTGTGTCACACAGAGCTCCTGTTTGGTGAGCAAAAATCCATGACAGCTCATTGACCTGTCTAGGTCTGGGTGTCCCTTCAAGTATAGAGGATACCTCTATTAAAATTCCATTCATTTTTCTCCAACCAGTTCAAATGTCACTTCCTTCCTTCAGCTTCCCTCTTCACATTATCTACACATTACCTCTTATTCTTTCAGGATTCTAAGCCCTCTGGTTCTACCACTCATTTTATATGAATTTATATAGTCATGTGTGTACACATTCTTTTGCTGGGTTCAAGTTTCTTGTTGGAAAGATCCAAGTCAACAATTTTATAGGAGTGATAGTATCAACACAATGTCTGATACAGTTACTCAAAAGATATATATATGTGTGTGTGTGTGTGTGTGTGTGTATATATATATATATATATATATATATATATATATATATATAACTAAAACACTAGAATGCTCCTAAATTTACAATTTTCCTTGCCCCTCACTCTTTAATAATACAGTCATTAGAGAATAGGCTTAATGTTCACCTTAGAGATTTAATGGCTACCAGAGCATACTTTAGCCCCATGCATTTAACTTTTTTGGCTTCCTGAGCTTTTAGTTTCATGTATGTGATAAGAGGGTGAGATACTTCCCACTTGCAGGAGCTAGTTTGATAAAACTCTCTACAGGAATACTAACAGAAATATGAAATTCCAAGTCACTTATGTAATTTTAAATTTTCTGGAAGCCACACTAAGAAAAGCAAAAAGAAACAGTTGCGGTTGATTTTAATATTAAATTTTATCCAACCTAATATATATCTGAAATGTTATTTAAGCATGTAATCAAGGTAAAAATGATTTTACATGCTTTATTCTTTGAATTTCAGTTGCATTTTATACTTGTAACATATCTCAATTCATACCAGGCATTCCTTGTTAGTTGCAAAAGCTAATTATTTCATTTCTCTTTGCCTTAGTTTCCTCAATTTTAGAAAAGGGATAATAGATACCTTACAGAGCTGGACTGAACTTTAATAATGAAATATGCATAAAGGGCTTATAGGAGTACTTGGAAAATTGTAAGGGCTAAGTAAATATTAACTACCATGATTTTCATCCATTTATGAAAAGACTGAGCTTTAAAAAAGTGTATTTCCCAAGTTCATAAAGCAAATCAATGCTGGTACTACTCTCTGTCTTGTAAATAGTTGTCTATTAAATCAGGCAGAGCAGCTCGGAGCAATGGAAAATCATATTTTTACCCATTTAAAATTCCAAACTGTTAGCCAAATGGAGTTTGGGAGTCAGTCCAAAAGGCAACATTCTTCAAAATGGTAGCTTAGAGAAATGCCATCCAGCTGTGTTATACTAATGTTTTTCTTTCGACCTACCACTTCCTTTAAGCTCTGGCCCCATTTGCTGTAATATTTCATCCATGTCAATATGTGCAAAAAATCCAACTTACATTTTACTCTGCATTATATTGAGTTATTTTGGTGTTTCTTTTTAAATGGGAAGATTGAATATTCTTGTATAAATATATAAAATTCCCAGCATCTAAGACCATCTGATATTTTGTCAAATATTAATTGTGCTGGTCACGACACTCAAAGTATAGATGAGATACAGAAGCCATAGCCAAATTGAAGGAACAAGAAATATTATTTCTTGCCTTGGGTTTGTGAATAAGTGTGACCTTGGGCAATCCACTCAAACTCTATCTCAGTTTGGGATAAGGTAATACTAAGTATTAAAATACAAAATCACTCATGATGAAGTTGCATCAAGCCTTAGGATTCTTATTTATCTCTCTGTAAGTGTTTCACAATTGTTTTTCCTTAAAAAATAAGCATCTACAGTTCTGGGAAAATTTACTTCAATATTCAAACAACTAGAATATTTAGCAAAGCAAATAAAGAATAAATCTATCTAATATTTATGCTGCTATCACTGAAATCCAAGAAATCATCATATCCCCCAGCTTTCAAATAAGTAGCAAGGTTAAGAATTACACGACATCATTTCTCTCTGATATGTGGCTTCTAACACATAATGGCGGGGCAGGGAATAATAGAAGTTCATTTGATTAGACAAAGTGGAAAGAAGGTAAGGGAGGGGGATGGGAATAGGAAAAACAGTAGAATGAATCAGACATAATTTCCCTGTGTTCATATATGAATACATGACCAGCGTAACTCCACATCATGTACAACCACAAGAATGGGAAGTTATAATTCATGTATGCATAATATATCAAAATGCATTCTATTATCATGCATAACTAAAAAGAACAAATAAAAAATTTTAAAAAAGAATTATAGGATATCAGCATAAACACAAAGGGGCATCAAATGATTATATTCACAGATCTCTCATCCTACTCCAAGTTCCTAGAACTGTTTTCTCAATTTCAGTACTATTGATATTTTAAGTTACAAAGTTCTCTGTTGCAGGGGGCTGGTCTGTACATTGTAGAATATTTAGCAGCCTCCATGGGCTCTTCCCTGCCCACAGTTGTGAGAGCCAAAAATGCTTGTAGCACTACTGAATATCCCCAGAGGCAAAACTGCCCTTGGTTGAAAACCTTCACTATGGCTACTCTAAATTCCTTTGGAATTAAACTTATACAGAAACCTTCAATTTTCAGTGTCACTGAAAATTATCACGGCTTATGACCACCTAATCAATACAACATGCAATGATCAATACCTATTGGCAATCTGGATTCTCAAATGGCACTTTTCCATTTAATACATGTATAGTGGAATAGATTCGTGCAATTACTCTATGGACCTATTACACTGTGAAGTTTATCCATTTATCTTTTTCAGGTCTAAAACATGTTTCTAAATAAATTGTGATTTTGGTAGTTAATATTTGGGATTAAGATATTTAAGTTTTAGAGCCCATGATGTACTTCTTTAATGTGAACACTCTGGCTTTAATTTACTGGCGAAAGTTTTGTTTTGTTTTTTTTTTCCCAGTTTTAAAGGTTTTTTTTTTTAATATGTTTGAATGCACAGAAAGTTGCATAAGTAGTTCAGAAAGTTCCTAAATACCCTTCACCCAGTTTTCCACAATGATAACATCTTCTATAACTGAGTTGACATTAACCAGGAAACTGGCATTGACCCAAGGTGTTCAGATGTATGCCAACTTTTTTTTTCTGGTGCTAAGGATGGAACCCATGGCATTGTACATGCTAAGATTGAACCCAGAGGTACTCTACAACTAAGCCACATCCCAAGTCCTTTTTTTGTGCTACTGGGGACTGAATTTGGATGCTCTACTACTGATCTATGTCCCTAGCCTTTTTTTTTTAGACATCTGACCAAAAAATTCAATACTACCCATCAACCATCCCATTCTCCTCCACCATGCCCCCATACTTCCTGTTACCCACTAAAGTGTACAAGTACAAGTTCTGGTTCCCAGTGACTAGGCTCTATCACCACCTTTTTATCTGAAGTTCTGACAGAAGCTTATTCTCTTTACTTGGGTCTATGCACATAAACAAATTAGGAAGAAGTACTAATGACAGATTATCAGTCATAAGATCATAGGATCAACCAAACATGTAAGGAATACCTACTCTTCAATACTAAGGGACACAAAAAGAAATAAACATAATATATAGAAGAACCACAGATGAGAAAGAACAAACCACAAGTCCAGAGTCATTAAGCTAGCAGAGCTGATATACTGTCAGTGGAGCATTCAAAGTAAGGGTATTCTGCCTGCAGATCGTGCTGAACACTAGAGTTTACCCTGTTTATAGGCATGGGATTCAACACTTGGAAGAAAGGACACCAACATGACAATGGTGGTTACCTTAGAGGAGGAGGCTGAAAGGCCATTTTTGCTTTTCACTCTAGATGCTTCTGTATTATTTTTAAGAGAGTAGATGGGATCTCAGAGGCAGAGAGAATAATGAGAAAAAAGCCCAAGAACTAGACACCCCTAATTATGGACATCATTAAGGGGCAAGAAGAAATAAAAGCAATGGAGAAACAGTGAGAGAAGCAGACAGAAAGAGAACTATGGGAGTGCAACAATGCTGTGGCCAAGGGAAGGAAGTTTCAATAGGGAACTTAATAAACAGAATCGAAAAGGGAAAGGGGGAGAGAAACAAGATGGCAGAACAGAAATTAGATCTAAAAGAGGTTTCTTAAAAAATCATATCCTCAGGGCTGGGATTGTGGCTCAGCAGTAGAGTGCTTGACTAGCATGTGCAAGGCCCTGGGTTCGATCCTCAGCACCACATAAAAATAAATAAATAAATAGATAGACAGATAGATAGATAGATAAAGATATTTTAAAAAAATCATACCCTTGTCAGGCTCTGTGGCACAAACCTGTAATCCCAGTGGCTCAGGAGGCTGAGGTAGGAGGATCCTGAGTTCAAAGGCAGCCTCAGCAATTTAGTGAGGCACTAAGCAACTCAGTGAGACCCTGTATCTAAATAAAATACAAAATAGGACTGGGGATGTGGCTTAGTGGTTGAGTACCCCTGGGTTCAATCCCCACTACCAAAAAAAAAAATCATACTCTTCTCCCTACACCACACACTTCAATCTTTGAGAAAACTGAGGCCCAGAAAGGGTAAGTGGTTGGCTCAATAGGTAATGGTAGCTAGGTGGCACAGCAAAGGAAAACCAGAACATGTTTATGGATAATATAGCAAAGGGTGCAGTGAAAACAAAAAGATACCAGAAGGAAAAGGGAATAATTGGATAAGTAGTACCTAATAAAAGACAGGAAGAGGGCTTGGGTTGTGGCTCAGTGGTAGAGCGCTTGCCTTGCATGTATGAGGCACTGGTGTTTCCATCCTCAGCACCACACAAAAATAAATAAACAAAATAAAGGTGTTGTGTCCACCTAGAACTAAAAAAAATAAATGAATACATTTTTAAAAAGGAAGAGATGGGACTGTAGGCAGAAAAATAATACAACTTTTCCTCTGAGGCTGCATAACTCATTTGTTTCCTTCTTCATTTCCCGGAGGTCAGGGGAATCCCTCAGAGGGAGAACCTGGATTTCCCCCAGAATTCTAGCTTTGGCAACTTTCCTCTCTCAAAAATATCCCCATATCCTAGGCTCCACTAACCTCTATTATTGAGGGATTCCCTTATTTCTAGTTCAGCCCAGACCATCTCCTAAACTCCAGGAAAAGCAGAGATGAACATCTCTATCTAGATATCTAATGGGCTCCCAAATTGAAATCACCACCCCTACCACTGTATTCTCCCTCCAGCACTCAATCTCAGCAAAAGGTCCCACGCAATGAACTATTTTAGGCAAAGTACTGAACATCATTTTTCATTAGACTCACATCTGTCTCAGAGCAGTCTTAGCCATTGAGCATTCAATGATGGATTGATGGTAAATTGAAAAGTCTTAAATTAGCCCGAAACAGGTCTATGCCAAGTGTAGCAGACAGATCATAAGGTGACTCCAAACAATATGAATCTCCTGGTGTTCATTTCCTTAAACAATGCTCTTACCCTGAGCATTAGTGGGACCTGTGATTAGGTTCTGACAAGCAGAATACAACAAGGGTGATGTGATTTCATTCCCTTTGTGTGTGAGAGAGAGAAAGAGAAAGAAAGACAGATAGACTGTATATTTTGTAAGATTATACAATCCTTTACATTATAGCAATTGCCTGTACACTATAGCAAGCTGCTATAATGTGAACTGCCTATGGAGAGGGCCTCATGGCAAGCAACTGCAGGCAGCTCCTAAGATCTTAGGGCCTCAGTCCTATAGCCACAAAGAACTAAACTCTGCCAACAACAACATGAGCTTGGAAGAGGGCCCTAAGCCTGAGATGAGACCACAGGCCTCGGCAGCACCTTGAGTGCAGCATGTGATACCCTGAACGGAGGACCAGCTGAACCATAACAGACTCCTGATGTACGGAAACTGAGATAATTAATGTGTGCTGTTTTGAGCAACGAAGTTAGTGGTAATTTATTATACAGCATCAAAAAACAAATATATGAAGCAATATTTTACTAATTACTTGGGTAAAAACATTTATAAAATATGTATAATAATAAAGCTAAAACTAACAATATGAACAAGGAATATAAATTTACCTATATTAATGTTTAACTAAAGGCATAGAGAGAAAAGTTCTTGTTTTAAAAAAAATCGAAAGAGTACTCATTTCAGCAGCACATACACTAAAACTGGAATCACAGAAAAAAGATTAGCATGGACCTTCCACAAAGGATAACATGTAAATTTGTGAAACATATTTTTTAATGTAAAGGGAGGGACAGACAGACATTTGGAGGAAAAAGTGGGCCATGGACTCATCATGAACTCACAGGCATAGTTACCAAAACCCAGTAACATGAGACCATAATAACAGAGCATAACATGCAAGAGAACTATTGTGCCATATGAACTGGTTGAATCAAATCAATAAATATTTCCTGGGTGCCTCTATTTAAGGCATTAGAAGGAACAGAGTGACCATAAACTATGTTCCTGTACCTCAAGTATCTTCTACTCTATTTGAGGTGCTAAGATAAACATACAAAAAGTTATATCATGATAAAGAATTTAAATTATGGTTTAAGACAATGATAGAAAAGCTTTATAAAGAAGGATATTACAATTCGCCTGGTAATTATTAGTTAGAGGCATAACAGAAGCAGGAATTCAGCAGAGGAAGATAACTCATTAATATTAAAATTATTGTTTAGGAATAAGATATAAAAGTTACATTCAATACTGGAATTCACAATCCTGAGCATGGGTTCTCAAATTTCAAAAATGAGGAGTCTCTGTAGTACCAAATAGCATTATACTTTACAGAAGAGTAACTTTAGACAAAGAGGTATTAAATAATTTGCTCCTGATTGCAGGACAGTAGGTCATTTTAAATGGGAAGCAGATTTTCTCTTAATCTGGTATGCTCATGAAAACTCACCCTGCCTTTCTAAGTTACAATGGCTTCTTGTACTAAGTAAACACAATGTCTTCACTAAGATTTTGAAATCTCATCTTTGATTCCCCTCTCTTCAAAGTTGACAAGCAGTCAAACATAGTCATTTCTTCCCTTGTGATATCTCTCATTTAGCACTTCCTTCAATTCTGCAAAGTCAACATCCTATAAAATCTTCTATTTAATCTTTGCAGCAAACTTCTAAATCATCTCTCCAATTTCAGTTTTGCCTTCCCATCTGTCCTGCATAATTATGACCACGGCAATTCTCTGCTCAAGGCCTTTAATTGTACCTCATTGCATACAGAATAAAGTCCAGACCTCTTAATTGTAGATCCATTAAGTTCTAGTGCCATCACTTTCCAGCTATGAGACAAGGGGCCTCATTTTTCTCATGTGTTGAACGGGAAAAATACAAACTGCCTCTTGGTCCTGGTTTCCCTGGGTCAGTCTCTGTTTATGCCTACTCAAGCTGATTAGCACTCTACTCTCAAGTGTGTTGGTCTGAAAATCATTTGATCAACAAAGGGTTGTTACCAAGGTTTAATGAGACCACACATATAAATGTAACAGGCCTAGAATGACACTTTCTATTTTCTCAAGGGTACCTGGTACTTTGCTGACTGAAATTATACACAAGCACTCTAACAATAGAATAACCTACTCATAATACATAGACAACCTCAGATGCTACCTACTCACCTTTGTCTGAATCCTGTGCTATTTTTGTTAGTCATCTGTTACTGTAACAAATACTTGAGATAAGTCAACTTAAAAAGAGGAAAGGTTTGTTTTGATTGGCATTTTTGGTGGCTTCCCTACATGGTAAACTGGCCCCATTGTTTAAGGTGTGTAGTGTGATAGTACATCATGGTGGGAGCACATGGCAAAGGAGGCTGCTTACTTCATAGCAACCAAGAAGTGTAAGAGAGCAGAAGAGGAGGGACTGGGGTCCCAATATCTTCTTCAAGGGATATTCCCAATATCTTCCTTGCACTAGGCCCCACCTCCTAAAGGTCCCGCCACCTCCCAATAGCACCACAGGCTTGGAACCAAGACTTCAACACATGGGCCTCTGGGGGACATTTAAAATACAAACTATTGCAGTATTCTATATCTCTCTTAGAACATGTCTCTAACACTACCTTGGGTCATGTATTTGTGCACATATTTTAACTTCCTCAGGTTTTAGTCAGCTTTTTCACTGCTGTCTGACTAAAAGACCCAACCAGAACAATTGTAAAGGAAGAAAAATTTGAGGGCTCACAGTTTCCAAGGTCTTAGTCCATAGAAGGCCAGCTCCATTCCTTGGGGCTCAAGGTGAATCAGAACATCATGGCGGAAGAGGGTGGCAGAGGAAGGCAGCTCACATGGTGATCAGGAAGCAGGTAGAGACTCCACTCTTCAGACACAAAATGTATACCCCAAGCCACGCCCCCAATCCCCACCTCCTCCAGCCACACCCTACCACTTCAGTTACCACTCAGTGAATCCCTATCAGAGGATTAGTTCACTGATTGGGTTAAGACTCTCACAACCCAATCATTTCTCCTCTGAACCTTCTTGCATTGACTCACATATAAGCTTTTGGGGTAGACACCTCACATCCAAACCATAACACTCAGAAACTAGCTTTTTGGAGGAAAATGTCTGCTTCTGAATCTTCTTAGTCCCACACATGACACTTAGTAATAATGTCTTCCACATAGAAACACTCACAAAATTACCTACTTACATTTGGAAAGAATATGAAATTTTGGCCATAGAAATCTATTCCACTTATCCACAGGCTGCTTATTCAAGTCTTCTGCTTTCTCACCTTTTGAAATCATTTCACTTGCATATTAAGATCACAGCAAGGGTACTCTAATAGGAAGTTCCTTTTTTTCACAACTGACCACTGCCCCAATTATCTTGGAGTGGCTGTGGAGGAGGGATTCTGAGAGCTGCTCTCCTAAGAATACACACTAACTAAAAGCACAAGTTCTAGAGCCAGGCTGCCTTGGACACAGGCTCCACCAGGTACGATCTTAGAATATTACTGAAGCACTTTACACCTCAGTTACTACCTCCTGGGTAGTTATTGTAAAAATTAAATGAGATAATTCATGTGAAGCACTTTTAAACACACATGGTAAGTACTTAAATATATGACAACATTTATTATTTCGTCTCTTTCTCAACCTCAGTCAAATCAGAATATTTTACTATGGAGTGAGAAATCTAAGCAACATCCTTTACCCAGGGCAGCCAAATATGTGTTCTCAGGCCACCATCCAACTCACTCATAGCTCAGGATTTTCTCTGTCTGACTTTCTAGGACGTCTAGTTTCTCCTCCCAGTTCCTCCCTTCTTCATGCTTGGTCAAAGCTAGAGCCATTTCTAACAGCCTCTGTGATCATTAGCAAAGGTAAGACGCCTCCTGCCTGGTCCACTATGAATAACCTCCAGGCTCAAGTTCAATCCAAACCATATGCCAGCAAGGTCCTCATGTTCTCTGGTTCCCTTAACCAGAAAAATCTCTGAGAAGTTTTACTCTTTATTATTCCACTTTTTCAGTTGCCACCTGTAGCCTCAAATTATAATCTTAACTCCTTTCTTGCAATTATTCCCATCACTCTAGTCTCTACCACCTGCAAAAATATATAGCTTTCTCCATTTATACCCTAGAATAAAACTTATCTTGCTCCTTTTTTTATATTTTTAGGTGTAGATGGACATAATGCCTTTTATTTATTTTTATGTTGTGTTGAGGATCTAACCCAGTGTCTCACACATGCTAGGCAAGCCCTCTAACACTGAGCTACAGCCCCTGCCCTTGTCTTGATTACTGGTCTATTAACTTTTCCACAGTCCATCTCCTGACTAATATTACAAATATTAGATAATTAGGGTCACTTACCATGGGACAGTCACTCTTGTCTCTGAACACCCACAACTGGGTGAAGGAACTGTGCATTATACCAAATCAAGTGGCCACTCTTGACTTCTTGTATCACAGGCCAAAGCCCTCTTTTTGAGGTGAATAAGCCTGAAGGGATTTGAATACTTAATTTAAGCAAAACTCCAAAATGTAAATATTAGAAAACTTATATCTCCTCTACTTCATACATACCTCTATTTCTCTTCAGATCCTTAAGCAAAGGCTCAAGAAATTGTAGGCTAGATTCACTTACAACATTCAAACGAGTTGAACAAGAACAACAGCTATTATTCTAGGCACTGAGACATTTAATTTTTAAACTGTGGTCTGTAATACAATTACTATACTGTTTAGGTACTTAAACACTCAAGAGATTAAAACTAATGATATAATTATAATGTTTCATCAAAAAAACTAATAAAATCACAATCTTTATATAATTTAATCTTATTTATTTTCTTAGCATTAAGATTTAACAAAGCAACATCTCCCCTAAACCCTATGTCCATGGATGATTCCTGGTGACTTTTAGAGGCCCATAGTTTTATGACCCCCCCCCCAACTCTGCCTACTGTTCTTCGGATTTGACTTCCCATCTCAACCATTAGTATACCTTTTACTTCTTACAAAAAAATCAGTAGTTGCAAGGAAGAAATCTAGTGGGGTATAGTTTTATTTAAACCTTATTATTCATAGAGATATTCTAGGTTGTTGTAAAAAGTCAAGCAGTTATAAAAAAGTGTCAAGTGAAAATTTAAAAACCCCTAGACCTACTACCCCTAATGTCCAAGGTAATAGAGAACTGTCTCTTATGCCTCATTCCAGAAATTTCCTAAGCAAATGTAAGTAAACATATATTCAAACTCTTATCTATCTATCCCAACATAACCCCCACTTCTTTCTACTGGACAAATGGAATCCTATAATACATATCATTCTGCACCTTTTTCCCCACTGAAAAATGTATCTTCATCATCATTCCCTGCCACTGTATCTATATCTACTTCACTCTTCTTATTGAGGTGAGCAGCAGCCCATAGTGTGTATACACAATAATCAACATATCCATCTCTCATGGTGGACATTCAGATTGCCCATAGTGAAAAGAGGGCAACAACAAGGTAACCAACATCCTTGTAACAAGTGACATTTGTTCAGTTCCTTTTTAGTACAGATTCACTGGATCAAAAGGTATTCACATTTTACATTTTCATAGGGACTTCCAAGCTGTCTTCCAAATGGACTCTACCAATTTATATTACCACCAACAGTGCACAGAGGTAGGCTTTTAAGTCAATGGTCTGGTCTGAAGCTCCTGCAGCTCAAATAGAGAACTAGATATTAACACAAGAATAGCAAAGCACTGATTATCAGAAAACCAAGTGCCACAGTTGGTGGCAACAACACCCTGCTGTGACTAGCCTTGCTCCCATCCAAATGCAAATTCACAGGGTGCTATTCCTCAGTATTAATCCAGCTCTTAAATAATAGATTTGTTAGATTGAGATTTAAAAAGTAAATTCAGCATAGAAGAGAAAACTATACTGCCCCTGGCAATATCACCCATAATTATCTCTAACACCAGGATTGCTACATAATGGTGTGATATAAGGTAGTTTCCACTCACCCATAATTAGTTAAAGGTTTTGGCAAATGGAGACACAGCTTTGAATATGCAAGAACTCAGTACATCAGCATATTTATGGATGGGATGATCTTACTGAGAGATTTTGCTAGTTTAACAGAGAATGGGGGCGGGGGTTCCTAGCAGTGAACCTCTGTAAGCAAGACAGCAAGACTCTGAATCACAACTAGAATAACATTTGGTCAATATTTTATGTTTTGCGAAGCACCTTAGCATACCTTCTTCATTTAATCTCCATCATAAATCTGATAGAAAAGCCAAACAGCTGTTACTCATTAAACAAAAATTAAATGAGCACATACCATGTGCTGGGCACTCTCTGCTATGTACTTCATATTAGATGAATGAGACATTCCCTGATCATTCACTGGTCACACACCCAATAGACCCATCTTTGAAGGCTTCACATTACCCAGTCAGGATTACTTAGGCAACATGACCTACACAGCCTTTTATCTCATACACCTTTATACCTCATTCACTATGGACCAGCAACCCTAGAATACAGTAGGAAAGAACACCATTTTTTTCCACATCAGGGATTTCCACTTAATTTACTTCATGGTGGATCCTAATTCTTTGCCTGGATAACTCCTACTACATCTTTCAGGTCTCAGATGAATCTGTCATTTCCTCCCAGATCTCTGCCCCACCCCTCTAAATCATGCCTCATCTATTTTTTCATATGTCTTTCCTTGCACTCACACACTCACAAATATATGGAAATACCTATATATTTGTTTGCACTCCATTTCCTCAGGAGACTGAAAGGCTTGAGAGGGCAGTAATCATGACCCCAGCATCTTCAGCCCCAATCCAGAGCCTGGCACACAGCAGAAAGAACTAGAAGATTGAATGAATGCAGCCAATACTCTTGAGGGCTAAACAATAGAGGAGGGAAAATACACAAAGAAAGTAAAGACAAATTTTACCAGAGGATGAGGAAGGGAGGTATTTGCTAAAGGAACACTTCTTACTGAAATGATTTAGGTGAGCAGGGTAGGCAACCTGCAGGTGCGGCAAGAGCAAGTAATACGTGCCGCTTCTCAAAATTTGGGTTTTGATATTTGAGTGCATGGTGGTACAATTATTCAACGCAGAGACATGTAAGGGGAGGAAGCTCTGTTATTATTTATTACCACAGTACTGAACCCAGGGAAGAAAAGATCTTCAGAGTTGAGAATTTGGACAGCAGGAAGTCCCCCGCTCACCTGCTTCTCACCATTCTCAAGCTAAGTAGGAAACAGCACGATTTCAAGTAATTTTCAGTGTTGAGTCACAGGTGGCTCATAGGTCAAGCCAGACCAAAGGGAGGGTGGTGGAAAGACCAGAAGATTTAGCATAGACAAAGCCAGGTGCTATCTCTACATCTGGACATATTTTTGGCCAGAAGATGTCAATGATGTAATTAAGGATGTTTTTCTTGGAGGGTCAGAAGAAGAAAGAAGAAAAATTCAGATCATGGCATTTGCAGGGAAATGGATGGCATTAGAGAAGATTATGCTAAATGAAGCTAGTCAATCCCCCAAAAAAACAAATGCCGAATGTTTTCTCTGATATAAGGGGGTTGACTCAAAGTGGGGTAGGGAGGGAGAGCATGGGAGGAAAATTACCTCTAGATAAGGAATAGGGGTGGGAGGAAAAGGGAGGGAGAAGGGGGATAGCAAGGATGGTGGAAGGTGATGGTCATCATTATACAAAATACATGTATGAAGATGTGAATTTGGTGTCAACATACCTTATATACAAACAGAGATATGATAAATGATGGTATAAAGGTGTATTAAGAATTGTATGCAAAAAAAAATAAGAGAGCTCATGTATAATGACATAATTTGGTGTGAACATACTTTAAATACAGAGTTACAAAAAATCGTGCTGTGAATGGATAATTATGAATGTAATGCACTCCACTATTGTCATGTATGTAAGAAATAAATTAAAAAAGAAAGAAATTCAGTGCCTGAGTATCTCACATTATCTGGTAATAACCATTTCATTTCTATCGGATGGTCCCAGTCCCAGATTTCTTTCTTTATACTCTGTGTTGTAATTTCTGTTTCTCTATGTTGTCATAGAAAGTAGCCAAGGGAGAAATCCTAAACAAATACAATAAATTGCAACCTAATGCTAGAATTGTTTGGAGCTGAAAAGCATCACAACATGACATTACTGAAAGAGTTACCTCATACTACTAATTCCTCAACTGTTTCTCTGGTCTGACCACAGGTCTATAAATATCCAGGGTGTTAATGAAGGTAGTAAGATGAAGAATCTGGCATTTGTTGCCACCAGTAGTGAAACTTCCTAGTCCTTCCTCTCTCCCTATGCTGGACACCCAAAACAGCTCTACATGAAACAGGAAGCTCTGAATCATAATTCTGGTTAAAACATAAGAACCGATAGTTTATTTTAAAAATGCTAATGTAGTAACCAGAAGAAAAAACTATCTCAGAAGCTACAATGAAAACACAATGTTTTTAGGGGGAAAAAAACTAAACTTTTAGTACCAATAAAAGATAGTGGGAGCCAGGCGCAGGGGCACAAGCCTATAATCCCAGTGGCTGAGGCAAGAGGATCATGAGTTCAAAGTCAGCCTCAGCAATGATGAGGCACTAAGCAACTCAGTGAGACCCTGTCTGTAAATAATACAAAAAAGGACTGGGGATGAGGCTCAGTGGTAAAGGGAAACTGAGTTCAATCCCTAAAAAAAAAAAAAAAGAGTGGAGAAAGACAAACATTTAGCTAGAAACTATAAAATTCCCAAGCCAAAGGGAGCCAGCCTGATGCAATGGGGCTAAACAGGTAGACAAAGAGCCAGCTTTGATTAGTGTTAAGTCCCCGGATCTGGTCCTGGTCTAGGTATCTTGTGACAACTGTGTGACCCAGAATGTCTCACTAGGCCTCGATTAGACATTTGAAAGAGATCACCTCCAAAGATCATTTCCAGTTTTAAAACATCCCTTTCATAACATACTTAATTTTATATTTATGCTCCAATTATAGTATAATCAAAGCAACTACAATGAGCCAGCCATTTCCATGACAGCCTCATTCACACCCAGAAGTATGTGAGGTAATATTATCTCTTTTGCATATTCTAATAATAAAGACCAGTCCTTGCATGCACTCAACAACTGCTAGGTAATTGTCAAATTGCTGTATAAATGTATTAATGCATCACATTGTCCCAATAATTCTATAAATAGCTCTCATTACTAATCCCATTTTACAGATGAAGACGGCGAGGCAAAGAGACGAAATAACTTGCCCAAAGTCACAGAACTAGTAGTTACAGAGCCAGAACTCAAACTCAGCTAGTGTGTCTCCAGAGACTGTACTTGACCTCAGATGAAACAATTAAGTCTCTTAGAGTTTAGGTAACTTTGGCTGTCCAATGGCAGAACTGGGTTCAGATCCAGGTGTATCAGATTCCAGGGCCTGCAGCTGTGTGCTTGGGAAAGAATGATTGACTCATAAAGAATAATTTCCTGAAAGGCTGTTTTCATTTACCCCCTACTCGATTCTTTCCACCACAATTCATCCCCCATCTATTTCTCTTGAGTTGTGGAAAGGTAACAGGTAAAGAGAGACAAAGAATTCATTTTTTAAATTTTTTTTAAAAAATTTATATGTTTATTTTTAAATTGACAAAGAACTCATTTCTTGAGTACCTGCTGTAGGGAAGGCACTGTGCCAGATGGAGGGGAAAAAAAGGGAGAGGCACTGCTTCCTTACTACTGCTATAAAAACCTGACTTTCATTCCAGAGTCACAAGGGTACTAACATTTTGGTCAACAGTCAGGACCAGATGGGTTTTTTTTTAGGTAATAGTGGCCCAATTAGCAATCCATGGGGCTACCCAGATTTCACACTGACCCTCTGTCTTCAATTCACTGACTGCTTTGTGACAGTCCCTCCTGGCCCACCAAATGTTAGCTAAATATCCAGAATGTTTACAAATACCCTGTGATGTGCTAAAAAAAAAAAAATCTGCAAAGTTGAAACATACACTCCCTTTGGATTTGAAGCCAGCAGGACAGTTTCTCCTTGCAACTATTTTATAACAATTTCCTCTGCCTTATTTTCATGCATACCCTGACATATTATGCCACCTCGTCTTATTATGTAACGTCTTCTTTCCATGCAGTGTATGCCCCTCCATTTTTACACAATCTCCCTGTCCCACACTCTCACTCGCCAAAGGACATTTTGGAATCAATAAAACAGCCAAAAATTACAAGAGTACTTGAGGAAGTATTAATAGCAAAAATTCTGCTCTAACCACACTCTCCAGAGCTTGGTTGCTTTTTTGTTTGTTTGTTTGTTTGTTTGTTTGTTTTGTTTTGTTTTGTTTTGTTTTAATTCAAAGGTAGAGAGGGACACAGAGTGGCTGAAACAATTTTTCATAAATCCAAATGCTATGCTCCATGTTGGAGGCACTTTTTGATAGTTGAGTGACTTTTACATCTCATTTTCAAATCACTTGTTCATGTGTTATACAAGTAATACATAGCCAGGCACGGTGGCACATGCCTGTAATCCCAGCAGCTCGGGAGGCTGAGGCAGGAAGATCATAAATTCTAAGACAGCGTCAGCAACTTATCAAGGCTCTAAGCAACTCAGAGAGACCCTGTCTCTAAATAAAACATAAAAAGGTCTGGGAATGTGGCTCAGTGGCTAAGCACCCCTGTGTTCAATCCCTGGTATAAAAAAAAAAAAAGTAATATATATTTGTTGCACAAATTTGGAAAATAAAAGTTAAAAATTAAGTGGAGGGGGTAAGTGTATACTATCACCTGAAGCAAGCCACTTTAGCAACTTTGAATCATTTCTTTACATTCTGTATTTATCTCATGAATATTCTGCACAGTATTAGTCCTGATTAATGGCCAGGTTATTATGCTCTATGGATCTGCCATAATTTCCTTATATTCTCCTGGTACAGAAACTATGTCTTCAGTTTTGGGTTTTTTAATTTTTTTATTAGTTGCTCAAAACATTACAATGATCTTGACATATCATACATTTGATTCAAATGGGGTATGAATTCTTATTTTTTCACTATGTTTTCAGTTTTTAAATGTAAATATCTTTTAAATAAAATGTGTGAGTGTGTGTGTGAGTGTGTATATATATATATATATACACACTCACACACACATATATACACATATATTAATATTAAAATAGCAATAATACATATTGAATTCTTGCCATATGCCAGTCATTATGATTTTCCCATTTAATGTCATCAACAACTTCTCAGTGGTTCCCAAATACACAATAGAACCACCTGAGGAACTTAATAATACTAATTTCTCCATCTCACCCTCAGGGATTCAGATTCAATTGAGCTGAGTGAGGCCTGGGCTTCAGAAATTGGGATTCCCCAGGTGATCCTAATAGGCCCTGAAGTTGGGGATTATTAGGTTAACTACTATTTCATACCTATTTTACTGATGGAGAAATTAAGGAGCACTAAGGCAAGTTAACTACCCAACACCATACAGCTGATAAAGAATGTGTGTGACCAATTTTCCCATTATAGAAAATGGTGCAACTAATATCTTTATTGATATATCCTTGGGCACATCCTTAATTATTTAGGATAAATTTTTAAAAAATGAATTGTGTAGTCAAAAGGTAAACATACTTTTTAGTTGTATTAGAATGTCTCTCTTCCACAACTTTATTGGTGCATTATATACATAATGGCAGAATTTGTTGTTACAGATTCATACATGCACACAATGTAACAATTTGGTCAATATCCCTCTCCTGCTCCTCCACTCCCTCCCCACCTCCCATCTCCTAGTCCTTTCCTGTATTTATGCCCCTTTATTTTCATGGGATCCCCCACACACCTCTTTTTTCCTTTTTCCTCCCTAGCTTCCACATATGAGAAAACACATGACCCTTGACACTTCTGAGTTTGGTTTATTTCACTTAACATAATGATCTCAAGTTCCATCCATTATCCTGTGGTAAACCCATTTTTTAAAGTTTTTGATAAATATTGCCAAATTGACATTTCCACTAGAAGTGTTTTAAAACGGCTGCTCACTCAAGTTCTTGCCAACACTGAGTTTGGTCATTCTATTTTAATCTTTGCAAATTATATCAGAGAAAATTGCCTCCCATTCTAATTTCCCTTTCTTTGACTACTCCTGAGATAGTACCTTTTTCATGTTTACTGGTCATTAGGATTTCTCCTTTTATATATATTCCTTTGCACATTTTCCCCATCCATTGTACTTTTTTCTAGTAAAACCCTCCTATTTTTCTTATTGCTAAGTGTTTATGTATTAAGGATAATGAGTCTTGTTGCAATTATTCCTAATTTTCTCATTAACTTTATTTATGGCTTGTGCAGAAGTTTTTAATTTTCATATAATTGATGATATTAATCTTTTTCTTTATTATTCTGCCTTTGATATTATGCACACAAATATCTTCCCTACACCAAGTTTATACAGTCTCCTCTAATTTTTTTAGTTCCTTTATCATTACTCTTTTTTAAAAAAAACTTCTATTTATTTAATGCAGCAGTTCCAAACAGGTTTACGCATCAGAATTGCTCACAGGGCTTCTTTAAATGTTCAGGTCCTAAGACTGAAGCATAATTTGAGGCGCATGAGACCTGAGCAAGAATATTTTTAAAGGACCATAAGAAATTCTGATGCCCTCCTCCTTTATAAAGAAAAACTATTTTAGCTGAGTGCAGTGGTGCACACCTATAATACCAGGGACTTGAGAGACTGAGGCAGGAGGACTGAAGTTCAAGGCCAGTCTTGGCAACTTGGCAAGATCCTGTTTCAGAATAAAAAATAAAAAGGACTGGAGATATAGCTGAGTGGTAAAGCACCCCTAGGTTCAATTACCAGTACCCCCAAAATAATATTAATCCTTCTAAATTTAAGTAGGTGCCATTTTTTCCAAATTACTTCAGCATGTTTGTTAAATAAATAATTTCATTAATTTGAAATGTTACTTTTATCCTAGTAGTCAGTAAGTTCCAGGAGAGCAGAAACCATGCCTGTTTACCTTGACCATTGCATCTCTAGGGCCCAGCACACAACTCAAGTTCAATAAATGTTAACTGAGTAAATAAATAACACCTGACAACGTAAGTCTCCAACCTCAAAGTGGGTAGTCTCCTCTTCAATATTTTCTCTTTTTTAAAATATTTTTAGTTGTAGTTGGACACAATACCTTTTATTTTATTTATTTATTTTTATGTGGTGCTGAGGATCGAAACCAGCACCTCACATGACATGCTAGGTGAGCACTCTACCACTGAGCCACAACCCTAGCCCTTCAATATTTTTTTGACCATTAGACCAATAAAACTGATATTATGCCGGGCACAGTGGCACACACCTATAATCCCAGCTACTTAGGAGGCTGTGGCAGGAGGATCCCAAGTTTGAGGCCAGCCTCAACAACTTAGCAAGACCCTTATCTCAAAAGAAAATATTTTTAAAAGGGCCTGTGAAATGTATCTCAACGATAAAGCATTTGCCTACCATATACAAGGCCCAGGATTCAATAAAAAAATGACAAAGCACAACTGATGTTATTAAGGCTCACCATAAGTTGTCAAAAACCTTCAAGTATGCCTGATACACTCTGTTTAACGTGGACAGAACATGTATTAGAGTTCAAGGCCAGTCTTGGCAACTTGGAAAGATCAAAGTGAAATCAAAATAATACTATTGACAGTGTTTAAGGGGTACAGGGTTTCTGATTAAATTCTCCATGGAGGAATTAGACAGCAATGATCCAAAAAACCAAGGAGATTTGGGTTTCTCTACCTCTTACATTTTCTCAAATAGCTCCTCAGAGACTGACTCAGAAGCTTCGTTGAGCTGATGAAGTTTGACACATTTCCATGGAAAGAATACTGGGATAGGGAAACAGGAAAGCTGGGTTTTAGTGTTGTCACTAAGAAGAACTACTATCTATCTAACCTTAGGCATGTTGCTTAATCTCTAAATTAAGCTAGATATTCTCTGAGACTCTCAGGGATTTCAAGGACAAACTGAAATTATCTCCATAGAACAGAGTCCCAAACCCAATCAAGGTAAAGTAAAATAATAGTGATAGCAGTATTTGTAGTAGTAATAGCTATCACTACATTTTACTGAGCACTATTATACACTAAACAATATTCTGAACATCATTATACACCAAACAAGCATTTTATGGTTATAATAAATGCACACGTTTATATGGCACTTACCATGTTCCAAGTGTTTTGCATGTATTAGCTTAATTCATCTTTACAACACTATAAGGTGAGTTCTATTTTTACCCAATTTCATAAAAGGGGAAACTGAAACACAGAGGGGTTAAGTGACTTGCCCATAGCCTCACAGCTACCAAGTGATAGAACCTAAAGAGTTGACTCCAGACCCACACAGGTAACTATTAGACCATATTGCCTTCCAAAATATCATGTCACTACACTTCTCAATTCAGAAGTTGTACAAAAGAAGGGATTGGCTGCAGTGATCAAGAGAATTTACTTATGTGTACTGCTCCTCTCTTCACTAACACTTGAAAAATGAGGTTTCACTTCAATGTAATTTTAAGAAGAGAAGATTTCAGGGCCTTGCAAGATGTATTATTTATTAAGAAAATATTATCTTTTTTTAAGGTTTGTCAAACATTAAAATGTTTTATTGTAAAATAAATAAATCATTAACAACTAAAGACATGTCATTAGCCATAGGGAAAAACAACACAAGCTCTTCATGCATCATTAGGAACAAAATTTTATAGCCCTACCTGCACAATCTCCAGTTCTATAATTTAAAAACTATCTACGAAACAGTGACCTGACAGCCCAAAGGTACCTCAACCCAGATAGGTCAAACCTAAGCTCAGTACTCTAGCTTCTACCATAACTGGGTCCTTCTGCCACTTCTCCTGTTCTCAACCTCAGAGAATGGCACCACTAGCCTCCAGCCCCCAAACTGGCTGGCAATCTTGTCACATCCAGTCACAGAACATTCCAGAAATTATCCTCTTCTCTCTAATCTCACTGCCCCTGATTCTTCTGCTCAGACTCTCACCATCTTTCTCCTAAATCACTATTCCAGAAACCTCCTGAATGAATCCAGGCTTTCATTATCTCCAGCTCCCACCCCACCTCAGCACCAATGCCAAAGTAATCTTTCTAAAACAAAATCTGCTTATGTTACTTCCCTGTTTGGAATCTTTGTCTCCAGGATAAAGTGTAAAATCCTTCCTAGAACATACAAGGTTCTTTATTTTCTGGCCTCCTCCAACTACCTTCCCTGCTTTGTCTGAGGTCATGCCCCTATACATCTCATACTAGGCAAACAAAGCAACTTGAAGTTCCTAACAGTGCTGCTCTGTCTGCCAGAATGTAATTCTCTCATTTGCCCATCTGGCCAACACCTACTCATTTTTAGAGTAGTTCAAGATTCAAAATTCATCATGCTTTTCTCTGGGCTTCCATCACATTTTGCTCCTCTCCCTATTGTAACACTGGTTCAACATTACACAATTATTTGATCATGTCTGTCTTTCCTAAACCAAAGGAACACTCTAAGGTTCTGCATCTTATCCATATCTGTATTCTATTTGTTGAATGAAGGAATGTCTCGGGATTTAAGTGAGTTTATCCAAACTGCTCTTTTTTAAAAAATATTTAAGTTTTAGGTGGACACAATATCTTTATTTTACATTTATGTGGTGCTAAGAATCAAACCCAGTGCCTCCTGCATGCTAGGCGAGCACTTTACCACTGAGCCACAACCCCAGCCCCCCAAACTGCTCCTGAATGCCCATTATGTGAGTCAATGCCAGCATTCAGGCCAAATCCCATTTCAACAATATCATTGACAATCCATATAAATCAAAACTGTGACATTTGTATGCCTACGAATTTTAAACCATAACCAGCACAATGAAATATCTTTAAAAGATACGTTAATCCACTTAGAAACCTATCTGTTGAATATTTATAGATATTCAAGCTACTTCACTCTACTCCATCTAAGTGGTCCTTAACCTTTTGTGGATCACAACCAATTTTGGTTTTATTTATCTATTGTTTCTTAAACACAAACTCCCTTGTGATAAACATAAGAATGCCATGTACCCCTGAAGATTCCAATACAATCCCCAAGGACACAATCCTCAACCCCATCAAAAATAAGATAACTTCGTATGTGAGACAAATTCACAAGTTCACAAGAGATGTGATCTATCAGCTAAGACACTGTTGAACTTGGTTCTTGGTAGCTTACATTGTTAAAATAGGCATTTTTCTTCTATCAGCAAGTATAAACATTACAACATTAAACATGCTTTTTCAAACTGCCTAAATCCCAAGAAGGTCTTTATTGCAAAGGGGAAGCCAGAGAGGTACCAATATCTGTGTCCCCCATCTTTCAGAATCTTGTGATACAAATCTGCTGGTAACAAATGAGACACGCAAATAGGAAAACATCTTTCTCATTTCCTCACATATAACCCCCATGAGCACATGTTTAAATGAAGAGAATTATTTCAAATGCTTCTGGCATGACATTTTTCTAATTTCCCCCAACTACCACTTGAAAATAATTTGAACTTCTAGCTAGCAGCAGCTTCTTTTAAATTAATGTGCTTTGTCCTTGCAAAGACAAAGGGTTAAATTAAAGAAATAGCTGGCTGCCTGCCACTGACTTGGAGAGTTGAGTGGGGGTGGAAGATAGAGGAGAAAGAACAACCAGTTAGAGGAATAAGTGCTAATTTCTTACCCTGCCACATGGCCATCTTGATCGTATCTTCTCTGACACTGGGGTCACAGGCTCAGTTTCCCTGAGCCCCCCAGTTTCGCAGGGAAACTTGAATGGCACTGAGATAGATAAACAGCTATGTGGTCCTCGTTTCTGCAATATGCTAAAGCCCCAAATCTGAAAATGCAAACAGAAAAAATAAACACTTAAAAAGAAAAAAAAATTAAATGATTGAAAATTATCTCCTGCCCCTCTCTGAATCTCTCTTTTAAAGACAGGCAGACCAGACACAGTAGTGTCACATATTCCTTGGGCATCAGGGTATTGCTGAAGAAAATCAGAGATCTAGAGTCAGTTCATATTGTCATTCAGTTTTGAATTCTACATGAATCACTGGAGCTTTAGTACTCGGGGTTCAGAACTCAAAGGATGAGTGGTTGGATGAGATAACTGTTGTATCTTTCCAATTGCAAAGTCTTGCATGTAGAATGAAAGGCAGCATTACTAGCCAACCCCCTCCTCAACTCCCCAAATACCCAACTTTACAGTATGTGATCAGTAGAAAGAAGAGCAAATTTTGTATACACTAAAGTTTTAAGATAGGTCTTACATAGGAAGAAAAAGAAGAAGAAAGGAAGTATAATAAAAGTAAAAAATGATGATACCCTTTGGGTGGTGGTTCTTCCTCTCCATTTTACTTTCCCCACTCTGCAAATTTCCTATAGCAAATGCATATTGCTCATATCAGGGTGAAATTAATCAAGGAAAAAGGAAAATGCAAAAATATAATGCTAGTTTAATTACAATCTAATTAATTTAGCTAATTCCTACTATTACAACTTCAAATCTAGTCTTAGGTAATACTGTTTGCAAGAATATGAAAAGAACTAGGAATGTGACAAAAAATGAGAGGTCTGACTACTGTACATAATTTGATTTGGTGGTTTAGTATATTAAACACTCTACTTGTCCATTTAAGTTCTTACTTAATAATTGGGTCTTCCTTACTTAGCACACAAGCCAATCTGCTTTTTCTCAAAAAAGAGAAGCCCTCTATTTTTTGACCTACTGAACATCAAAGTAGATTGCTATTTCTATACAACCAAAACGTCCACTTCTGAATTGAAAAAGCTAAAGTACAAACACTGAAGGCTACTACTAAAAGAATCATGTTAGCTGTCTTTAATGACCTTTTTTCTTTAAAGGACAAAAAGGTTAATGTGTACACCCATCCTCAAAGCACCAAAAGAGAAAAGACAGTGCCTTGGATAAGGAAAGTTTCGCCACGTCCTAGGAAACGAGGAACTTTAGAAAGTCCCAGGATGAATTCATCAGGAAAAGGCGCTCCAAAGACTTATGTGGAACATGGAACAGTTTGTTTTGGTTTACCTTTTCTTTTCATTTTTTCCTTCTCTTATTTCATTGTTAAGAAGTATTGTGCGAGTCTTGGGACAAGGAGAAATTTAGCATTTGTAGTTAAATCCAGAAAGCTGCTAATAAATGTCTGAAGTGTATGTAAAGCGGATTCTTACTGGCTTTTAGTGCTCCAACTTCTGTATTTCCCTCATTTATGGGGGGGGGGGCAGTTTCCACTGACGTTATCGCACGGGCACACGTACAACTTCACTCGGAACTCCGGGCAACTGATTTGCTCTGAAATGGTCATAAAGGTAACCGCGCATCAGTGTAAAGGTAAAAGCTTTCTCTTACCCCTTACTGGCAAAGGCGCTCAAGCGCCAGGCTCAAAAAGTCAAGCGAGAACCAGCCACACGCGTTCAAGTGGCAAAAGGAAAACGCGCAGCGACTACTTTTCGGAGAGTCTGAACTCGACTTCGCAAAGACCCACACAAACCTGAAGCAAGTCCAGAGCCGGAGGGAGAACAGGGGCCTCGACTGAGCTTTCCCAGAAAACGCCACCCTATCCCAGTCCTAGAAAGGGGACCACAGGCGAAAGCAGGGCACTCCTGGCGCCGCTCCGTAAGGAAACTTCGCTTGGGCAGCCCAGGGACCCTTCTCGGAGAACTGGGTTGGGCTCTCGGGAAGATGCCGCCCCGCACTAGCTAGAACTAGCCTGTCTACCTCCTCGGAGTGCCAGGGGGCGGCGTCTGGACAAGGGGAACCCCGTCTCCGGGGGACTGAGCCAGCAGGGGAGCGCTTCCCCTGTGTCGCTACGATCAGAGGGTGCTCCGGGGGTGGGCCAGGGACGAGGGGCCCACTAAAGACCTGTTGGGGAAGGGACAGCCCATTTGCCTTTACCTGTCGCCGAGGTTAGGAGCTGCGGAGTCTGTGTCCGCTGCCGGTGGGCAGCGCGCTCAGGCGGCTCTGGCGTCCAGTACACTAAGTTGAGCTAGCGCCCCACGTAGCCGGCAGAGCTTCATTCACACAGCCCAGTCAGGGAGGAGGGGGAGCGGAGCGGGCGCGCGGCTCATGTGACAGGCGCCTCCAGAGTATCAGCTCAGCCCAGCGGGCGTCTGCGCGTGCGCGCCACGGAGGGCCCTAGCCCGGCACCTCGGCCCGGGCAGGGAGGGGGCACGGCAGCCTAGGAGGAGCTGCTGGGAGGAGTTTCAACATGCGCAACCGCAGTAGGACGGCCCGGCTCGCTGCCATATTTAATGAGGACTGGGCGGGTCCAAGCCCAGTGCTGGGCGTGTTAGTTGCTTTTGAAACCAATGCCCATTCTGTTTCACCGTTTCAAGCCTGTCAGTCCCTTGATTTTGGTTCTGTCCTTAGCATGAAACTGTTTATCACGAACTTCTGGCTCACAGAGTGGTTACTAGTAGAAAGCTAATACTAATAACATCAGATCATATATTTTGAGCCTCATATATGCCAGGCACTGTCCAAAGCCCTTTACTCATTTTTTCATCTCACTCATGATAACCCCATGAAGTATGTACGATTATTTCTCCATTTTTTTATTCATAAGAATGCAGAAGCTCAGAAGGTTAAGAAAATTTTCCAGCCTCACATAATAGTAGGAATAAGAATAATGTTCAACAATGGTGATACTTATAGCAACCAAGTTGATCCTTATAGTAACACTGGAAAATCTATGTTGCAGTTATTGGTATTTTCTGCATTTTACTCATTACAAACAAAGGCTCAGAAAAATAAAACTTATAGAAATAATAAGCGGCACATTCCAACAAAGATTTGACTCCAAAGCTCTTGCCCTACGGTTTGAAGAAATAGCCCCTCTCCTGTTTTAAAGAAAATAAAACTTTGGCCAAATGGAGTGCATTTACTTAGTTAAAATGAACCCACTAATAAAGGTACTGCAAGAACTGAGATTGAAACCAATATCATCAATCCAAATAATATAACTAGAGCCCAAGTACTCTAATTCAGCATCTACTGCAGTGAACAATTTTGAATGCCTACTTTGGACAGCTTAAGTATACAAATCCTATATCTTAGCCCAATCAGCATAAAGTCCAAAGACAAATCTGTAAGCCAACACAGCCAAACATCTAACCTATTGCAATGAGGATATCACACACCAAGGGGGGGGGGGGGAACATGGTCATCTCAACAAACAAGCAAAAATAAAACATAGGGTCATTATAGGAACTGGAGGAAAGATAGATAATAGGTGAATTTAAAAGAAAACTTTTCTTTGAAAATGTGTTTGAATGGACTGGGCATGTAGCTCAAGTGGTAACACTCTCACCTGGCATGTGTGGGGCACTGGGTTCGATCCTCAGCACCACATAAAAATAAAATAAAGATGTTGTGTCCACCGAAAACTAAAAATAAACATTAAAAAAAATCTCTTTCTCTGTCTTTAAAAAAAGAAAGAAAGAAAAAGAAAATGTGTTTGAGTAAATTAGTCATAGTGTGTTAGAATTTATGTATTTTGGCCAACACATCCCTTCATGCCCCTGAAAGAAAGTCACTTTGTCTTTCTACCTAGCACTAAATAAAAAGACATTGAAAAAAATTTTAAAAAGCATTTGTTTGATAAACTTAAAGCAAAGGACTGTGTCACATGGTGTCTCCACCAGGTCTGAATTGTGAAGTGAACTCAGATTTCTGTATCCTTGGGAACTACAAAGTAAAGATAGATGTGGAATGTCATGTCCAGATATCCCTTATCTGCAGCTCTGCACCTGGGTTGAAAATCAAGGCTACTTCTCTTTATCCAAGAAACTTGTATCCTACAGACAAATGTGGGATGATTTATTGTTATGGATATTATTTCAAGCAGCAAAGTTTCCAAAGAAACTTAGACTTTAGAGAAACTTTAGAAAACAAAGTGCATTTTAAAAATATTTTCACTTTACAGCTGCTGTGTAGGGAACTGTAGAGAATTGTCTGAGCTATAACTAGAACGCAAACTGGGACCTGATTTCAAAGGATCCTGAAATTGGACTGAATTTGTGCTTAATTCAGAAAGTGACTGAGAAGAAAATTGAGCACTTTTATTTGTTGGTGTCTTGTTGGGTGTAAATTTCTGATTTTGGAGATTGAACCCAGGGCCTTGTGCATGCCACTCACTCACTCTATTCCTGAGCTACACCCCTAGCTCAAGAACTGGGGTTTTTCAGCAAGGCAATCCCTTTACTGGAACTCTTCTTTAAGAAGGTGAATCTGGGGTGATTGTTTAAGGAGAGGTTTGTTTGTATGTTCCCCCCCCCTCAATCCCACTATCCACCCCCATTATTGCAGGGTAGGAAAAAAAAAAAACAAGAGTTTATTTGTAGATACAGGCCCTGGTGAAATAGAAGAGGCAGGAAAAGACAGGCATAAATAATGCAATTATAGTTGGAGAGGTAAAAAAGAAAGTCCAGAATACAAGCTAACACTAGAATAAAACACCTCTTCCTCAGATAAAGGAAAAAATTGGTTGAAGAATAGCAATCCAGTTGGAAGCAAACTTGTCTCTGAAAGGATGCCTCTGCAGACCGAATATATTGGCTTGACTTAGGGTATTTGTGGTATAATTTTATGAGAGAGAGAGAGAGAGAGAGAGAGAGAGAGAGAGAGAGAGAGAGAGAGAGAGAGAGAGAGAGAGAGAGAGAGAACGCAAGCTTGGAGCAAGGTGGTTTATAGAAATTATGAAAGGGCTGCAGTATACAAAGATTGCCACTTGGTGTCGCCACTGACCGCTGACAGCACGGAGGGCTCCACGGAGGCGGAGGTGGGGGGTTCTTGCTTTAGAAAATGTACGTTTAAAAGAAGAGAGAGAACGTTTTATCTTTTACAAATTGCACAACAAAGCAGTTGTGACAGTGGTGTCTGGAGCCAGACTGCTCGGGCTCAAAGACAACCAGAACCCAACACTTATTAGCTGTGATCCCTCATTTGACTTACCTAATTTCACTCTGCTTCTGGTTTCTTATCTGTAAAATGGGATAATAGGATTAAATGTATTAGTAGATGTCGAACAGTTATAATAGATTAAGTTTTAAACAAATTAAAGCTAGATAATTATGATCAAGGCCCCTTCAGCCTTTGGATCACCACTTTTTAAAAGGAGTTATTTATGTGGTGTCACTGCCAATATCCCTTACCGGACAAAGAAGTCAGGGTGTGGTGCTAATGAACCAAAGTTAACGGTTTAACCAAGAAGTACGGATTCTGAGTGTTAAATCTGTTTTCTTCCCCATGGCCCAGAGCACACTCCGGAAAACCTCAGCTTGGCCAAAAGAGTGAAGAAAGATCAAAATAAATAAATAAGTCCTGTAGAGAATATTGAAAAAGATGTTCTCTACTCCCCACCCCCTGCAAGATACTCAACAGACTGATGATCAAGAGCCGTTTTAGGTCCAAGAAAGCACAAAGTAGGGCTGGGGCTATAGCTCAGTTGGTAGAGTGCTTGCCTCACATGCACAAGACAAAGAAAGCACAAAGTAAACACGATGTGATCTTAAAAGTTAATTATATATTTAAAAAGAGAAAACAACAGTGTATTTCTCTGTATAATAAAAGGTAGCACTTTAAAGTTAGTTTAGCAAGATAATTCCCATGGAACAATAGATCATATAGATCGTGGTGACACTTAAACCGTCAAACTGTCATGTATAGGGCATGACAGTTTTATCTTTCCTTTTGAAATTGACATCGCAAAAGAGACTGAAATAGTTACGTGATGATTACATGACCATGTAGAGTAGTGAGTGAATGTGTCTGGTTTTATTTTTGTCTAATCTTTCTACCTTTTGTAGAGCCTTTACTACTGTGCCAGCCACTGTAGGGAATACTAGTTTTTTGTTGTTGATGTTGTTGTTATTCGTTTGTTTGTTTGCTGAGGATTGAACCCAGAGTCTCACACATGCCAAGTATGCACTCTATCACTGAAGGATACTCCCAGTCCAGGTACAAGTTTTAAAGTGAAATATCTGGGGTATTCAATGAATGCTGGGGATGGTTCTAGAAAATGGTGCAGAATAAAAGAAAATGAACAAAGTTCTCTAACTCATGGAACCTATTAAGGTAGTAGGTTAGGAAATTCTGAAAATAGAGTGATCTGAAGTCGTTTTAATTGTTCTATATCTGGAGAGCTGACTATCAAAATTAATTAATGGCTTCTATACTGATAAAGAATAGCTAATATCATAATTGGAGAAATACTAATGAAAAATACAGTGAGACACCTTTGGCAAATATAAAAATATTGATAAGAGCTATGTCAACAAACCAAGGAGAATATTCTCATAAATTGCTGGTGGGAGTGCAATTAGTCAGTTGAGGAAAATGGTGCAATAACTATAAAAATTTTAAATATATGGACTTAGATCCCATTTCATTTCTAGGGATTTCTCCTTCAATAATAAAAATGGGAAACAATCATAAATCCCTCAATAAGGGGTCTGCTAAAATATATAATGGAAAATTTATCCAATGGAAAAAAAGAAAGGACTTTATGTACTTATATGTAAAATTATCTTCAATACATTATCTGGGGAAAAGCAAAATATAGAGTTGCGTACTTAATTTTGTGCCATGGAATTATATTTCCTGAATATATATATATATATATATATATATATATATATATATATATATTTTTTAATCACAGTGAATCAGGAGACTGAGGCAGGAGGAACAAAAGTTTGAGGCCAGCCTTGGCAATTTAGCAAGGCCCTAAGAATCTTAGTGAGACCCTGTCTCAAAACAAAAACATAAAAGGGTGGGAATGTGGCTCAGTGATAAAGTGTTTCAATCTCCAATACCGAGAGAGAGACAGAGAGGGGGGGTGGAGGAGAGGAGAAGGAGGGGAGGAAGAGAGAGAGATTGAGAGATTTTTTTTAATAACCTGTCAAGGATAGTGATTAGTTTGAAGAGCCAGTTGGTTAACTTACTCCTTAGTGCCAGCTAAAGAAAGAACTTGTTAGTCTGTGAACATATACTAGCACATCTATGATATGCAAAATCTCAGTCTCTAATTGGGTCCAGCATTATTTTTAACAAATGGTTTTCATGAGAAATTTTACTTTCTAAAAAAATCCATGTCAGGGGCTGGGGTTGTGGCTCAGTGGTAGAGCACTTGCCTCACACATGCAAGACCCTGGGTTCAATCCTCAGCACCACATAAAAATAAATAAGTGAAATAAAGGTATTGTGTCCAACTACAACTAAAAAATAAATATTAAAAAAAATCCCATGTCAGGTTGCCCTTTATGTAAGAGAAGTACAAGGCTAGCTTACACTTGAAGGGAAAGGAAAGGCCCTTTTTCCCCAAATGCACTGTGTACCCCATACTTTCTTTAAACACAGTAGAAAAATTAATTACTGGAAAAATGAAATAAAAACAAAGACATACAAAATACAAGCCACATTCTTTTATGACAATTCAATAGACACAGAATTAGTCCATCAAATTGTTGTTAAGGTTTAGAAACATTCACTCTCAATTCATTCTGGTTTGATAAGAACCAATAATAAGTAGTTTGTGGACTGGCACTGGGCCACAGACCACACTTTGAACTTTACTGCCTGAGAGCACTACCAAAGCATCCAACTCACTCTAGGGTTTCCATAAATGCTGGTTTAATACATCATTCTTTTTTTTTTTTTCTTTTTCTGGTATCAGGGATTAGAACCAGGGGTGCTTAACCACTGAACCACATCCTCAGCCTTTTTTTATTTTTTGTTTAGAGAGAGTCTTGCTGAATTGCTTAAGGTCTCACTAATTTATGCTGAAGCTGGCTTTGAACTTGCGATCCTCCTGCCTTAGACTCTCCAGTCGCTGGCATTATAGCTGTGCAGCACCACCCCTGGCTTAATACATCATTCTTACAGAGTGTTTTCACATCTTTTTCTCCCTTCTATCCTCACAACATATTCAGAGTTAAAAGGAGCAGATGTCACCATCCCCATCTGTCAGAAGAGTAAGTTAAGGTACACAGACTAAGTGATTTCCCTGGTTTCAGAGAGCAAGTGTCAGAATGCCAAATTCATCTGTCTCCTATTGCACTTTGTGACAATGGCACTACATAAGACCTCCAGTCAAAGAGAATTTCAAAAGAGTTCCAAGAGATGGAAAAAAACTACTTTGTTTTCCGAATGACATCACGTTGACAGTAGAGCATGATACAGCAGAAAAGCTAGTTTGGAATCCAGGCTTGAGCAAGAGATTTTACTTCTGAGTCTGTGTCCTTATCTCCAAAGGGAGTAATAAGAGTTTCTCCACAAAGCTTCACTAAGAACTAAATGGTAAAATAAACAGTCGCAAAGTTCAGAAAGTATGACTGTTTAATATTAGGCTCAGTTTAGAACGCCTGCATTAAAGAACTTTTTCCATATTTTCATCATATGGAATGTGTGCCATCTACTGGTAGAGTAAAGAACACCATTCTAGAAAGAGGACATTGCTGTCTGGAGAAATGGATCTATGAAACATGTCCTGGTCTTTTTCTTTTACCTTGGCTACGAGAAAGCCTGGAGTTCATTGTTTGGTCCAAGCTTAGCATGGGACTCAATAGATTTTATTTTTCCATATTTTTATTGGTGCATTATAGGTGTACATAATAATGGGGATTGTATATTTTATTAAACTCACACACCCTAGTTCCATTTTATTTTTCCTATCTGTATTTTCCCTTGGTCTGATCATCTCATTTTTACAAACCTTTGTAGTCACTTTAAACACCTTTCAAATAAACAGAATAATGATTTACCAGATCATTATCTTGCCCAGTTTTATGAATTTGACAAGAATACTTTCTATTTTGTTTTTGCTGGTGGTCCATTATCCTGGTAACTTCCAGAATCTAACAATATAATAGTAGATAAGTTAACTTTTAGATATAATGGAAGTAAAAAGAATTCAAATTTAGGGCTGGGGACGTGGCTCAAGCGGTAGCGAGCTCGCCTGGCATGTGTCCGGCCCGGGTTCGATCCTCAGCACCACGTACAAACAAAGATGTTGTGTCCGCCGAAAACTAAAAAATAAATATTAAAAATTCTCTCTCTCTCTCTCTCTCTCTCTCTCTCTCTCTCTCTCTTAAAAAAAAGAATTCAAATTTAAAATAAAACTTTAAGACTCCAAGCCTAAGAATATTAACAGGACTGTTATCAAAAAGTGCTGAGACACTACAACATGAGTGAAGTGGCATCTCCATTTATTTACACACTGAGTACTTATTCTGTGTCATACACTGCTCTTGGTACAGAAAACACAACAGTAAACAACATGACAAGAGCCCATGCCTTTGCTGAGCCTACACTTTTGGGATGTGGAAGTGAAGTCAGATGATGAAGAGATAAACAAAAATAATATTCTGTGGTAGGCATGGGAAGTAAGTGCTATGGGAGAAATTAAGCTGTGAAGGAGGATATAAAGGAAAGTTACAACTTAAAATAATGAGAAGGTCTTGTGAGGAGTCATTTGAAGTGGGACTTGAGAAATAACTTGAAGGAAGGAACTAAGAGAAGAGGCCATGCTGGTGCCTGGAGGAAAAGCATTAAAGTTGAGGTTGAGGGAAAGCCAGGGGGAGGGCTCTCGGATGGAAGCTTGCCTGGTGTGAGTGGAACAGCTGGTGTAAGAGAAACAGCAAGGAAGACAGAAGTTGGTGAAGAGGTCAGAAAACTAACAGTGGGTCAGATCCTGACCAGCCATAAAAGGACTTTGACTTTTGCTCTTATTTGAGCAATGGCTTAGGAGTCCTGGGAGGATTTCAGAAAAGGGATAATAGGATTTGATTTCTCCCTTGAAAGGATTGTTCTGGTTATTGAGTTACATAGGAGGGCAAAAGTGGAAGAATCGTTAGTGAAGCAGCAGCTTCAGCAATCTAGGCAAGAGATAATGGTACCTTGGACCAAGGTGAGGGCATTAAGAGGTATTTGTCTTCAAGGCTGTACCATCAAGATTTGCTGATGGTTTGGCTGTGGGGTATTAGACAAAGAGACGTCAAGAATGATCCCAAGGTTTGCAGTGTAAGCAACTAGGAATAATGAAGGATGAGTGGGTTTGGGGAGGGCAGAGTTTGGAAATTCAGATTTTTAACCTTTTGTTCATTTGACTTTTTAAAAATTTTAACTGGGAAATGATTTCAAATTAACAGTTCAGACCCTGTTCTGTAGCTGAGTGAAAGAGTGGTTACCTCACATGCTTAAGGCCCCGGGTTCAATCCATGGCAGTGCAAAATAAAATGTTGCAAATGTTAAAGTAGTACAGGAAACATACACACATGCTATTCATACTCACCACTTATTAATATTTTTCTCTCCTTTTTAATTTTTGTTTTATTTTAATTGTTATAATAATTGTATATATTTATGGGATACAATGTAATATTTTAAAATATGTATACATTGTATACTGATCAAATCAGGGTAAGTTTTAATATTTTTAAAATTTGAATATATATTAGATACCAAGTGGAGATATTAAATAGGCAGCTAGGTGTACAAGCTGTAATTTAAGGCAGAAGTCTAGGTCAAGATAGAAATTTGAGAGTCAAAACACACTCTACGGGGTTGGGGTTTTGGCTCAGTGGTAGAGTACTTGCCTTGCATGTATGAGGCACTGGGTTCGATTCTCGGCATCACATAAAAATAAATAAATAAAATAAAGATATTGTGTTCATCTACAACTAAAAAAATATTTTTAAAAAATCACACTCTACTGTCATGTATATCTAAACAAAACAAATAAAAATTTTTTTAAAAAGAATGATTTGACAAACATCCCAATCTGAACCTCGTTAAAAAAAAAAAATTGAGAGTTAACAGCAGTTTACTATTTACAACCCTTAAGATGAAATGACCGAAGTAGAGAACAAAGCTGAGCTGTGGATCCCTCCCACATTAAGTGTTCAGGAAGCTAAGCAGGAACTGAAGAGAAAACTAAGAAAATAGCTGTGAAATCCATTCAAACAGGGTGGCATCCTGGAAACAGTGAAGATAGTGTTTCAAGAAGGAGGAAGGGAACTATGGTTGACAAAAGCAAAGTGAATATTTCAAAATAACTAGTAGAGAGGATTTAAATGTTTCCATCATAAAGAAATAATATATGTCAGGGGTAGATATATCAACTACCCTAATCATCACACAGTATATACATGTATTAAAATATTATCCTGCATTATGTAAAGTTACTATGAGTAAATTAAAAATGAAAATGTAATAAAATAAATTCAGTTTTTAAAAAGGACTAAGGAAAAAAGGGAGGGAGTGATCAACTAAATAAATCACTATTAATGGGTCAAGTAAAATGAGAATGACATTGGATTTGGAAATGTGGAGGTCACGATGACAATCCACTTTGGGAGAGTCATGGGGAATAAAACCTTAATAACAACGAGTATAGTATGGAAAAGAGGGAACTTACACTCAAGGTAAAGTGAAGGCACTTATCCTTATTTCCCCTGCTAAGAAAAACCCTAGGCATGACATATAAAACAGACTAAGATGTTTTTGAAAAATGAAAACAGGAAGGCAGACCAACTAGGGACCTAGGAATCTGAAGAATGACACGGTGCTTCAGTGCTATCAGTGGAGGTGTAGAGGAGAGCTTGATTTTTCGCCCCTTCCCAACAGGAACAAAGTACCTCTCCTGCCTCACAGTGAACATAAGGTACAGAACATGGTCTTCTATCCCCAACTGGCAGTAACAAGGCAGTGTTCCCTTCCTTGTACAATATCAGGGCCAGTTCAGAGAGAGGGTTTAAATAAGATTTAGTCATACCACATAATACCCAATAAGTCCAAGAGACAAATGAAAATAACTTGTTGGAACAAAGACCAAGAGAATCTCAAATAAGAAAAAAAAAAAAAAAAACAGATACCAAGACCCATGTGACACAGATTTTGGAACTATATTTACAAGTATTTTAAAACATGTAATAGAAAAAAATGCTTCAAAGAGCAAATATGAACAGGCTTGAAATTAATAAAAAAAAATAAGTAGAAATTTTCAGCAAAGGAATAAATGACATAAAGGAAAGTAAAGGGGAAATTTTTAGAACCAAAATCTACAATAACTAAAGTTTAAGATATCATTGAGCTTGGTACAGTGGTACATGCCTGAAATCCCAGCAACCCGGGAGGCTGAGGCAGGAGGATCACAAGTTCAAAGCCAGCCTCAGCAAAAGCGAAGAACTAAGCAATTCAGTGAGACCCTGTCTCTAAATAAAATACAAAATAGGGCTAGGGATGTGCCCCTGAGTTCAATCCCCAGTACCTTCCTCCCCCAAAATACATCTGTATAATTGAGCAACTGCTTGCAAAAAAAAAAAAAAAAAAAAAAAAAGATATCATTGTTATCGAACAGCAGAAAGGAGAATATAGAGGAGACTGAATGAACTAGAAAATAGTACAATAGGAACAACGCAGTTTAAATAACAGGCAGAGAAAACTGAACAAAGTCTCAAGGATATGTATAACTATACCAAAAAATATAATACTCATGGCTAGGAGATCTAGGAAAAAAGGAGAAAAAAATGTGGGACTGAAAACGTATTGGAAGAAATAATGACTAATATTTTCCAAAATTTGGGAAAATACATAAGCCTAGAGATTCAATAGCTAGCCAAACCCCAAACAGAATAAACCCAAAGAAGCAAATTTTTTATAAAAATAAAAAACAAAGAAAATATCTGGAAATCAGGATAACAAAGAAACACCTGCACATCCATGTTTACTGCAGCACTATTCACAATAGCTAAGACAGGGCATCAGTGTCAGTGTCCACAAACAAATGAATGAATACAGAAAATGTGGAGTACATCATTCAGCCATAAAGAAGAATGAAATCCTGTCATTTGCAGAAAAATGGAGAGAAGGAATTGAAGGACATTATGTGAATGAAATAAGCCAGATACAAAAGACAAGTATTGCATGGTCTCTCTCATATATGGAAGCTTAAAAAAATCAAACAATGTAAAGTAGTAATTAATAGAGGTTGGAAAGTGGGGGAGGGTGGATAAAAGGAGGTTGGATTTTCTCAGTGCATAGTGAATACATGTGTGAAAATATCACACTGAACCTCATCAATATGTACAGTTGATGTTAGTCAAAAATAAAAAATAATTACAGAAAAAAAATAAAAAATAATACCCCCCTTCAAAAAAAATCTTGAAAACAGCAAGTGATAAATGAGAAATGACATATTACCTAGAAGGGAAAAACTATTTGAATCAAGGCATATTTCCATTCATAAATTATGGAGGCCAGAAGGAAGTGGTACAACATTCTTCAAGTGCTGAAAAGAATAGCACATATAAAGAATTCTCAAAATTGAATGATAAAAGAAAATAAATAAAGGAGAGGGAAGACTAAAAGTTCACTGGATTAGACAAAGGGGAATGAAGGGGAGGGAGCAGAAATGGAAATAGGAAAGACAGTAGAATGAATTGGACGGAACTCCCATATGTTCATAGATGAATACACGTCCAGTGAAACTCCACATCATGTACAACCACAAGAATGGGAAGTTATACTCCACGTAAGTATAATATGTCAAAATGCACTCTGCTGTCGAGTATAACTAAAAAGAGCAAATTTTTAAAAGTACTGTAACAACATAGAAGAAAGAAAATAAACAATCCATTTTAAAATGAGCAAAAGATGTGAAGAGGCATTTCACTGAATGGTTGGCAAATACACATATTAAAAGCCATTAGGGAAATGCAAATGAAGTCTACAATGAGTATCACTACACACCTAATAGAACAGTTAAATTAAAAATCAGTGATAATACTAAATGCTGGAAAGGATGCAAAAACACTGGATGTTTCACCCGCTTGTGGTGGGAATGTACAGTGCTCTGAAAACTAAAATGGCATACTTTCCAGAATGGTACAGTAGTTTTTGAAACTAATGACACACTTACCAGATGATCAAGAACAAGTTCAAGGTTCTATATGAGAAGGAACAGAAGGTGCCCCTGACTATTATGGCTATGGTGGTGTCTGCCATTGATCAGAAGCACTTCCTATGGATCCTGAGGGCTAGTGAGCCAACCAGCATGGTCTTGATCAGCAGCCAGAGGCAAATCCACCCCATGAGCAGCATGGAGAACTTCATCCTGGTTGCAGATATCATCTAGAACATGACTGCTACACTACTTGGAGGGAAGGAAAACACTGTGCCACCAAGTTCCTTGAGGTGTACTGTGAAGAATTTGTGGTGGACAATATCATGCTGTTCTGATATCTGAGACCAAAACCTCATGGTGTACATGTACCTACCAGAGACCAAGGAGAGTTTCAGGGACATATGCATGTTGCACAAAGCGGATATCCATTCAGGCACCTATGCAAAAACATTCTGGAGGACCTTGAGACAAGGAGCCTCAAGGGACTCAGCAGGAAGTCAGTGGTGTGGGACAATATGTTGGATGGCAGCATGAGGCTTCCTGGGCTGGTGAAGATCCACCATTGTCTGCAAATGTCACACAAAGCATCATGCTGCCACAGCACACTGGCTTCAAATCTTTGGACTTTCCAGATGTCCCATTTGGCCCATTCCATCATAAAGAACACAGTGTCAAGCATTCTTCATTTTAATTAGTTCATTTTAGTTATACATAATATTAGGATTCATTTTGACATTATACGAGCATGGAATATAATTTGCTCTTGCTGCCCAAATTCTTCCTTTACTTCAGCATCATGGAGCTTGGCAAACTGGCTAAAAAGATAGGCACTGCACCTGATATTGTCCTGCATGACTTCTAAGACACCCACAGCATCACCATCCCCTTCCATCCCTGGGGATGTTGCCACTGCCCCTGTGCACTACCTATTATCCTGTTTTTGTACAAAACACAAAGAAGTGGGGGGGCAATGGGGGAAGATGATTGACAAATGCATTAACAAATGAACCTCAAGGACATTACAGTGAATGCAAAAAAGCAATCTCTAAAGGTCACATATTGTAGGATTCCATTTACACCAACATTTTCTAAATCAGAAAATTACAGAGATGGAGAACAGATTAGTGTTTGTCAAAGATTAGGGATTGCGGATGGGATATGGCTATAAACAGGTAGCAGAAAGATGCTTGTGGCAATGGAATGGTTCTTTATCTTGATTGCAGTCAGTTTACACAAATCTACATATATGATGCAATGGCACAGAACTATGCACACACATAGTGCCAATGGCAGCTTCCTAGATACATTATACTACAGTGTGTAAATGTAACAATTAGGAAAATCAGAGTGAAATTTACAAAGGACCTCTCTGTCCTATTTTTGCAACTTCCTGTGGATCTGTAATTTTTTCAAAATAAAAACTTCAAAAGGAATGGGAGAAGAGGAATTAAAGACATTGAATATAGGCAATTATAGCCAGGAATTTTGCTGTAAAAGGGAGCAGAGAAATGAAGTGGGTCGTGAGCAAAAGATGGTGACTCAAAAGAAGATTTTCAATGTGTTAATGGGTGTAATAATAGCATGATTGACACTGACAAGAAAGAACCTGTAGAGGGGAAAATTATATGAGAGGGGCAAGAGTGGAGGGAGGCTGGGGTGTAGCTCAGTGGTAGAGCGCTCACCTAGCATGTGTGAGGCACTGGGTTCGATCCTCAGCACCATATCAAAATAAGCAAATAAACTAAAGGTGTTAAAAATACAATAACAAAAAAATGCATTTAAAAAAGAGTGGAGGAAATTTCCAGGAGGAAATGGGATCTTATAAATAAGTGGAGGGGTCGGGCTCATGAGGTACAGGGACAGTCCATCAATAGTAATAAGAGAAAGGGCAGAGTATATGCACAGATTTATGTGGCTGAGTAAATGCAGTGGCAGAAATTTGTGGGCTTTGTTTTCTGATTGCCCCTATTTTCTCCCTGCAACCGGAAGCAAGGTTATGGGCTGAGAATGAGGATGTGTGCGGAGGTGTTAGAGGTTTGAAGGGAGAAGAGAAGGTATGAAATAGTTGTCTAGGAAACCAGCAGAGTAAATGGACTAGGATAATATTATGTGATTTCCTGGCAACATTAAGTGCCCACTTGAGGTTCGTGGTCTTGAATTTAAAGTGAGAGTGTCATTTTGTGTGTGTGTTTTTTTCTCCAGCCATGTTCAACTCCATAGATACAGGAGAGGAATAGGAGTCATTGGTGATAAAAGATGGAGGCTGCAAATAGGTGAAGGGAAAAAAAAACTGGAAGGGGAGATTTCAAAAAACTGAGATACCAGGGCATTGGAAAGATCAGGTATTGAGATATTGGAATAACAAAGAATGAAGGCAGAATTGAAGATAATAACAGCGAGACAGAGGCTCAAATGTTTGAGAAACTGGGGGTGGGGCACCTGAAGAACTATAGAAAACAATAGCAAGATAGGAAATGGATAATATATTCTTTTACAGAGAATCACAGATGGTGATTTTTTAAATTTATTCTTTTTAGGTATACATGACAGTATATTTTGACATACATGAAAACAGTGTATCTTATTCTAATTATGATCTCATTCTTGTGGTTGTACATGATGTGGCATGTCACTGGTCATGTATGCATATATGTACATTCATATACGAATACAGACAGTGATTTTTAAGGAAGAGAAAGAGAGAATAACCTGGATGCAGCAGTGAGGGATCTGAGAGGCTGAGAGGGCTGTAGGGTCCTTGGGTAGATCCAGATTTTAGTTATATCAAGAAGGTGAGGGGAACAGTCAGCAGACAGGAAAAAGAGAAGATTTTGCTGATGATTTTGAATTCTTGATAAGGAACTATAGAATATCTCATCCAATCTAGGACCCTATTGAGAATGTTGAATGCTAAATTGAGCAGGGCCAAGGCACACCATGTGTAAACTGAAATTGTTCTGGGCAAACCAGGACTATGGTTTTAGAGAACAAAACAGAAGGATTTCTGGATCTGGAAAAGGCTAAGTGGTAGAGATAAGTTATGGAAATAAACAACATGGGGGTGGGACTTAGAAGAAGAGACACAAGGGTAGTGACCAAAGAGCCTCAGGGTTCTTGTGATGACTGATATAAGCAAATTAGAAAAGCATATTTCTGGTGATCTGAGGTAGGTAGACATGGCCATGTCTGAAAGTGTTTAGAGAAAGAGTAGGTGGTCAGGGCTTGCCTTCCCTCCTGCTGATTGGAGATACATCATCCTGGAGGCAGGGAGTTCTACTCCCAACCTATAAGGACAGTAACTTGATCCTGCACCCCACTGATGAAGACCTTGATATTTCTGAAACTGTTCATGCTTCCAATATGAATTGTTGTAGGAACTGGGCCTGGACTGACTATGGATAAGGAAGTTAATTAACCTAGCTGTGAACAGCTAAGGATGGTAGAGGCAAGGGATTTCGTGGTATTTCCCACAGGAACCATAAAGAAACACACTGCCATTGCCTGTGAAAGCTAAATAAGTTATCATAGGAATAGAGAGTAGAATAGAGGTTGTCAGGGGACTGAGAGGGGATTGTAGAGTTAGTGCTTCATGGGTAGAGATTCAGTGTGAGCAGGCAAAGAAGACCTGGAGATGGATGGTGCTGATGCTTGCACAACAATATGAATGGACTCAATGCCTTTAGATTGCATGCTTGAAAACAGCTCAGATGTTAAATTTCATTATATATATATATATATATATATATATATATATATATATATATATATATAAACAAACAAACAAGGTCTTATATACCTTAAAGTTTGGGGGAGGGATGGTATTGTTTCGATTTTGGGGGGGGGTAGGTACCAGGGATTAAACTCAGGGACACTCAACCACTGAGCCACATCCCAGCCCTTTTTTTTCTATTTTATTCAGAGACAGGGTCTCACTGAGTTGCTTAGCACCTCTTGAGCTGCTGGATTACAGACGTGCAGCACTACACCCTGCCTGGGATGGCATCTTTTTATTGAACAAAATGTTTGAAACATAGAAAGTCAGTTTGAAACCACAAGGAAAAGTAGAGCTTGGTTTTCTGAAGACTCAAACCACATTCCTGACATTGTCCTACTGAGGAAAATCACCAAGTGGGATACATCCTACATAGCCATAAAAGATGCTATTACCAGGAAATGTTGGCCAAACTTGTGTGTTTATCTCCCAGCAGAGCTCCATGAGGCTGATGATCTCCTTTGGACAGCACTTAGTGATGTCTTCCACACTTGGCCTGTCCCTGGATGTTACCCACATTATCAGCTGCTGCTCACAGATGGCATTCTCATATGGCTCCTTATTTGCAAACATTGCCCAACACACTATGCCAAAGCTGCTCACATATAACTTCTCCATGGGTTTGCATTGATATCATTCAGGTGCTCAAGGGCCTTGTAGAGTGTGCCACCATTTTTCTTAGAGGTGCTGTTCACTTTCCTCTGCTCATTGTGTTCCTCTTTAGTCAGTTTGCTCCACATCTTAAAGGAAGAAATGTCGAGGTCTGCTATCTTTATGTGAAAGACATGATCAATATGGATTCTCAGGCTTCAAGTCCTTGTGTATCACATCTTCTCCATGTAAGTAGCACATTTTTTTTCCAGTGGTCTCCACAAGGATCCCTCCTTTTACAGAAAGCAGGACACTGATTTCAGAGTTAGTTTCCATGGCAAATTTCCAGAAGTTCAGTTGAGGGAGGAAGGATGATGGGAGAGTCAGAGTTAGCTCAGATGCAGAAGCCTCACTAGGGAAAGCTGCTGGAGGTCATGAGAGCCCTCACCAGGGTGCACCAGGATCAGAGCTTGAGAGGTCAGGAGTGTCCCGCCTGCTCTGCACCCCCAGCTCATGGGGCCAAGCCCTTGGCCCAGGAATCCAACTGCACTCCCTCAGCAAGTCCTGCAAAGCCATGTACTGCCTGTGAAATATATTTTATCTCCCTTTTCAATATTTGTTTCTGTTATTTCCCCTTCTTTGTATCATTGTAGTGCAATCATTTCAATATCATGTTGGGTAATAATGTTACTAAGATTGCTGTAGGTTTGGGAAAGATATCCTTCTCTGCTTCTATATCTGTTGTTTTTTATTTGTTTGAACAGTTTTTGAATTTTAGTTGCTTTTTTACAACTAAGATGATATGAGTTTCCTCCTTTGTATTTATTAACATGGTGAATTATATTAAGATTTCCTTATTGAGCCACTCTTGAAATAATGAGTTAAACCCTATATGTTTATATATTTTAAAATGTTTGTATGGAAATAAATCTGCTTGTATTTGGGCTAGGAATTTTTCCTTTATGCTTAAAATCAAGATTGGCCTATAATTTGTTTTTTAATGTACTACCTCCGATTTGGAAATCAAGATTATTCTAGCCTCAAAAAAATGTAGTTTTCCTACTCACCAGGAAAGTAGGAGTTAAATATTTTTTGAAAGTTGGCTTAAAAACTATGATAAAACCATTTTGGTCTTCTCCAAGGGATTTTTTTTTATTACCTATGTGATTTACTTAGAGGTTACTAGAGTATTCAGCTTTTGAAAGTACCTTGTATGTTTTGGCTACAAATCCTTTGTTTAATATGAATTTACAAATATTTTAATCCCAATCTTCAGCTTGTCTTTTAATTCTCTTAAATATCTTTCTAAGAACAGAAGATCTTAATTTTGACAAAGTCCAATTACCAATTTATTTTTATGGCCCATGCTTTTGGTATTATATATAAGAAATACATACCTAATCCAAGATTATGTTTTTAAAAATACCCAAAACATGGTATTATATATAAAAAATATCTACCTAATCCAAGATTTTTTTCTAATATGTTTTTTCAGAGGTTTTAAAACTTTCAATTTTTCATTTAGACATATGACATTTTGAGTTAATTTTTATATATGGAAAGAGGCGTTTGTCAAAGTTTATTTTTGCATATGGATATCTAATCACTTGAGCAACATTTATTGAAAATACTGTCCTTTTGCTAATTAATTGCCTTTGTGACTTTGTCAAAAATCAATTCTATGTGCCTATATTTTGTACTCTATTCTGTTCCATTGATCTATTTTACCCATGTTCATGCAAATTATACTGTCTTGATCACTGTAACCTTATAATAAGTCTTAAAGACAATAGCTTTAAATATTCCAAAATTATTTTTCCTTTTCAAAATTGTATTTGATTATTCTAGGTTCTTAGAATTAAAATATGATTTCTGGAATCAACTTGCAAGTTTCTCCCCAAAAAAGTCTGATGAGATTTTGATTGGGATTGCATTAAATCTATAGACCAATTTGGGGAAAGTTGATATCCTAACAATATCGAGTCTTCAGATCCATGATCATTATATACCTCTCAATTTATTTAGACATTTTGTAATTTCTTTCAGCAATGTTTTCTAGTTTTTAGTACACAGATCTTGCACATATTTTGTTAAATTTTTATTTCTAAGTATTTTATATATTTCAACACTATAGTAAATAGCATAGATGTTTTTTTTTAATTTGAATCTCTGTTATTTTGCAGCTAGTTTATAGAAATGCAATTGGTTTTTGTTTATCAATCTTGTACTTTTCAAGATTGGTAAAGTCATTTATTAGTCTTAGTAATTTCCTTTGTGGATTCCTTAGGATTTTTATATAGACTATCTTATCATCTTAGTATAAAAAGAGTTTTACTTCTTTTCTACTCTGAATGCCTTTTGTTTCTTTGTCTTGCTTTATTGTACTGTCTAGGACCTCCAGTAGAACAATGAATGTAAGTAGAGGGCAGATATCCTTCCTGTGTTTCTGATCTTGGAGATAAAACAGTTTTTCACCATACATATGTTGCTACATGTAGAGTTTTTTTGTGGATTTTCTTCAACAGATTGAGAAGGTTGCCCTTTTGCCTAGCTTGCTAAGAATTTTCATTATGAAGTGATGTTTAGTTTTGTAAAATGCTTTTCTGAATCTATTGAAATGATCATATGGCTGTAACTTTTCATATTTTAATATGGTGAGTTGCATCATGTGGTTTTCAAATGTTCAATTTCTCTTTGTATTCTTAGAATAAATCACTTGTTCATAATGGGTAAAATTTTATTAAGAATTTGTGCATCAATATTCATGATAGAGGGCTGGGGATGTGGCTCAAGCGGTAGGGCGCTCACCTGGCATGTGTGCAGCCCGGGTTCGATCCTCAGCACCACATACCAACAAAGATGTTGTGTCCGCCGAGAACTAAAAATACATAAATATTAAAATATTCTCTAAAAAATATTCATGATAGATATTACTTACATTTGTGTGGATTTTGGTGTTCTTTTTGCTTTTTTAAAATTAAAAAATTAGGGGCTGGGGTTGTGACTTAGTGGTAGAATGCTTGCCTAGCACATGTGAGGTACTGGGTTCGATCTTCAGCACCACATAAAAATAAATAAAGATATTGTGTCCATCTACAACTAAAAAATATATTAAAAAAATTAAAAAGAATTATTTTAGTTGTAGATGGACACAATACCTATATTTTTATTTATTTTTACGTGGTGCTGATGATCGAACCCAGTGCCTCACAAGTGTTAGGCAAGTGCTCTATTTCTGAGCTACAGCCTCAGCCCTTTTATTAATTTGTTTTTTCTTTGTCTCATTTGGGTATGAGAGTAATGATGACCACATACTATTAGTAAGTGTTCTCTCCTCTTCTGTATTCTGGAAAAGTTTGTGCAGAATTTGTATTATTATTTCCATAAGTATTTGATAGAATTCACCAGTGAAGCCATCTGTGCCATGAATTTACTTTGTGGGAAGGTTGATAAATAAAAATTCAATCTCTTCTTTAGTAGTGGGGAAGTTCTGGTTATCTGCTTTTTCTAGAGTGAGCTTTGATAGTTTGTTTCTTTTAAAAAAATATTCTTTAATTATAGTTGGACACAGGAAACTGGCTTCATTTTATTTATTTATTTTTATGTGGTACATAGGATTGAACCCAGCTCCTCACACGCATGAGGCAAGCACTCTACCACTGAGCCACCACCCCAGCCCCTGACAGTTTGTTCTTTCTGATTATTTGTCCATTTTATCGATGTTGCTGGATTTATTGGTATCAAGTTGTTTGGGATGTTCCCTCATTTTCTTTTTCATGCTTCCAAGATCTATAGTGATGTTCCTCTCTTTTGTTCTTTTTTTTTTAAAGAGAGAGAGAGAGAGAGAGAGAGAGAGAGAGAGAGAGAGAGAGAGAGAATTTTAATATTTATTTTTTAGTTCTCGGCGGACACAACATCTTTGTTGGTATGTGGTGCTGAGGATCGAACCCGGGCCAAACGCATGCCAGGCCAGCGCGCTACTGCTTGAGCCACATCCCCAGCCCCTCTCTTTTGTTCTTGATACCAGTAATTATATCTTCTGTTTTTGTTATTTCTCAAACTGAATAGAGGTTTGTGAATTGTATGAGGTTTTTTTTTTTCAAAGAATCCACTTTCAGTTTCATTGATCTTTTCTATTGTTTTTCTATTTCATTTTATAGTGATTTCTCCTCCAATACTTATTTTCTATTCTGTTTGATGTGTGTTCACATTGCTTCTTTTCTATTTTCCTAAGATAGTGCTGTACGTTTCCTTCTAAGCACTGCTGTAGTTGTCACCCTCAAATTTTGATGTCATATATTAATTTTCATTCAGCACAAAATGCTTTCTAATTCCCTCTTTGATTTCTTGATTTTAAAATCAAGAGATTTAAACATATTTATCCACATAGTTACTTTTTTGATCTCTTCATTTTATTATGTAGATTCACTTCTTTATGTATATATTTTTTATGTAGACCTGGTGTTCTTCTTCCTGAAAGCCTAACTTTAGCATTTCTTGTACCACTGTTCCACTGGTGATGAATTTCTTCAGCTTCTGTGCAACTACAGAGTTCTTCATTTTTCCTTCTTTTTTAAAGTATTTTGGCTAGGCAAAGAATTCTAGGTTGATGGTTCTTCATCAGTCCTTTAAACATATTGCTTGACTGTTTTCTAGCTTACATGGTTTCTGATGAAAAATATGCTATCATTTTTATCTTTGTTACTCTCTACATAATGTGTCTTTTTCTGGCTCTCTTTAAGACGTTTTTCTTTGTCTCTTTTTTCTTGAGTAAACTGATTTCAACAACTTTATGTTTTTTATGCTGGGAATCTGAACTTTTTACGTTTGTAGGTTTCTTTATTTATCATATTTAGGAATGTTTGTCATTATTTCTCCTAATAATTTTTCTTTGGCATCCTTTCTCTCCTCTCTTGAGAATAACACATTTATTAGGCTGCTAGCACTCATCCCACAGCTCACTGATTTTCTGTTTATTTATCAGACTTTTTCCTGTGTGTGATTCTTTTTGGATCATTTTTATTACCATGCCCTTCAGATTCACTAAACTGATTTTTTTTTTTTGCTCTCCACTACCCCTCACCCCCTAATTATTTTTAATTGCAAGACCTAATCTGCTGTTAATCACATCCAGTGCACTTTATACCATAGACATATTTTTTATCTCTACAAATTCATTATAGATCTTTTTTATATATTCTATTTCTCCCCTTAATGTGTTTATGCTTCCCTCTATGTATCTGAAAAATAACAGTTGTTGCAATGTCCTTGACTACTAATTAGATCATCTATGCCATTTATGGGTCTGTTATTGAGTTCTCTCCTTATTATGAGTCATTTTTCTTGCTTCTTTGCATACCTGATAAAATTTTTTATTAAATGCCAGATATTTTGAATTTTATGTTGTTTTATACTGAATTTTACATATTTCTCTTAATAATTTTAATTGTTTTTGAAAATGTAGTTAAGTTTCATGGAAAGAGTTTGATCCTTTTGAGACTTTTTTTTAGTCTTTGTAGAGGGAAATTCTGGAACAGTAAACAGAGATAAAATTGAATATTTCTTGTTGCCAAAGGGAAAAAAGTCCTTTCTTTGTAATATTTTTTGAGAAACCTAGTATTTGTTAATCCTTCCTCTTTCCCTTTGATATACATATAGTTTTTAAAGACTAAGCCTCTTGCCAGCTTTGTAGCCCAGGAAGGTTTTTCTTAAGGGACTTGGGAGCCGTCTCTTTGAATTGCAAACATTAAGGAAGATAGCATCCCTGTATCTCCCTGTCATCCTATGAGTTGAGCATAGATGCCTTGCTCTTAGCTGTAAACACCTGCTTGTCATAAAGATAGAAGTTTGATTTTTCCTTCAGATAAGGGCAGTTAGCTAGCACAGATGGCTAATCCAATTACTATGTGAACTTAGGATGAACTAGGAAAAATTTACTGTAAGTCCTCCCTTATCTGCCTAAATATTTTCCAAGATATTACATGGATGCCTGAAACCGTGGATAGTACCAAACCTTATATATATGTATATTTCCTTTTTAAAAAATGTTTTAGTTGTACATGGACACAATATCTTTTTAATGCATTTATTTAATGTGCTGCTGAGGATTGAACCCAGTGCCTCACACATGGGAGACAAGTGCTCTACAACTGAGCTATGGTCCCAGCCCTATATGTAAATTTCTTATATATGTTTTCTATAAATTTTTCCTATACATAGTACTAAATTCTGTATATTTTTCCTATACATACATACCTATGATAAAGTTTAATTTATAAATGAGGCACAGTAAGAGATTTACAATTCCTAATAATAAGATAGAACAATTATACTACTATAATATAATAAATATTGTTTAGACAGGTGCAGTGGCACAGGTCTGTAATCCCAGCAGCTCCAGAGGCTGAGGCAAGAGGATCTCAAGTTCAAAGCCAGCCTCAGCAAAAGCGAGGCCCTAAGCAACTCAGTGAGACTCTGTCTCTAAATAAAATACAAAATAGGGCTGGGGATGTGGCTCAGTGGTCAAGTGCCCCTGAGTTCAATCCCTGATACCAAACAAATAAAAAATTAAAAAAAACATTATTTAACATTAATAAATTGTTTACTTCTGGATTTGCCATTTAAGAATTCATATTAAATATTAATTTTATACTTTCCATTTCATATTTAATATTTTCTGACTTACAGTTGACCTTGGGTAACTGAAACCATGGAAAGTGAAGCCACAGATAAGGGGGGATTACTGTGTAGGTATCCCTCAGTATCTGAGAGAGATCAATTCCAAGATCCCCTGAGGATATAAAATTCTGCAGATACTCAATTTCTTTATATAAAATGGTAAAGTATTTTTATGTAATCTATGCAAATCATCTTGTATACTTTAAATAATCTCTGGATTACATATAATACCTAATGCTATATAAATATTTTCTATACTATGTTGTTTAGGGAATATTGATAAGAAAAAAAAGTCTGCACAGGTTCAGTATAGATGCAACATTTTTTCTTCAAATATTTTTGACCTGCCATTAGTTGAATTTACAGATCCAGAACCCAAAAGTGTATACCAAAAACTACAAACTTCCAGTGGAAAAAATCAGTGAAGGCCTAAATAAATTTTTGTTAAAGAATTTGAAGACTTAACATAGTAAAGATGTGAATTTTCAGAGCTAGGATTGTGGCTCAGTGGTAGAGCAATAGCCCAGCACATGCAAGGCCCTGGGTTTGATCTTCAGCACCACAAAATAAATAAATAAATAAACAAACAAAAAACAAACAAACAAATAAATAAATAAACAAAGGTATAAAAAAACAGATGTGAATTTTCCTCAAGTTGGTCAGTATAATTCAATGCAATGCCAATCAAAATATAAGCAATATTTTTGTCAATACTGACAAGCTGTTGCCAGAATTTACACAAAAAAAATGAATAATAATAACTCAAATAATTTTGAAGAGAATAAAGTTGAAGTAATCACACTACCTGTGTGATTTTGAGACTTACTATGAAACTACAGAAATCAAGAAAGTGTGGTGTTGCTGGGTGCAGTGGCACATGCCTTGTAATCCCAGCCCTTCCAGAGGCTGCAGCAGGAGGATTGCGAGTTCAAAGCCAACCTCACCAAGTTAGCAAGGCCCTAAGCAACTCAGCAAGGCCCTGTCTCTAAGTATAATATAAAAAAGGAGTGGGGATGTTGCTCAGCGGTTAAGCACCCCTGCGTTCAATTCCTAGTACCAAAAAAGAAAGAAAGAAAGAAAGAAAGAAAGAAAGAAAGAAAGAAAGAAAGAAAGAAAGAAAGAAAGAAGGAGTGGTGGTGTTGATGAAGGGATATACCTATTAATCAATGAAGAATAGAGTCCAGAAACAGACCCACATAAACATGGCCATCGAATTTTGGATAAAGGTGCAAATGCAATTCTGTGGACAAAGGATTATCTTTTCAACAAATGAACAAATGATATTGGAACAACCAGTCTTCCATATACAAAAAAAAAAAAAAACTGAACTTCAACTATACACACCTTACACAAGAAATAATTCAAAATCAATAAAACATTTAAATGTAAAACAAAACTCTGAAACATTTGGCAGGAAACATAAGTGAGCTATCTCCAATATCCTGGGAGTAGATAGAGTTTGTTGTTGTTGTGTTGTTTTGTTTTTGCAGTACTGTGGTTTGAACTCAGGAGAGTTTTACTACTGACCTGCACCTCCCCAGCCCTTTCTATTTTTTATTTTGGAACAGGATCTCACTAAATTGTCAAGGCTGGTGCCTCGAACTTACCATCCTCCTGCTTCAGTCCCTCATATTGCTGGGATTATGGGCCTTTGCCATCACCCAGCAGGCAATTTTTTAAAATATATGATACCAACAGCCAGACCCATAAAAGAAAAAAAAGATAAATTTGACTTCATTGAAACCCAAACATTTTATTCTGTGAAAGATGTGGTTCAAAGAATGATTAGAGAAGCTACAGACCAGAACTAAATATTTGCAAATGACATAGCTTATTTCTCACAACTCACAACATAAGAAAAAATCATTAAAAATTGGCTAAAGAGGGCTGGGGATGTGGCTCAGTGGTAGAGCACTTGCTTAGCATGTGTGAGGCACTGGGTTCGAACCTCAGCACCACAAAAAAATAAATAAAGGTCCATAAACAACTAATAAAATATTTTTTAAATTGGCTAAAGAAACATTGTTAAGTGAAATAGACCAAACTCAGAAGGTCAATATGTGTTTTCTCTCATATATGGAAGCCAGAGAGGAAAAAGGAAAAGAAAGGTGTGGTTATGTCTCATGAAAATATAAGGGAGATCAGTAGAGGGTATGAATTGTATTCTTCTATGGTGTACACATGCAAATATGGAACAACAAATCCCACCATTATGTCTAATTATAATGCACCAATAAAAATGAGAAAATAAGTGTATCTTAGGAATATAAACAAAAAAAGGTCAAAGGGCTTCAGCAATCTCACCAACAAAGAAAATAAACACACGAAGATATTCAATATTAGTCATCAATAGAAAAAATACATATTAAAATCATGCTGAGATACCACTACACTTTTATTAAAATGGCAAAAATTAAAAAAAAACCTGGCAAAACCAATTGTTCTGGGGATGCAGAGCAACTAGAATTCTTACATTGCTCTTCAGAATGCAGAAAGATATGACCAGTTTGGAAAACAATTTGGAGTTTCTTATAGAGTTATACATATGTTAAGCATCTTACTCATTGGTTTTTACCTCAGAGAAATGTTCACACAAAACCTGTATAGAAATATTCAGGGCTAGAGTTGTGGCTCAGTGGTAGAGCACTTGCCTGGCATGTGTGAGGCACTGGGTTCAATTCTCAGCACCACATATATTTTATGTGTACATATTTAAATATGTGTGTACATATAAAATTTTAAAAAAGAAATGTTTGTAATAACTATTACTTGTTTGTAATAGTCCCCAAATAGAAATAACCCTATGTTCTTTAGTAGATGAGTAGATAAACAAACGGTGGGAGTACTCAGGTAAACAAAGGAACAGACTATTGATTCACCCAACAATTTGAATGGATTTCAAAGGCATTATGTTGAGGGAAGTAAGCAAGTCTCAAAAGGTTATGTATTGTGTGATGCCATTTATGTGATATTCTCAAAAAGATGCAACTACAATGACAGATAACAGGTTAGTAGTTGTCAGCATTTGTGGTTGGGATAAGCTGTGACAAGGGGATAGAAAAGGAAATTTTCTGGAATAATGAAATTGATCTTTATTTGGGTTGTGGTGATGGTGTCCTGAACCTATACAAGGATTAAAATTCATCAAACTGCACACCAACAAAAATCAGTTTTATTATATGTTAATTTCAAATAAAAAGCAGGGGTTGGGTTGTAACTCAGTGGTAGAGCACTTACCTAGCACCTGTGAGACACTGGGTTCAATCTTCAGCACCATGCAAAAATAGATTAAATAAAGGTATAAAAAAGCAATAGCATTAAAAATAATAATACATAAAATAAAAAAGCAAAAGTTATTGAACATCCTAAAGAGCTTTTGTTTATGTGAGTTAGCCTGTTGATATTTGCCATAATAGAAGGTAAAAGTGATAGCATTTTAAATATGAATTTGTTAATTCATTTAAAATAACAATGATGAAATACATTATATGTTACATGAATAGCATACTTATAATGGAAAACAACTGTATATTCTGAAACAAAGCATTTGGTTCCATTATTTTACACTTTTGCAAACCTCTTTTATGTCTGGCTTAATAGGAGACAGCTGGATTCTCGTGTCTGCCTCTCCATTCAATCTGTTGTAATATCACAGGTCATGTAGCCTTGAGAAAACTCCACTGTGCACTTGATAGAGTGATAAACTCAAATATATTTCAGTGTGATTGTGAAAATGGTTTTGACTTTGCAGACTTTCAAAAGGATCTTGGGGTCCCCCAGGGGTTCCAAGACCTCGTTTTCATCATGGTTGCTGGTGTTTGCTAAAATCTGATACCTTCCCCTTCAGCAGTTCTGGATTGCTGACCTAACTTTGCCTTATCACCTTCTTGATTTTGAATGTGGCTATTCCTATTTTGTTTCTTGATTTCCTGTTGCATTTGTGTATTTGAGGTGAGATGATGGATTTCTCACATCATTTGTACCTACCTTATTGACTGTAGTTTGCCCTATCATCATGGTACTATTGGTCTTTTCAATTTTCTTTGATGAGCTTTCCTTAAACTTTGTCATAGTATGTCTATCTTTTTACTTGTGGAATCTGTTTGCTTGCTTCCAATGTGACTTTGTAATTTATTTTTCTTCACTGTTCTGAGACTTATAAACTTGGATTTTAATTTTCTATTATCTTAAATATAATTTTTGAACCTTTATATTTCATTTTGCCCTTTTAAGGAGCTATCATGGTACCTATAATATCTATATCCCATCATCATAGCTTTAATACTTCTAGTATTTCATTTGGAAAATCTTTTCATTGTTTATGCTTTTCATTTATCTTCATTTAGGTTCCTTTCTCTCTTCCTCATTCTCCCCAGTTTTCATATTTGACATAGGTTTATTGTATCAAATACTCCAATCTCAAATTATATTAATTCATTTGTTCTCAGAGGAGAACATCTCTTCTCTATGTCATTTCTATCAGGGGCAAAGGCAGTGGGAAAAATCTTCAGTGCTGAGTGGCAATAAACCTGCATATTGTCTTTTGCTAATTTAAAAATAATAATGAAACAATTAAAATCATCAGCAATTCTGAATAATATCAATGATAAAATACTACTCTCCTAGGAAATACTTCTATTGCCTCCTTCTACCAACTGCCCATATCACTAATTCATCAGATCCATGGAATTCAAGCCCATTATGCCATAATAACTGTAAAAGAGTCCTCCAGTTTTTGGTGGGCTGCTTATGCATATTTGGATTGTTCCCTAGATAGATCTTTAATCCATTTTCCTATATTCAGTCCCACTTCTCATTTCTGTCAACTGCCAAATCTGGTCTAGGAGTTCATTGGTAAAAATGGCTTCAACTTCCACTCCAGCCTACTTATAAAAGTATTCTGGTCCTAGGTCCCACCACTTCCTCTAAGATATGCCCTCCATGAAAGCAGAGATTTATTTTCATGTGTTCTGTCACAATGTCTGGCACATAGAAGAGGATTATCTGTCTCTCTATCTCTCTATCATCTATCAATCAATCATCAGCCATGATCATAATTTTATCTGTATTGCTGTGTAGTGCATCTCAACAGATGGTACCAAGGCATCATTATGAGTGAGTTACAAGTTCCAGATATGGCACAGATTCATCAGAGAGGCAGAAGACTCCATGGAACTGTAAGACCCAAGATTTACTCAGTGGCAAACCATGTGGACAGATGATTAAAGACTAGTGGCCAATCCCTGATATCCTGGCACTATCAGAATTGTGGTTTTATCTTGGTGGTATATTGGATAGATCTCAAAAAAAAAAAAGATTACTGGTGAGAGGTGGAGGCTTGGACAGAATTAGGTTGAATTATTGAAAATAAGGTTGTTTATTTTCACACAAATTTCTGGAAAGAAATACCAGGTATACATCCATAGTTTATATAATTGAAATCTTATATTTGGTATAGATAATATATTTACATACAATGGTGGTATTTCGTGCTTAATGTTCTTCACTTTGCTTTTTATAATTAATGTATCCTACCATTTATTCCATATTAGTATATAAGTTTTTTTCAGTTTCAAACAGCTGCATTTCAGTCTATTGTGTACAAGTAACATAATTTATTTTTTTAATTTTTTTATTGTTGGTTGTTCAAAACATTACATAGTTCTTGATATATCATATTTCACACTTTGATTCAAGTGGGTTATGAACTCCCATTTTTACCCCATATACAGATTGCAGAATCACATCGGTTACACTTCCATTGATTTACATATTGACATACTCAAGTCTGTTGTATTCTGCTGCCTTTCCTATCCTCTACTATCCCCCATCCCCTCCCCTCCCCTCCCCTCCCCTCCCCTCCCCTCTTCTCTCTCTACCCCCTCTACTGTAATTCATTCCTCCCCCTTGTATTATTTTTCCCTTTCCCCTCACTTCCTCTTGTATGTAATTTTGTATAACCCTGAGGGTCTCCTTCCATTTCCATGCAATTTCCCTTCTCTCTCCCTTTCCCTCCCACCTCTCATCCTTGTTTAATGTTAGTCGTCTTCTCGTGCTCTTCTTCCCTAGTCTGTTCTTAGTTACTCTCCTTATATCAAAGAAGACATTTGGCATTTGTTTTTTAGGGCTTGGCTAGCTTCACTTAGCATAATCTGCTCTAATGCCATCCATTTCCCTCCAAATTCTATGATTTTGTCATTTTTTTAATGCAGAGTAATACTCCATTGTGTATAAATACCACATTTTTTTTTATCTATTCGTCTATTGAAGGGCATCTAGGTTGCTTCCACAGTCTTGCTATTGTGAATTGTGCTGCTATGAACATCGATGTAGCAGTGTCCCTGTAGCATGCTCTTTTTAGGTCTTTAGGGAATAGACAGAGAAGGGGAATAGCTGGGTCAAATGGTGGTTCCATTCCCAGCTTTCCAAGAAATCTCCATACTGCTTTCCAAATTGGCTGCACCAATTTGCAGTCCCACCAACAATGTGCAAGTGTACCCTTTTCCCCACATCCTCGCCAGCACTTGTTGTTGTTTGACTTCATAATGGCTGCCAATCTTACTGGGGTGAGATGGTATCTTAGGGTGGTTTTGATTTGCATTTCTCTGACTGCTAGAGATGGTGAGCATTTTTTCATGTACTTATTGATTGATTGTATGTCCTCCTCTGAGAAGTGTCTATTCAAGTCCTTGGCCCATTTGTTGATTGGGTTATTTGTTATCTTATTGTCTAATTTTTTGAGTTCTTTATATACTCTGGATATTAGGGCTCTATCTGAAGTGTGAGGAGTAAAGATTTGTTCCCATGATGTAGGCTCCCTATTTACCTCTCTTATTGTTTCTTTTGCTGAGAAAAAACTTTTTAGTTTGAGTAGGTCCCATTTGTTGATTCTAGATGTTAACTCTTGTGCTATGGGTGTCCTGTTGAGGAATTTGGAGCCCCACCCCACAGTATGTAGATCATAGCCTACTTTTTCTTCTATCAGATGCCGTGTCTCTGATTTGATATCAAGCTCCTTGATCCATTTTGAGTTAACTTTTGTGCATGGCGAGAGAAAGTGATTCAGTTTCATTTTGTTGCATATGGATTTCCAGTTTTCCCAGCACCATTTGTTGAAGATGCTATCCTTCCTCCATTGCATGCTTTTAGCCCCTTTATCAAATATAAGAAAGTTGTAGTTTTGTGGGTTGGTTTCTGTGTCCTCTATTCTGTACCATTGGTCCACCCGCCTGTTTTGGTACCAGTACCATGCTGTTTTTGTTACTATTGCTCTGTAGTATAGTTTGTAGTCTGGTATCGCTATACCACCTGATTCACACTCCCTGCTTAGCATTGTTTTTGCTATTCTGGGTCTTTTATTTTTCCATATGAATTTCATGATTGCTTTCTCTATTTCTACAAGAAATGCCATTGGGATTTTGATTGACATTGCATTAAACCTATAGAGAACTTTTGGTAATATCGCCATTTTGATGATGTTAGTTCTGCCTATCCATGAACAGGGTATATTTTTCCATCTTCTAAGATCTTCTTCAATTTCTCTCTTTAGGGTTCTATAGTTTTCATTGTATAAGTCTTTCACCTCTTTTGTTAGGTTGATTCCCAAGTATTTTATTCTTCTTGAGGATATTGTGAATGGAGTGGTTGTCCTCATTTCCATTTCAGAGGATTTGTCGCTGATATACAGGAATGCCGGAGGATATAGACAACCTAAACAGACCAATATCAATTGAAGAAATAGAAGAAACTATCAAAAGATTACCATCTAAGAAAAGCCCAGGACCGGATGGGTATACAGCAGAGTTTTACAAAACCTTTAAAGAGGAACTAATACCAATACTTTTCAAGCTATTTCAGGAAATAGAAAAAGAGGGAGAACTTCCAAATTCATTCTATGAGGCCAACATCACTCTGATTCCTAAACCAGACAAAGATACTTCAAAGAAAGAAAACTACAGACCAATATCTCTAATGAACCTAGATGCAAAAATCCTCAATAAAATTCTGGCGAATTGGATACAAAAACACATCAAAAACATTGTGCACCATGATCAAGTAGGATTCATCCCTGGGATGCAAGGCTGGTTCAATATACGAAATCAATAAATGTTATTCACCACATCAATAGACTTAAAAATAAGAACTATATGATCATCTCGATAGATGCGGAAAAAGCATTCGACAAAGTACAGCATCCCTTTATGTTCAAAACTCTAGAAAAACTAGGGATAACAGGAACATACCTCAACATTGTAAAAGCAATCTAGGCTAAGCCTCAGGCTAGCATCATTCTGAATGGAGAAAAATTGAAGGCATTCCCTCTAAAATCTGGAACAAGACAGGGATGCCCTCTCTCACCACTTCTGTTCAACATAGTTCTCGAAACACTGGCCAGAGCAATTAGACAGACGAAAGAAATTAAAGGCATAAAAATAGGAAAAGAAGAACTTAAATTATCACTATTTGCAGATGACATGATTCTATACCTAGCAGACCCAAAAGGGTCTACAAAGAAACTATTAGAGCTAATAAATGAATTCAGCAAAGTGGCAGGATAAAAAGTAACATAATTTATTTAACCAGTCCTCTGTTAACAGACATTTAGGTTGTTTCCAATGTTGTAATAATAACCTTATAAATAAATGTGTACAAGTGTATCTGTAGAATGTATGCATGTATATCTGCATGATAAATTCCTAAAAGTGGAATTACCTAGTGTAAGTGTGTGCATTTGTAATTTTGATTCTTTCTGCTCCTTCTCTTCCTTGAAAGAATTGCACAATTCATTGAGCACTTGGGATGGTGCCAGGAATTGCACTAAAGACTATATATGCATTATCACTTTGAATCTTTACAACTCTTCAAGAAAAAGTTTTGTCAATATAATCTACATTTTAAAAATTGAGATATAATTCACAAGGCATCAAATTTGTCCTTATTTAAAAGTATACAATTCGGGGGCTGGGGTTATGGCTCAGCGGTAGAGTGCTTGCCTAGCACATGTGAGGCACTGAGTTCAATTCCCAGCACCACATAAAAATAAATAAAATGAAGGTATTGTGTGCAACTACAACTAAGAAAATAAAAATAAATAAATAAAGTATACAATTCAGTGACTTTTAGTATATTTGGAAGGTTTTGCAATAATCACCACTAATTCTACAATATTTTATTCACCCCTAAAAGAAACCCTGTATCCATTACCAGTCACTCTCATTCTCCTCCCCCTAATCCTCAGCAACCACTAATCTACTTTCTGTCTCCATAAATTTCCACTTTCTACATATTTCATATAAATGAAATCATATAATATGTAGCCTTTTGTAACTGGCTTCTTTTGTTTAGTGTGTTGTAAAGATTCACTAATCTAATGTCATATTATGTATCAGTACTTCATTCTTTTTTTTAGTACTGGGATTGAATCCAGGGGCACTTAACCACTGAGATACAACTGATAAAACTGATACCACCGGTTAGTGGTGACAAGTCCTGCTTCCCCACATGTTGAAGTTTGAACATCAGAGAAGCACACTGAGGCAAGCATATAAAGCAGGGTTCATTTTAAAAAGGGTAACAGACTTCTCCTGGGAGGGAAAAGGGGGCTATAGCTGGTATCCTGATATCCCAAGAAGGGAAGGTGTCCTTTCCTTTTTATATGTCCTAAGCTTCCTTTGTTTTCTTGCCTATCCCCGCCCCCCCCCTTATCTTTCTGCTTCCTGTGTCTGTGACTAGGCCTGGGACTACAGTTCCCTGTAGAGAGGAGCAATTCCTGGGACAGATTACTTTGGAGCAGGGGTAGGTTCTTGATAAGGGTGGAGGAAGGGCTCTGAAGGAATTAACATTTCAATCCCTCAGGGGACAGTCAAAATTGGTCTGATTCGGGCTGGAGCTGTATCTCAGCCCCAGTAGAGCACTTGCCTCACATGTGTGAGGCACTGGGTTCAATCCTCAGCACCACATAAAAATAAATAAATAAGGCTATTGGGTCTATCTACAACTAAGAAATATTTTTTTAAGAATTCGCCTGACTCCATCTGACCTGACTTGATTTACACTGACTGCCTGTCTAATCCTGGCTTCACAACCCAGCCCTTTTAAATTTTTTTTTTCTTTTGAGACAGAGTCTCTTTAATTTACTTAGGGCATCACTAATTTGCTAAGGTTGGCCTCGAACTTGCCATCCTCTTGCTTCAGCCTCTGGAGTTGCTGGGATTACAGGTGTGTGCCACCATGCTTGGCAATACTTCTTTCTTTTTAGAGCTGAATAATATTCCATTGTATAGATATGCCACATTTTGTTTAAGAATTAATCAGTTGAAAGTCATTTAGGGGTTGTTTCCACATTTTGGCTATTATGAATAATATTGTTATGAACATTCATCTACATATTTTTTGTGTGAACATGTGCTGGGTCATATGGTAACTCTGTTTATCTTTTTGAGGAACTGCCAAACTGTTTTCTAAGCAATTGTGCCATATTATATTCCCATAGCAATATATGAGGGTTCCAGTTCTTTCCTTCCTTCCCTCCCTCCCTCCCTCCCTCCCTCCCTCCCTCCCTTCCTTCCTTCCTTCCTTCCTTCCTTCCTTCCTTCCTTCCTTCCTTCTCACTTGTAGGATGAAACCCAGGGTTTGGTAGGCAAGTGCTCTACACTGACCTACATCCCCAGTCCCATGGTTCAAATTTCTCCAGTTCCTTTTAAACTTTTGCTATTCTGTCTTTTGTGGTTTGTTTTTCTCTCTTTTTTTTTAAAGAGAGAGAGAGAGAGAGAGAGAGAGAGAGAGAGAGAGAGAGAGAGAGAGAGAGAATCTTTTTTTTTTTTTTTTGTAGATGGACACAACACAATGCCTTTATTTTTTTTTAATGTGGTGCTGAGAATCAAACCTGGGTCGTGCCCGTGCTAGGCGAGCACTCTACAGCTGAGCCACAATCCCAGCCCTCTTTCTTTTTTTATAGTAATGGAGATTGAACCCAGGGACTTACATGTGCTAGGCAAATGTTCTACCACCAAGCTATATCCCCACCCCTTTTGAAAATTTTATTTTAAGACAGGATCTATCTAAGTTGTCCAGGCTGGTCTCAAATTTGCAATCCTTCTGCTTCAACGTATCAAGTAGCTGGGACAACAGGCATGTGCCACCACTTCTGGGTATCTTACTTTTTTTTCTCAAATGCTTTCTTTGCATCTATTGAGATGGTCATGTGGTTTATTTCCCTTTCATTTTATTAATGACATCTGTTACATTAACTGATATTCTTATCTTGAACTAACCTCGAGTCATGGTATAATTACCAGTCTTGCCATAGTGTATAATCCTTTTAATACGCTGCTGTACTGTGCTTTACTAATAGTTTGGTGAGGATACTTGCATCTGTTTTTATAAAGTATATCAGTCTATAGTTTCCAATATACAGGTTCCACAGAATGAGTTGGGCAGTATTCTATCATCTTGTATTTTTTTGACTTTGAGAAGGAGTGTTTGTTAATTCTTTAAATATTTGGTAGAATTTTCTAGTGCAACCATTTGATCTTGGGTTTTTCTTTTTGATGCTTCCTAAACAAATTTTCAACCAAACCTCCTATTTTTAATGCCACCATCACTCCTATTTCCAGAAGCTCTTGGTGACATCAGATTCTGAGCTTTTTTGAGAAGCACATGGTATCAATTGTCTCTTTACTTGCACCACTGCCCTTTTAGCATTTAGCTTTCTTGGGAATACTAAGTCAGTTTTTCATCCATCTCTTTTCTTTGGCTTCCTTCAAGACTTTCTCGGTCTTTGATTCTCTGAAGTTCGGATATGCCCAGGTATATTGGATTTGGTGTGGTGTTCATTTTAGTGTTCGCTGAATATGTGATTTGCTGTGTGTCACAAATTTTGGAATTGTTTTGGTCCTTATGGCTTCAAATATTTCTTCCACCTTTGTATTAGAGATCTTCATAGAAACAGAACCAAAGGAGAGAAAGAGAGGTAGGTAGATAATAATAACTAGGTATGGAGTGTGTTTAATGTTTGCTATAGCTCTAAATGCTAGAGGCACTGAAATCCTCTAATGTCCTTCTTTTGTTTCCCTTCATAGCTTTGACGTTTTTATTTGTACTCAAGAGAGAATCTATTTTACAGCTATTTTACCAGTGAATTCTTGCTGTACTGGAGGTTTTGGTGCGGGGTACAATGTGGGGGAAGGGAATCAGTCTATAATCTTCTTATAATGTCTTGGTCATCAGGTGGGACTTGGCCCTGGGGATTGTGGCCCACCCAAAAGTTTCTGTTCCTCCTCCAAGAGTTTCACTGCCCTCCCTATGACCTTTCCTGACTGCTGTAATTCCATTCACTTTCCATTAAGCCTGCTCCCTCATGACCCCTGAATTTTTCCTCCCTCAGGTGATACAGGAAGCTAGGAGTGGGGTGGAAATACAGAAACGTGGGATAAAGTTTCTGTACTGTTCTGTGGTAAAGCCTTCCCTAACCCATAGCTGGAATTCTATTGTGAAGTGTCTGGGGTTACACAATAGCTACTCTTCCTGCCAGATCCACAAGGAGACTTCTCTGAGATCCTCACCAAGAGAATTTGGTAAGGTTAATGGAGGGAAAGCATTGAAAAATGTGGGCCTGCTATGATTATAGTGGCTAGGTTTTCTAAGTCTCATGCTAGTCCACAGTTTCTAGCATTTGTCAAAATTACTAGTGAAGGATAAATAAGATTAATAAATTAATGAGCTAAATAAAATTAGATCATGATATAGCTTTCTTAAAGATGTTTCTTCAGTTGTTGATAGACCTTTATTTTATTTATTTATATGCCATTCGAGAATCGAACCCAGTGCCTCACACATGCCAGCCAAGTGTACTACTGCTGAGCCACAACCTGAGCCCCATGATATAGCTTTTTAAAAAATGTTTTTATTAGTACACTTTAGTTATACATAATATTTGGAGTTCATTTTTACATAAATATACATGCATGGAATATAATTTGATTCACTTCATTTCCCAGTACTTACTTATTATCCCAACTTCCTCTACTCTACTGCTCTTCCATTTCTTCATTTATTGTTTTTTGAGTTGGTGCTATAGATAAACAGATATACATAGCAGAATTCACTGTGGTATATGCATATATGTGTAAATGCTGGTAAGGATGTGGGGAAAAAGATTCACTCACACATTGTTGTTAGTACAACCACTTTGGTAAAGCATTATGGGGAGTCCACAGAAGATTAGTAAAGGAACCAAACCACCATATGATCCACCTATCCATTCCTTCATATCACTTTTTAATTTATATTGCTAATTCAGTTTGCTAGTATTTTTAGAATTTTAGTACCTAGATTTATGAGAATGGTTAAAAAAAAAGCATTCTTGTGCCATTTTTATCCGGTTTTGACATAATGAATATATTCCAGCTGCATGAAATGACGTGCAAATGTTTCCTCCTTTTATATTTCCTGTAATAGTATATATCAGGTAGATCTAGTGGTTATCCTGCTAGAAATCTTGGTTTGTTATTTCTAGGGAAGAGTATATTTTAAACTACTGATTTAGTGTTTTTAAATATTTATGTCTTTCAAGCTTTCTATTTCTTCTTAAGATTTGTAAAATTGTTTTTTAAAGGTTGTTTTATCTACAATTTTACATTTATTGGTAGAAAGTCGTCTATAGTATTTTAAAATTATTTAAAAATCTCTATTATATCTGTGTTTTCCCCCTATATTCATCTTTTTTTAGTTGTAGATGGACACAATATCATTATTTTTATTTATTTTTCTTTTTATGTGGTACTGAGGATTGAAACCAGTGCTTCACACATGCTAGGCAAGTGTTCTCCCATTGAGCCCCAGCCCCAGTCCTCTATTGATTCTTAATATTATTCACTTGTGAATTCCCTTTTGTATTCTTGTCCAGTCTTACCAGAGGTTTGTCTTTGCAAAGAACCAAGTTTTGGTTTCACTGATCTTCTCCATTGCCACCTTGTTTTCTATTCCAACAATTTGTGGCCTTACATAGATTATGATTTTTCTTCTGCTCTCATTGGGCTCATTTGTTGTTTATTGTCTAGCTTCTTTAACTAAATGAATGACATGATTAAATTTTGGCCTTATTTTTCTAATAAAAAGCATGTAAGGATATATCTAAGTTCTGTTTTAGCTCTATTTTACAAGCTCTGCTATCTGTATTATCATTGCTCAGTTCTAAAGACTTTGTAATTTATATTATGATTTTCCTTCAACCTATAAGTCATGTGTGTGTTTTAAACATTCCAAACAGCTTTTTAAGAGTTTTTGTTATTGTATTGCTTTTGATTTCTAATTGCATTGTGATCAGGGTCTGAATTAAACTAATTCTGTGGTATTTGCTGAAACTTGCTTCATAGCATAGAATGTGGTCAATATCCCAAGTGTGCTTGAAAAGATAATATATTATTTAACTCTTAGATGCATAGAGATGAGTGTACGTGTGTGTCCATTAGATTAAGCTAGATAACTATGCTGTTATGACCTATGTTATTACTGACTTTTGTGTAACAAAAGTAATCTAACAGTCTGTAAGGAAGGTATGTCAAAATCTTCCACCATGATTATAGATTTGTCAGTTTCTCCTCCTTGTAATTCTAACCATTTTGCCATATATATTTTGAAGTCATGTTATAAAATTTGTAAATATAAAATTTAGAATTTTTTATATTTCTACTGAATAATTATTTCAATTATTTTGTTCTTATACCCATAATCTATTTTGTATGGTCTATGCAGAGTTATAACAGCTTTCTTTCAGTTAGGCCTTTATTGGATACTTTATCTCATACCATAATATTGCTAACCTGTGACCTTATGTTTTAAAAGTTTCTTTTGAAGAACACATAGCTGGGTTTTCTTTTCATAATCCAACCTGACATTCTAGAGATTTTAAACCACGTGCACGTGTTGTTATCATTGTATTATTGTATTTGGATTTGATTCATTTTAATTTATGCTGTTTACCCTAATTTTTCAATTCTTCTTAACTTTTTCCTCTGCTTTCCTATCTTCAATTTTATGGATGGGAGTTCCCCACTCTTTTTTTTTTCTCATCTGTGGCTTAGAGGTTATATATTCTTTTTGTATTCATTCCATTGTCCCCTTCAACTAGTGTGTAAGATAGAAAGTCATGCACTCAGAAATGACATGCATAATTAACTTACAAAAGTCTAAAATCTGGGGCTGGGATTGTGGCTCAGTGGCAGAGCGCTTGCCTAGCATGCATGAGGCACTGGGTTTGATTCTCAGCACCACATAAAAATAAATAAATAAAAATAAAGGTCTATCAACAACTAAAAATAATAATTTTTTAAAAAGTCTAAAATTTGAAAAAAGCAATCTTTTTACTGTTATTCAAGATTATACATGAATTAAGAACTCATATTGTTATTGTTGCCTGGTGTTTCAAATCTAGATTGCTTTTTCAAATCCCATTAGCAAAGATTATGATTGTTTTACATTGCAGTGTTTATTTGCTTTTATTCAAGTGCTTAACATCATTTTTATTTTCCATTCTTTCACCTGCTGCAGACCTTTCACCTGGGATAATTTTTCCTTCTCCTTTTCACTTATGATACCCTCTCTTAAATTTATTTGGTGTGGTTCAGCTAGTGAAGAACTAACTCAATATTTTCTCAAAATGTCTATATTTCACTTTCATTATTTTAAAATATTTCACTGAATATAGAAAGCAAAGTTAGTGATTAGCAAATTGAAGATAATGCCCCTATCTTCTGATTGGTAAAAAGTCACTCTAATTATTGTTCCCATAAAATGAGCTATCATCTTTCTCTAGCTCCATTTTCTCTTTCCCTCTGTTTTCCTACAGTGTCTGTGTGTAGACTTGTATTTTTAAAACATATTTTTAGTGGTTGATGAACCTTTATTTTATTTATTTATATGTAGTGCTGAATATTGAACCCAGTGCCTCACACATGCTAGGCAAGTGTTCTACCACTGTGGTACAAACCCAGCCCTAGACTTTTTTTATTTATACTACATGGGCATCTTGAATGTATGTATTGAATTCCTTCATTAAGTCTAAGAAAGTTCTCAGCCATTATCTCTTCAAATATTGCCTTTTTTCCCATCTGTGGCTAAATATTTTTCTTTTTATGTGGTGCTGAGGATTGAAACCAGAGCCTCACACATGCTTTATCCCTTTAATGTTCACATTCATATTCTCTCTCAGGCTGTATTCAAATGTATGCTAGATTTTCCCATTATAATTTCCACATCTCTTCGTTCTGTCCTGTATTTTCTATTTCTGGATCATTTCCTCGGGTTTACCTTGTACTTCATTAACTCTTCACTTAATGTCCACATCTCTTCCAGACACATTCACTGAGTTACCATTTTTCACTTATGCAAGTTCTTTTCCCCCGATGTGCTATGTTGCTTTTTATAGGTTCCTCTTGCCTGCAGATATTTTAAATTTTTCTTTTTTAAATTATTTTAGTTGTAGATAGACACAATATTTATTTTTATGTAGTGCTGAGAATCGATCCCAGTGCCTCATGTGTGGAAGGCAAGCACTCTACCACTGACCTACAGACCCAGCCCTTAAAATTTTCTTTCAGCATGGCACACACAATTTTTTTTAAAAGAGAGAGAGAGAGATAAGAGAGAGATAGAGAGAATTTTTTAATATTTATTTTTCAGTTTTCGGTGGACACAACATCTTTATTTTATTTTATGTGGGGCTGAGGATCAAACCCAGTGCCCTGCGCATGCCAGGCGAGTGCGCTACCACTTGAGCCACATCCCCAGCCCTACACACAATTAATTTAAATTATGTGTGCTGCTTCCTACAAAGAACTAGGATAATTATTACATGGACTAGATTTTCCCATGAATATAAAACATATCTATAGTATGTATGTACAAGTTTTAAATACAGAATTAAATCATATAATATTTAAAAATAAAAAAAATGTATGTAGTAATTCTACAATCTGAAGTCCGATGAACCTGATTCTGTTGTTTGTTTTTTCCTTTCCTGTTTCTAACTCAAGTTGCCTTGTTTCTTTGTGCAACTGCCTGCTTTCAGGTCTTTGCCCATGAAAGTTTATTCTGGGGGGTTTTCTGAGGCCTGGGATGGATATATTCTCCTCTAGAGGATTTGTGTTTGTTTTTACCAAGCATCCTGGAATACTTCCTGTGTGGGAACTACCAAAAACCAAGTCTGTGACTTGAAGTTCACTGATAGAAGGGGGATAGAAGAGAAATAAATCTGTCTGAGGGCTAGAGTGTGGCCTTCTCAGGGAGTGATTTATCTACACACATACCCCCTTTTTGCCCTTTCCTTTTAGCAAGAGAGCTCTATTTAATGGCAAGGCCACTTCCTGTACAGTTTTCTGGAATTGTCAGGAACAGGGTCAGGGTTAGTCTGGTTGGCCCTTATGCTGCAGTTATAGGCCTTCAGGGTCTCTCCATAACATGGGGAAGGTCCTGAGCCTGACTTCTCTCCCTCTACCCCTCTGAGGCCATTGAATCAAAGCTCAGTTGGGCAATATAAGCAAATGCCCCCAGAGCAAATTGGCTTTGGTGCTCCAATATTCTGTTTCCCTGTTTACAATATATTTTTTTGGTATTGGAGATTGACCTCAGGAGTATTTGACTACTGAGCCACACCCCCAGACCTATTTTGTATTTTATTTAGAGACAGGGTCTCACTGAGTAGTGTAGCCCCTTCGTGCAGTTACTGAGGCTGGCTTTGAACTCAATATCCTCCTACCCCAGCTTCCAGAGCTGTTGGCATTACAGGCATGCACCATTGCACCCAGCTCGTTCACAATCTTTCACCCAAAAATTGGCCTGCAAGTTTCTTTCTGTCCTCTGAGCCCTTCAGTGCTTTTAAAATACTTCAGAAAGATTTTATCCAGCATTTTTGGGATAGTTAAATCAAATAACCAAATCTGCCATTGTTGTAAGCTAGAAGTTCATATTCTTAAATGTTCAAACATTCACACTTGACTTAAAAGGCCTAAATTCAGGCAATATCCCCATCATCTTCACAGTCTTAGAACCTTAGACTGCTTAAAATATTAATAATCCCCTGATATCTGTCATGTTTTGTACTCCAGTGTTTTTAGTGTCTGTTTTTTAATACTCTCTTATTTTTCAATACTATTATTATTTTGGTTTTTCGTTTTTGTGTAAGATAGGCCTAAATGATTCTCCTGCCTCAACATCCTGTGCAGTCCCAGCTATTGTTGTTTTATATACTTAATGCTTATATTTCCCCACATTTACAATTTTTGTTCACCATTCCTTGCCTCCTATCTACCCCTTATCTCTGCTTTTCATTTCCTTCTTCCTGAAGTGTATCTTTCAGTTGTAATTTTTTAAATGTAATTTTTTGTTGTAGATGGACACGATGCCTTTATCTTATTTCTTTATTTTTATGTGGTGCTGAGGATCGAACCACACACCCTTGCTAGTTCTTGCATGCTAGGCAAGAACTCTACCACTGAGCCACAAACCCAGCCTTCAGTTGTTTTAATGAGAGTCTATTATTGCAAAAAATTTCTTAGTTTTGTTTTTCTGTAAATGTTCTTATTTCACTCTCAAAGAGTGGTAATTTTTCTCACCAGTATTTCTTAGGGGCACTAATTCTTGTGCCAATTGGTGACTCTTCTTCAGGGTGTATAATTTCTTTGCAAGGGCTGTATTTTTATTGTTGCTTGTTCTTGAGAGTATCTTCAGCAGATAATTTCTTTTTCTGGTATAGGGTTCCATGTACCATGAATTGTAAAAATTGCAATTTACTATTGCAGAGGTTTTGGAGGTTTTTCAGTTATCCAACCTCAGAATCACTTTTTCAGCATGCTATTCCTATAACACATAATAGGGTAAATTTAGATGTCCCAGTCCACATATGACATAGGCCTGGGGTTTTTATTTTTCCTGGTGGCTTGAAAGAGAGCATGAACCCTGTCAATACTTACTTTCCCAACCCCTTCTAATGGCCAAGTGAAGCTACTAAAGGTTTTACACTGAGATTTCAAGTTTCTCTGCCTCTGATGGACCTGAGGCTGTGGGTATTAGACTACCAACACCAAGCACCTGGTCCCTTGGGTCTGATATCTGTAACCATTACCATACTGGGACATAACAATGTCACTGACTTTAAGCTTTATTTTTGTTTCTCTAGACATTTCTTTTTTTTGAAACTTAGTTATATTTTTAAAATTTTAAAATTTTATTATAGTTCATTTCATGTTAATATGTTGTATAGTGGGGGAGGCACTATTCATATCATCTTAATATATGGTGTGTTGCCAGAAGAAACCATATTTTACACACAAGATTTTGCACCCTTATAATTAAGCACTTTTCCTTATCACGTCCATCTTCATAAATACACACCTCTTTAAATTTGAAAGAACTAGGAGTATTTAGACTATAGGCATATATGAGGCCAGGCCTCTATAAAATGTTGGATTATGTTGCAGATATACCAGCCATGTAGCCATGTAGTATGTCATTCCTCTGGGATTTAAAATTTCTTAGCACAGTGATTTTTAATATTTAAATATTTTAGTAGCAGAACCCTTTCTTCAAATATTACAGGGAAACCCTCAAATAAAAAGCAAGTAAGATGAGACACTGCTCTGGTTGAAATAGGGTTGAACATTCTGATCCTCGCTGTTTTATCCTCCCCCTTGCTTCCTAAGGTGCTAAGGGTCTCCCTGGGGCATCTTCATACACTGCTTAGATTCCAACAAATGTGAAAGGAGATAGATTAAATCAGTGGTTCTCAAAGAGTGGTCCCAGAACCAGAAATATGGACATCACCTGGAAATGTGTCAGAAATGCAAATTCTCAAGCCTCCATCTCAGAGTCTGCTGCACCAGAAATACTGGGGACAGGATCCAGCAATTGGTGTGTTAACAAGCTTTCCACGTGACTCTGATGCTTGTTAGTTGGATAACTTACTAGAATAGAATATTCCATTCAGGAGGTATTTGAAAAAAGGCTAGAGTGTTTCCCACAATTAATATTTCTGAGCATCTAAATTAACCGAAACATCTCTGGAAGCCTGTTTTCCATCCACCATTCTCTCATACCTGAGTGAGATTATAGACATTCTCAAGGACCAATTTTGCCATGGCCTTGATTCCTTTGAAATGGCTTCATGTGTCAGAAATCACTGAAAGGAGTTGGGATTCCTATTCTCAGTTTATTAGATGGAAATAATGAAGTTCCTCCTAGTTTTCCTTGACAAAAAGATTTGAGGTCCTAAGCTCATAAAATTATATGGAGCAAAACAAGCCAGACATAGAGTACACACCAATTGCATTTATAGGAGGTATAAAGACAGGCAACACTGACCTATAGTGAAAGAAGTCAGCATAAGAGCCTTTGAGTTACCAGTAATATTGTTTCTTGTGGACGCTATTTACAGGAATACGTTCATTTTGTAGAAATTCATTGGAATATATATGACATGTGCACTTTTCCTGTGTGCTTAATACACTTCAGTACAAAAATTTAAGAATAGCACTGAGTCACCTGCAGGAGAAGTTAAGTACTCGTGTAATGACACATTGCCATTGAGTGCTGGGCTACATATTGTGAGGATGTGGACCTTCACTTCTGGGTATGAAATATATATTATGAGCAAACACAGATTTCCAGCACAGGGTGTACTACATTATGACAATGAATTGTGTAGAGACAACCCCATTTACTGATTGGAAAAGATCTTTTGGTTGATGGCACCCCTGACCAGGATCCCCTGTGAGTGAAGAGGTGAGTCAGTTTTAGTATCTGGCTATTCTAAAAAAATGGACAGTGGCAGGATACTGGATTTCCAATTAGGTTAGGCCAAAAAACTGTAGGATGGATGTGTAAGGGGTGACCAAGCAGTAAACCAATTCTTGGTTCCTTATTCTGAGTGTTGTGTGTGGTTAAGGCCCTCAGTTGTGAGCAGCCATCTTTTACCTGTGTCCTTCTGGGCCCAGATCATAAATCTATATACAACTGAGTCCCTTTGCTTTACCAGATTATAGATATAAATAGGGTTAAGGAATTAGCTTAAATTTTACTGGCTTTTCCCCCATCTGCTCACACAGGAACTCCAGCCCAAGTGTAAAATGACCCATTTGTGTCTGAAAGTTTCCAGTAGCTCACAAATCAATCTGTTGTTTTGCTGGGGTTTTTTTCCCATTTTTCATATTCTTTCTTGTTTTGTGCCCCATGTTTGTGTATTCTGCCCATAAAGCTACTTAAGTAGTTATCCCTTCCCTCCTCCACCCCCTTGGCCACCCACTGCTGTACCCACCAGGGGAATATTGCTGAAAGCACCAGGGGCTACCTCCAGAGCTCCGAAAAATCCACAGCCATGGAGATGCCCAGCCATGGACCAGCCATGCTCAAACAAGCCTGAATCTCAGTTCAAATTAACACATACCTGCTGAATACATGTTGTCCTTGGTCCCACGGTGGCGTGATCTGAAAGCAGCTCCTGGATTGCTGGTTCAATTTAGGGTTTGGTGACTGATAGGGACATAGGGCTAGGTTTGAATGACGCCCCTGTTGCTGAGGTACAATGGTGTTTTCTAGATAGAGGTGTGAGGTCCAGTCAGGAAGTGCCAGGCACAGCTGCTCCCTCTGGTGGTCTGTGCCTTCCACCAGCAGTGACAGGGAGGTCAGCGTCAGCAGTCTAATGCCACTCATTTGTGAGTGAGTTCCTCTTAGAACTATTCCTGGGGTGCAGGGTATTTAAAAGACAGCGTCTAGATCAGACAAACCCCAATGAGGAACATTCTATTAAAAATGTGAACGCATACAAGACAAAGGTTGTGGAAATGTTCCTGATTAAAGGAAGCAAAAGAGACATGACAACTAGATGCAATACCTCACCCTACCCCAGATCCTATAATAGGGGGAAGAAACACTATAAAGGACATTTCTGGGACAAAAAGACAAAATTAGAGCATGAAGGGTAGATTTGATAAAAGCATCATATCAATGCTAATTTTTCTGATGCTATACTGTGGTGATAGAGGGGATTTGCCTATTGTTAGGAAATGGCCTCTGATATATTGCAGCATGAAGGGCCATGATGGATGTAATTTATTCTCACACAGTTCAAACACATTTATGAAAGAATGCACATGTGCAAATGATAAAGCAAATAAGGTAAAATGTTAATAGGTAAAGCTGGATAAAGCATATGCAGATGTTCGTTATACTATTTTCTTTTATTTTTGTACCTTCTCTTAAGTTTGAATTTATTTTCAAATAAAAATGTTCAAAGGATAGTTTCTGTGTAGTCAGGATCTGATGGCAGATGCCTGACTGAACTCTCCCTGTGGCAGACATGAAGAATGAGGACATGGCTTTGTTCCCAGGTAGGGCTTCCAGACACATCCCAAAAGGTAGCCAGACACCTAGTCTGAAGTTGCCAATTGGCACCCAAAGCACCCATCTCTTGATCTCTCCCATCCTACAAGGCACGAAAAATAATGTTACACATTGTGTCCTGAGGATTATGGGCCCTGAGTGTTAAAGAAATATTGGTTATGAAAGGATGATGTATTAGTTTGTTCATCCATCCATTCACTCAGTAAATGTTTTGAGTACTTACTTACTATGTGCCAGGAACAGTTCCAGGGGGTGAGGATGCAGCCAGTGTACAAGAGACACAACCCCTTCCCTTAAAAAGCCTATGAGCTCATTGCAGGTGTGCTTACAACCACATGAATAAACCTGTATTTTCAAATGAGTTGATCACAAAGTAAGCCCAGGAAGCTGTGAGGAACCCACCCTTTTACCAAAGCCAGTGGATCTGATGAATTTAATTCCCTTCCAGGATTTTCTAGGGAATAGTTACTTTTGTACCTGATGCTGAGGAGAGGAGGACTTGTGCTGCTTCCCCCATCCTGAGCTCATCCCATCTGTTTCAGCTTAGCTCTCTGCAGGCTGCTCTGCTCTCTGTCAGGATCAGGGAAGGGACCAACAAGCCACTCTATCAACATCCGTGGGCTGATGGATCAGTGAGCTTTGGAAAACAGTCTTTCTCCTGATCTATGCCCGTGGGTAAATGTGGCAGCTATACCCATATTGCTTTTAGAAAGCAAAGACCACCAAATACCTTGGTGTGGCAGTCTGATAGCATTCTAGCCATGAGAATCCAATCACTGGGGTGCCGAGTCATGAAAACAACATGATTGTCCTTCTGCTGAACAGAAAAATTACCTTTGGGGAACAGTTGTTCTCCCCCTCTCCAATAATGGGCTTGACATCAATTGTCATGCCCTGTGCACAGAGACAGTAGTAGAGTCCATTGTGTCATGGCTCCAAGCAGTCAGTGTTGGGGAGAGTTCTTAAAATTCTGTGTGTGTGTGTGTGTGTGTGTGTGTGTGTGTGTGTGTACGCGCAAGTGTGATTGCATGTGACACAGGTCCCTTCTTTCCATCCGTCTCAAGTGAGACTGACCTTCACCTCTGATGTATTGTGGGCCCAGTCCAAAGAAGTTTCAGATTTGGATCCAACAAACGTTTACTGAGTCCCTACAAAGTTCCAAGCCTTTTACTTTATACTTTGACACATTTTATATCATTTAATCTTTAACAACAACCCTTTAAGGTAGGAATTATCTGCACTTTACAGATGAGAAAACAATCGCAAAGAGGTTCATTGATTTGCTCAAGTATATCATACAGCTTTTTTTTTTTTAAACACTCACACACTACACTGTCAGCTGAGGCCTGTCTGTGTTGATAGCTTATCTTACAACATTTCTCTTGTCTTCTCTACTTTTGGAGCGGCTGCTCCCCTTATGCAAGCCCCCTTATTTCTTCTCCTTTCACTAGCCCGTATGGGCTTTTCTTTTTTAAATACTGCATTTAATAGCACAAAAAAATCACGAATACAAAGAAACTGGCAAAGGTGTTTGTCAATGATATCCCTGCCTCCTCCGCTTTTCTGCTTTCATACCCATGTACGTAATGGGCTACATTTTTTATAAACTTTTCTTTTTCCCCCCAAATGTATAACTGTTATGTGATTGGTCAATTGAAGCTGAAACACCCATGGAGAAAGATGTTTTACGGTTACAAGGGCACACACCCCCCCACACCACCCCCCTCCCCCCCACATCTTCCCACACAACCTTTTGGAGGAATATAGGATATGTACCAGTGTCACGATTTCCCTGCTCCTGCCTTCCCCACCCAGAGCACTCCTGCCATTTAATTTTCCTTTAAGTGACTGCCTCGACTAGAGCCTCTTCTCCCTCCCCTTCTATTTCTCTTCCATCAGGACCTTTTTGGACACTGGGTACTGTTCAATTCTTACTCTGTCAGGCCCATGGGCCATGGTCAAGTAGGTCCTTAAATCTCGATGCCAGTTGTAGTACGGTTGTCGTCATCTTCCATTACAGGTAGTCGGTGTGTTGCTTCAGTAGGCTTGTGTATTCATTTCTTTCACTTTTTCTGACTCATGTTCCAGGACCTGTTTGTGATAGAACAGTAAATACCCTTCACTGTCCAGCACATCCTTAATACTGGCCTTGGTGATGACAGCATCATCACATTTGAACCACTGGTCCTTGTGGTGCCGGATGAAGCTGGTGTAGTGGCCACTCTCCAAGGTTCCTTGGTGATTAACCACAGCAAACAAGGAATACTTATTCTCGTTGTTTCCACTATTAGTTGGCAGCTGCAACTGTCCATTCATTCTGCTCTCTTTACTTGAGGCCATAAACGGTGTCATATCCAGCTCCAGAGGAAAGGAAATGTATGTAGTGATCTTGCGCCTCTGTTTGGCTGAGTGTTCAAACCGTTTGAAATGAAAACAGGCAACAACTGGTAATTTATTCATCGTGAGCTGTTTGGTTGATTCCTGGTAGCTTTGGCAACTGCCACATTTGATTTTGGCACTGCTTCCTAAGTGCTCTGGCCTCGTAAACCTTCTCAAGCAGTCTGTGAGGGTGGTGATGCCTGGTATGTGGCTTTCCCCATTCACACTGCTGTCCCTCCCTGGACTCATAGGCCAGAAGGAGGTGCAAGAGCCAGGCAAGTCCAAACTGATGTCCCAGCATGGGTCTATGGTGGTGGAGACCCCATGGCAGGCTTGACAGGTGACATCAGACTGCAGGCCACCTGTGAAGATTTGGTCTATGATGCAGTTACAGTGGTTGGGATTATTGGCTGCCTTCCCTACATCATCACCTTTGCAGTGCCTGTGCAGGACATCTAATGCCGCAATGAGGAACTCGTGGGCATCCTGTTGCCTGTACCCTGCTAAGTGGCGAGCATGTATCCACACCAGGTGCAGTAACTTATAGGGAACGTGAGGAGACGGGTTTCCAGAATACAACTCCCGAAACAGCGAAGACATCTCACAGACCAGACACAACTCAGGACTTGGCATTTCACATCGGTGCCTGTCGGAGAGGAAGAAATCTCTCAGGATGGGAGTGTGGGTCAGGGCCTGGACGATGCAGTTCATAAAGCACGTGTTGCCGAGATTGATTAGTCCTCTTAAGCCGATGGTGAAGCTGGACGTGATTCTTCTCCGCCGCGGGTTGTGCCCCAGCAGTTCTAACTCCGGTTTGGTTGTTTCCCAGGTTGGATATTTCTCACCAAGGCCTGGGACTGAACACTGCTGGTGAGAAACCTCTGTTGAGGTGGAGGCTTGTAATTTCAAGGCTTCTCCTTGCTCTTCTTTGGCAATTTGCTCAATGTCTTTGTCATACACATAGTCCTTACACATAAAGCAGTATATACCTCCATAATAAAGGTCTACCGCTAAGTTGTGTTGTTTTGTCTCGGCGTGCTCATGAATGTGTTTCTCTGTGAAGCAGCCAAAGAAGACACAGGAAAGGCAAGAGTGGAGTCTGTTCAAATGGGTGCCACACACATGGCAGATGCACGACTTTGCCTTGCTTTTCCTAGTCTCTGGGGTTCCACACCACACGAAGCACTGGTAAATGACCCGCAGTTCCTGCCTCCAGTTCTCTCCCACCTTAAAGCTGTTCACGTGGGAACAACCTGGTGGCCCCACGGCAAAATCCACATCCAAGCATCCGCCCCCAGGGCCGCGACGGGGCCGGGGCCGGGGCGGGGGCCGTGGCCTAGGCTGCGGCGGGGTACGGAGCCGGGTCTGGGGCCGGGGCCGGGGTCGGCGGCGCGCAGCACGACTGCGACGCGGAGAGGGATCGGGGGGCCGCGGCGGGTCGGAGGGAAGGGTGGGGGGAGGAACCTCGTCGCTGCTGCCGCCACCGCCGCTCCGCGTTGGATTCTCATCCTCCAGCTCCGGCTTCGGCTCCCCCTTCGGCTCCTGCTCCGCCTCCCGTACCGGCTCGGGTTCAGGCTCGGGCTCCAGCTTGAGCTCAGTCCGGCGGCCCGGACCCTCCGCCGTCTCCACCTTCCCGGCCGTCTCCACCTTGTCGGTGGCGTCCACCTTCCCGGCCGCCTCCACCTTCCCCGCCGCCTCCACCTTCCCCTCCACCTTCGCCTCCGCCTCCACCTTCCTCTCCGCCTTCTCCGCCGTCTCTGCCGTCTCCGCCTCCTCTACCTCCTCCGCCTCCACTGGCGGCGGCTCCTCCCCCTGCTCGCAGGGCTCTGGCGGCCACTGGGCGTGGCGGCGCGGGGGCCACGCAGACCTGGGGTGTCCCCCGCCCGGCCTGAGAGAGCGTGGTGGCTGTGGCAGCTGGACCCAAAAGGGACTTTCACTGAAGGAGGCGGCGGCGGAAGCAGGCGACGCCCCCGGGAATCCTCCCGCCGAAGCCCCCTAGCGGAGGCCGCTTCTGCAGCCAGGCCCCGTTTCCTTTAATTCAATATTTTCCAAACTTGCTTGTTCACGAGAATCACGTGGGGAGCATGTTGAAATTACAGATTCCTCGGCTCCACCCGCAGGCCTACAGAATCAGTCTCTGGAAGGGAGGTGCTCCGGAACCTGTATCTCTAACTAGGGCCCGAGAGGCTGCTTATGATCAGGCAAGTTTGGGAAACACAGCTCTAATTCATTGAGGCTGGCGGGAAGGGGGGCGGGGACCGCGCAGTCTCTTTAAGGCGCTTCCAGTTCTCAGCTCCAATCGCTGCTCTGACCCCCATCGTCGTCTCCTCCCCTCTCCTCGTCCTTCCCTAGGTCCATGCAGGCTTCCCCCAGCACTTCGGGGCCAGGGGCCCGAAAGGTTGCCAAAACCAGAAATGTTTCTGAGGCTGTGTAATGTCCCCTCACGAGGGGGTCCTAGGGAGTACAGGCAAAAGCCGTGACAGCCATCATTCCGATGACTGAGCCTGCCCCCAGTGTGTCCCAGTCACCCCTCCCACTCAGGTCCTTCTCTTCCTGCAAAGGTTGAAGCTCCAGCTCCATTTGGGGGCAGGCCTGGACCCCAGATCCGGAGCGGCAGCGAGTCCAAGGCCGCTGAATCTGAAGTAGCACCTCCCCTTTCCCATCTTATCAGTGTTCTGCGGAGTCCAGACTAGCTCCTTGCCTCCTCCTCAGGCAGCCTCCCAAGGCCAAGGGTGGGATGAGGGTTTGGCAGCTGGCTTTCTGCCCAGTAGATGCTGAGCATCCCAGGGGCAGAACTCAGCTCTTCCATCCAAGGCCAGTGGGGCAAGGCACCACAAGGCCATCTCTCCAACTGGCACCTCTCCTGCTCAGAGAAGGGCCTAAACTACAGATGCAATCCAGAGACCCTTAATCTCTAGCAGAAGCCCAGGGCAGGCAGCAGGTGGGAGTGCAGAGGAAGCCTGTGGAGTTGCTAATGGAGAGAGGGGATCGTGCAACGATCTGAAGGGCCTCTGATAACCCCTGTGCTGATAGGCTGTTGGCACTGGGCAGAAGCACCATGGAGCCCATGAGAAATGAGGCCAGAACCGGCAGCTCAGGTCTTGAGCATGGCTGGGGGTATGGGGAAGCCAGATGCATTTGCTGGTCCCAGGGAGTGCAGCACAAGGCAGACATCAGCACATTGAGCCAAAGGGCAGGCTGTGTTCTAAGAAGAGCCTGGTCCTGGTGGTGGCCAGCTGTGGCCAAGTGCACCTTGGCAGGCTTGTGGGGCAATGCTGCTTGGTTATATACTCCAGCAAAGTTCTCTCTGGTCAGCACAGGATGTCACCATTCACCTGGCTTTCCCTCCAGGAAGGGGAAAGGGAAGGACGCCTAGGGTTAGCAGCAGGAGGAAATCTTTATGAATCAGGAACCCTTAAGGAGGATGCCTAGTTCCCACCCAGCTGAGGGCTGCCCAGGTGCCTGCCCTTCCTACATCAGTTCTGCCTGTAATTCCTTGAAACACCCCAACATCCTTCCAATAAATACTTGCCCTTTGTGGCCTGCAACCAGAGGAACTGCAACTATCATACCCGCTGAAGGAATGCTGCTGCTACTAAAAGTGACTAGGGTCATGGAGTGTAGGAGGCAGGAGAAGGGTTACTCTCATCCCATCTTCACAGAGTAACAGACAATGAAGAGACCTAATGATCTCTGTATACCAGGGACTGTCTCCCATTGAAGACTAGCCATGGTTATCTGGTTGCCTTACTGATCAACTTCCCGTAGAAGCATACAGTCCACCTGGACTCTGCTCAGGCCAGCGTGTTCTGGAAGTGGAGGACTCTGCCACCATTCATTCAACAGATGTTTATTCAGCACCCACCCACAGCCAGGTGGTATGAGGTGCTGCAGAAACAACAGTGAAACAAAGACATTTACCCCAGGGCCAGATTTTTGGGGCTGATTTCCCCAAAAAGCACACTAAGGAAGTGTTTTTCTAGGTCACTAGCAGAGAAGAGACACCCAAACCAAAAATACATATAAAAACATTATATATCAGAATCACTATAACGTTTGATTATTCGAAGAGTCCCTATGGGAAAATCACAAATTAGTTGTACTTCCTTACATTCATTTCCTGATTGCACGTTGCTTTTGTTTTGAATCACATGTGGAGGTGATCTTGAGATGCTTAGTGTTTGAGTCTGGATTCAGTCTTGGGCAAATGTCACGGTCTGCATCTCACAAAGACATGACAATTTCTGGCAAAAGAGGCTGATCTTAGGAGAAACAGCTCCTCACAGTCCCCCTTGCATCTGAGTGCTAAATACAGCTCTGACCACAAGGTGGCAAAAGAGTAAATTACAATTCCTCATATACATATTTTGTACGTTTATATAAAACTGTTGGTTTGTATTAAATGCTCTCTAAAAATATTTGAAAAATGCTGTTCACCTACATACATTTTTAGGTTGACGTCTTAAATTTTGCATCATAAATGTCAATTGGCTGCAAACATGTAATTTCTGACAAGTGCTAACATTCAAAAATAAAACTCTTACATCACTATTTTACATGAATCCAGTGGAACGTAAATACCTTAGGGATTTGAAAGCCACCATCATCTGTCTTAAAAATTTATAACCAATAGTTGCAAGTTGTATATTTTACCTTTTCTCCCTGAGTTCTTAATTCCACTCTATTCTTCCAACAGAATTTTGTCTCAATAATATATATTTTTGGACTTGAAGCAATTTTATAGATTGTTCTGCCATGTTATTCTGCAGCAAAATTGTATAAATGTGTATTTAAATGCTCTCTAAATGTTCCTGTTATCATAAGGCTGTAAGGTGGTGTTGTTTAAAATTTTTCTGTTTTATCTTGACAAATAGTATTACAATATGATAGATCAATGCATTGTAAATATATTACAAAATATTTTATAGGTAATTATTAAAATAAAAGTTTATTGGCAGTAAAGAGGATTAGTAGAGCTATTTTGAAAAAAAATAGTGGATGTATCTGTGGATAAACATTGCTTATTGCTAGAATGAGACATGATTCAGCATCCATTCTCTTCCTCTTTTTTGTTTGGTTAAATGTTAGCATACAGAAATCTCTTTCATATAAATGGGTAAATCAGAATGGATATTTGTTTTGCCAATATCACTCAAGTCTTTGAATTATTTTGGAAATATAAGGGTAAAAAATACACAAGATGTTTTATCTACAAAATTATTTCTCATGATTTGTCAGCTACAACTCCACTGGGTTTTCCTTCAATTTTATTGGAAGCAAAGAAATGGAAACCATCTGAGTTGCAAAAGGATTTGATCCCTTTCATTTGTTAGAACAGTTTGTTCACCATTGACAGCAGTGTTTGGAATTGTCTCTCTGGTGCCCTGAGGATTTTACACTGCAGGGCAATACATCCAGATGAGATTCAGGATGGGTAAAAGATATGCTTTCCTTTTGTAAGTGCAAAAGGCATGAGAAGGGAAAGATGGAAGGAGAGAACCAGCTTGATTCCTCCACAGTAAGTATGTTATTTGGCAGATCAATTTTTAAAATGCATATGAAATTTGAGGATGTAGAAATTGATCCCTTTCTAATTCCTGTACCCTAGGGTAATGCACACTCCTTTGAAATTTGCTGGTTTACATTGTTATAAAACTAATACATATATATTTGTGAGGTTTTTTTTTTTTAAGAGAGAGTGAGAGAGGGGGACAGAGAGAGAGAGAATTTTCAACATTTTATTTATTTTTTCTTAGTTCTCGGTGGACACAACATCTTTGTTGTATGTGGTGCTGAGGATCGAACCCGGGCCGCACGCATGCCAGGCGAGCGCGCTACCGCTTGAGCCACATCCCCAGCCCCTATTTGTGAGTTTTTAAAAAAGATATAGAAAAAAGAATGACATGAAATGTGAAAGCTCCTCTCTCTTCCCATGACAATCACACCAAGTTCTATTCCCTGGAAAAATTTGAGAATTTTTCTATGCAGATAAAAGTGTATTTCATACATATATTATTTTTATGAAATATAAATGAGACTAATATGCAGAAGTTCTCTCCAAGTTGATTTATGCATCTAATGAAACACCAATAAAAATCCCATGAGATTTTTTTAGGGGAGACTTAACGAAGTAATACCTAAATTAGTATGGAAAACTAAAAAGCATTTACCTCTTCCTTTTTCTTCTTTCTAAAAATAAGGATGTAATTACTATAGGTAAATAGCCATCTTGTAACTAATCCAATTGAAAGGCAAAAAACGAAAAGAAAAGAAACTGATCACCTCTGGGTCTATTCTTACATGTGAGGAAAAACTACTGTATTTTATCACCTCTAAGAGGTACATCTCTTCAGATTTCAACATTGCTGAAATATTTGAATGACAGTTTATGATTATTTTGGCAGCACTTTTTTTCTTTCTTGGTGATTTATAAAATACCGTGTGTCTCACAGTAAATAGTATCTGAGAATCAGTGTAATGCTCAAAATGTCATCCTTTTAAGTCTTTGTTATTTGCATCCTGGTTGTGTGTAGTCTGAATACAATTCCTAAGTGAGAGTAGGCTTGCTTGCTTTTTTTTCCAGCTTACGTAAATTTATCCGGTGCCCAGTCTAGGGTTGTGAACACAATCCGAGGTCTTTATGTACTTGTAGATAAGATCAAACCAGTGGGTTTGCCACATCCTTTGTGGAATCTTCAATGTTGACCTCTCAATAGCAGGCTTTCTATGTCACTCCTAGCAAAGCCTCAGTCCTTATCCTGCCCTTTCAGAGGCCCCTACTGAATCTGGCCTTGGGCTCTGAGACCTTGCTTCCTATCAACTCAGCCTTGCTTCAAGCAGACTATACTTATTTCTAGTCCTTGAATAAATTAAGCTGGATCCTATTTCTAGGCCTATATCCTTAGTGTTTCTACTGCATGGAAAACTCTTCCCTTAGAAATCCTCATGGCTTTTCTCCCTCATTTGCTTCAGATCTCTGCTTAAATATCACCTTATCTCAGAACCATTCTTTGACCACTGTATAAAATAGCAACCCATCCCTGCTTTAATTTTCTTCATAAGGTATCACTACATGATGTATTAAGTAACAATCACATGGATATATTAAATATTATACACACACAATTAATATAAACACCAAGAGAGTAAGATGTTCACTATTCTATCCCCAATGTTTTTGAAAGTTATTACATATTTAAGTATTTGTCAAATAAACAAATAAATGTTTTCCTCATGGATGAAGTCATCCATATTTTAATATTTTTATTGGGCATTTTGTATTACCATTTTTGTGAACTGGCTAGTGTTCTTGGGGTTTCTCAATAATCTTAATAAGTAGCACTTAGATGGCTCTTGAGGTATGCCAAAAGATGTTCCTATTTAACTTGTTTAACCCTTGCTACAATTTTAAAAAATTCTCTTTTATCTACTCCCATTTTTAAGTGATGAAGCTGAGGCAGAGAGATTGAATAACACCCAAGTCAGTGATAGATATGGGATTCAAGCTCAACAGCTGGAATCTAGAATTTGGTCTCATACCTACTAATCTATTTGCCCTTTATCTGTCAGATTCTAAAATATAAATATTTTCCACATTTGTCATTGTCTGTTGTCTTTTATTTTTACTATGTGATGTTTAAGATTATTATATAGACAAATTTCTCAAACATTTCTTCATGTGTTCTGGATTTTAATATCTCATTTTAGAAAAGTTTCTTTTTAATCCTGATTATAAAAGTACAGAGTGAGTGTAAAGGGCCTGAGACAAAAAAAAAAAAAAAAACAGTTTAATGATTTCAAGAAATGAAAACAAAGTCAGAGTTGCATGAGCTTGACGACCAAGAAAGGGGAGAGTGATACAAGATGAGGATGAGGACTGAGGTACAGGTGAGGGCCAGATCACTTGGAGCTTTGTCGAGAATCATACAGGACTTGGATATTATCCCAGTTCCACTGAGAATCATTTGGGGGTTTTTAGACAGGCAATGGCATTATATTTTTTATGGCTTACATGTAATAATTATAATCTAATAATAATAACAGTAATTAATATTGATTGCTTATGGTATCCCAAGTACTGTTTAATAAGTAATTTAATAAATTATTTAAACCTCATAACACACTGATGAGCTAGGTACTTATATTATTGTTACTATACACATAAGGAAACTGAGATACACAAACAAAAAGGAGCTGAGGATGTACCTCAGTGGTAGAGTGCTTGCTTAGCATGTGTGACACCCTGGGCTTGATCCCCAGCACTGCAAAAAAATTTTTAATAAAGTACTTTGGATTTTCTCATGTTTTTTTCCTCTGCTTCTATACTTCTTCCTATTCAGAATATACCTAACATCAACAATGAGATGTCTGATACCTACTTTTTATTTTTTTAATATATATATTTTTTTAGTTGTAGATGGACAAATACCTTCATTTTATTATTTATTTTTATGTGGTGCTGAGGATCAGACCCAGAGACTCATACATGTAAGGCAAGCGCTCTACCACTGAGCCACAACCCCAGCCCCTTGATACTTGCTTTTTCTAGGCCCTTGATGTCTCATTGGTGGTCTTCAGATCTCTTCTAGGCTAACAAAAGGGAAAATAGCAAGTCAACTCAACAGTACGGCCCCTAAGTCTGAGAACTGGCCTCATCCCCATCCCGTTTGGTCCATACCAAAAAGCTCAGAAATAGCCAGCCTGCTGTCCCATTCATGATGACCAAGAGTTAGCTCAGCAGCCCCTGTTTACCATTGCAGCAGTACTAGACCTTATACCCTGCTCTCCCACAGTCATACCAGCAATCAGAAAACCGAGGAATGGGGTTCATCAGGATATGCCTCAGGAGATGTTGGAGATCCCAACCATAAAGAGGGAAGAAGTGAGCCTAGAAATGTGGAAGGGCCAGAAAATGGAGGAACTCAAGGCTTTCTTCAAGCATGCAACCAAGTGATTGCAATGGCCTAAACCTTTCTCTAACTTAAAGAAAGGAGAAGGAGGAAGAGAGGGAGGGAGGGAGGGAGGGAGGGAGAGAGAGAGAGAGAGAGAGAGAGAGAGAGAGAGAGAGAGAGAGAGGAAATTTATGGTTGTAGGGGTGGCAGCAAAGATGAAGATTATACTGCATCATATTCCAACCAGCCATCTCCCCAGTTTTCCCCACGTATTGCCTCCAGCTATTCTGTATCTTCTATCAATCTTCAGCAGCTCTGACTGTAGTCCATAAGAATGATGCACCATTTGATTGACACTTTTGATTCTCTACTTATGCGCATTATATGGTTTCTGACAAACTTGCTGCAAGTTGGCACAATATCTGGTCAACCACCTATCTTACTTTTGCCTTTTAGGAAAATATTGGAATCCCAAAATATGTGCCCAGTGCTGGAGGTTGGGATAAAGCTTGAACCTGCATGAGCTTAAAAGAAGCTCAATGAAGAGTACATTCTGCAAATGCACTTATCAAAGTGTTTTATTCAGCGTTTTTTCTGTGACTTAAAGAATTGACGAGCAATTTTAGAAAAGAAAAAGTTTATTTGTGGGCTCACAGTTTGAGGTGTCTCAGTCCATAGATAGCCAGTCCTATTCCTCAGGGATTGAGATGAGGCAGAGCATCATGGGAGAAGAGTATCTTGGAGGGAAGCAGCTCACATAATGATCAGAAAGCAGAGAGTGACTCCACTTGCTAGAGGCAAAATATATACCCCAAAGCCATCCCCCAGGGACCCACCTCCTCTAGCCACACCATACCTGCCTTCAGTTACCAATTAGTAAATTAATTTTACTAACAGAGGATTAGTTCACTGATTGGATTAAGGCTCTCATACCCAACCATTTCTTCTCTAAATCTTCTTGCATTGTCTCAAACGTGTGATTTTGGGGGATACCTCACATCCAAACCATAACACAAAGTATGTAATCTGACTTCTTATGCTTGTCCTAAATGCCTCTTTCAAGTCTGAAGGGTAGGAAAAGATGGAGTTTGTAAGATTGTACTGAAACTGGCAGATAAAAATCTTAATCACATCCTTATTCTTTTTTTAATATTAATCCTCTTAAAACCACAAAAAACTATACAAACAAAATTATATAACCTCAATAGAGGGAAATTCACTGATGTCTACCAAAATTACATGTGTATTCACTATTTGACTCATGAATCACACTTCTAGGAATCAAACACAAAGATAACACTAGCCAATGTACAAAATGACACGCACAAGATCATTCATTGCAACACTTTGCATAATAACAAAGGTTTAGAGAAATGTCCACTACTAAGGGGCCAGTTGAATAAATTATAGCAAAGTTGCAAAATGCAGTACTGTAGAATGAGAGAGATTTTTATATAATGATTAGGACTAAAATATCTTGAAAGATTGTCAAATGTCCCCTGGGGAATGCAATCCCCTCCAGTTGAGAACTACTAATCTAGGACAATGACCATAGATAAATTTTTTTAAATTAGGTAAGATTATGATGGGAAATTCTACCATCTGAACACATTGGTCGATTTTAGCATCCTTAAGTATAGGTAACTACATATTATGTGCCTCCTGATAGGAGATGGTAGGAAGCATACAGTACTACCAGTGATGTATTGGTGCCAAAAATAAAAATTGAACCTAAATCTAATAGTGCCAACTCCCCATTGATGGTGAATATAGAAGGGAAAAGAAGAAGTTCAAAGTCACTACTAGGAAACAATCAGTCAAATCCAGAATGTGGGATCTTTCATAGGAAAATTGTCAGTTTCTTCAATGATAAATGGCATTTAAAATTAGATGCAGGAGAGAAAGGCAAATTTATATATTTTTTAGTTTGTTTATTCTTTTTCTACCTGAAAGTAGACTATATTTTGACATATTATATATACATGGAGTATGACTTCCCATTCTTGTGGTTGTACATGATGTGGAATTAACTGGTCGTGTATTCATAAATGAACATAGGAAAGTTCTGTCCAGTTCATTCTACTGTCTTTCCTATTCCCATCCCCCATCCCTTCCCTTCACTCCCCTTTGTTTAATCCAATGAACTTCTATTCTCCACCCCATCTTATTGTATGATAGCATACACATATAAGAGAGAAGATTCAGCCTTTGGGGTTTTTTTTTTTTGGATTGTCTTACTTCACTTAGCATGATAGTCTCCAGTTCCATCCATTTACAAGCAATTGCCATAATTTCATTCTTCTTTATGGCTGAGTAATATTCCATTGTGTATATATGCCACATTTTCTTAAATTCATAGATCTTTTAAAGCAGCTTACCAACCAAATAAAATATTATATTTGCTTTGAATATTATTTTTAAAAGTTTAAAAACATTTCTTGAAACAATCAGGAAAATATGCATATGAATTGATGATATTTAATTATATTTAACAATTATTTTAGTAAATTTTGATAATGGTTTCTGATTGTGTAAAAAGTAGTTTTCTGATAGTCACACTGACATTGAGTAAAATGATATAATATCATTTGAATTAAAAAATTAAAACAAATCTTAGGATGAGGAGGATAAACAAACAAGATTGGCAAAATATTGAAAATTGTAGCTGAGTAAAATTGGTTCATTCTATTAATCTCTCTGTTTTATAAATTTTTACATAATAAAATGATTTTAAAGAGAAAACAAAAGTATGTAGTATGTATATTTTTCCCCTTTCCTCCTACTAAATACAGTTATAAACCTTGAACAGTGTATATAATACAAGCCTAAAAATACTCTGAAAGGTAGATAGAATAAAACAGGAGATCTTGAGTCTTAAAACTCCAAAAATGTCCAGGTCTCAATTTAAACATCACTCTTATCAAGAACCAGGAAATCTTTTTAAATTTTTTTATTCTAATTTGTTATATATGACAGCAGAATGCATTACAATTCATTTTACACATATAGAGCACAATTTTTCATATCTCTGCTTGTGTACAAAGTATATTCACACCAATTCGTGTCTTCATACATGTACTTTGGATAAATGTCCATGACATTCCACCATCATTTCTGACCCCACGCCCCCTCCCTTCCCCTCCAACCTCTCTGCCCTATCCAGAGTTCATCTATTTATCCCATGCTCCCCCTCCCTACCCCACTATGAATCAGCGTCCTTATATCAGAGAAAACATTTGGCATTGGAAGAACCAGGAAATCTTTAATGAGAAAAGTCAATCAAAAGATTCCAACTCCATATACCTCAGTATATAGCTCAGTAGTAGAGTACTTGCCAGACATGTACAAGGCCCTGGGCTCAATTCCCAGCACCACAAAAATTTAAAGACACCAGTAATAAGTGGCATTAATGTTCAAAAAGACATGTGAAGAAGTACTTACAAAACATAACCAAAGCAAATGAAAAAGTAGAAAGTCCTAGCAAAGAAATAGGAGAAATAAAAAAGAATGAAATGGAATTTTAGAACTGAAAAATATAGTAACTATAATTTATAAACTCAATGAATGGGCCCAATAGTAGAATGGTAGGAACAGGGGAAAGAATCAGTGAGCTGGAATCTAGATGATTATAAATTACTTAATATGAACAACAGAGAAAATAGACTGGAAAAATTGAACAGATCCTGAGGAACATGTGGGGCTATGACAAAAAACAAATATTGGTGTCAATCATAATTAGGAGAGGAGAGAAAAAAGAGGGGACTGAAACAATATTTGAAGAAAGATTGCTGAAAATTTCATGAAAAAGGGACATAAAACTACAGACTCAAGAAATTTAGCAAACCCCAAATAGGATAAACACACACACACACACACACACACACACACACACACACAAAGTCCACGTGAGGACATACCATAGTCAAACTTTTGAAAACAGAAGGAAACATAAAAATGTTGACGTCAGTAAGAGAGAAACAAAGCCTTGCATTAGGGAAAACAATTTGAATCAGAATTTCTCACCAAAACCCACAGAGACCAAAAAGAACTGGCACATTTTCCAAGCAGTGAAGGAAAAAACTGTCAATCCAGAATACCTCTATCCAGCAAAAATATCTTTCAGGAACAAAGCAAAAATCAAGGCATTATCATATGAAAGAAAATTAAAACAATTTGCCACCAGCAAACATAACGAAAAGAATAGCTAAAAGAAATTCTCTAAACAGGAAACATAAAACATGGAATTTTGAAGAAGAAGAAAAAAGAAAGCTTAACAGAGTAAAGATATGGCTAAATACAATAGATTTTCTCTCTTCTTCTCTGTAGTTTTCATAATTATATTTAATGGTGGAAACAAAAATTATAACATTATCTGATATGGTCCTCAATGTTTACAATGTATATTTAAAACAATTATAAGTGAAGTAAGGTAAAGAGTGGTGAGGTTCTACATTTCACTGAAATTGGGAAAATATCAACACTAGTAGAATGTGATAAAGTATGCATATATAATGTAATACCTAGAGTAGCCAATAAAAAAGTGATAGAAAAAGATATACTTCAAAAACATTATAGGTAAATAAAAATTCAATTCCAAAAAAAAAATCCAAGTAACTTCCGGAAAGGCAGAGAAATGAATACAGAGAAACAAAAAACAAAGAGCTCTAACAAATAAATAAATACAATGTCAGACTTAAGCCCTAACACACCAATATCCAAAACTGGAAACCCACAAAACATCTTTTACTATGTAAATGGCTAAACAAATTGTGATGCATTTGTACTATGGAATATTATTTACCAATTAAAGGACAAATTATACATGCAATAATGTAGATGAATCTCAAGGGTATTATGTTGACTGAAAAAAAAAGATACAATTTCAAAAGGCTACAAACTATATGATCCCATTTATATAACATTCCCAAAGTCACAAAACTAGAGATGGAGTACAGATGTAGTCTTCAAGGATTCAAAATGCTGGGTGGGAGGGGGTGTGGGTGTAACTATAAAAAGGGTAGCAGGAGGAAGATCTTTGAGGTGATGGAACAGTACTGTATCTTGCTTGTGGTGTTGGATACAGAAATCTACACTTAGTAGGATGATGGAGAACTATACACACAACATTGTCTCAATGTCAATTTTCTGCTACACAACATATGACCACTGCTAGAAACTGGGTAATGGTTACCTGGAACAGAACGTCTATAATCTATTGGAAAAGAAATTTCAAGTAAAAACAGGAGGAAATCAAGTTCTTAACAATAATTTTCTACCAGAATGTTAGGGTTTTTGTTCCCCTAAATGCTTCTGAAGGTATCATTTTATTTGCACACAGAAAAAAAAAGATCCAATTTTCAGGACTTTTTCTTCTTAGAGGACAATGAAGAATTACATCACTTTTCTTGTTTGCTTCAACATACAATGAAAGTGCATGATTTTCACCTTTGCTCTTAAAGGAGATGTGCTCTTGGGCATTTCATACCAGAATTCATTGAAAATGACATAATCAAATATTTATTTGGAATAAATATAAACTGTCTTAATTAAAATATAAAAATATAAAAGTTATTTCACTGAAAGAGTGTTTAGTGCCACCTGAACCCTTGTAAATATGCATCACTGACTAATATTAGGACCAAGTAGACTGAAAGATAGTTCACCCAATTAGAATTAAGTGATGTTCAAAATTCGAGACCAGCCTTGGCAACTTAGCAAGATCTTGCCCCCAAATAAGAAAATAAAAAGAGGATGTCGCTCATTGATAGAGTACCCCTAGGTTAAAATCCAATTTAGAAAGGTAGCGTAAGTTTTCTTACTTCAAATATTAACATTTCACTGTAAATCCTAGTTATCTTCAAAATAATGATCTTTTTGGCTGATCATTCCCTTTTCTCCTTAATATATTTTTAAAAAGCACTTGGAAGGAAAGCATGAAATGGTAAAGCATCAGGGGTTCCCACATAAGATGAGATGCCAATAGTGTGAATCACATAATTTAGATGTTCTAATCAGTGCAATTTTCAGATTTTTCCTTTAAAAATGTTTTAATAAATGCCACGAAAGTAAAAAAAAATTAGTGATACTCTCATATTTCCCTAATAACACAAAACCTAATATTTGCAAAACCCTATTAATGCTGGTAGCACTAATGTGTTTAGTAGAGATGGTCACCAACTTACAATGGTTTGACTTATTATTTTTTTCAACTTACAATAGTGTGAAAGCTATACATATTCAGTAGAAACTGTCCTGCAGATTTTGAATTTTGGTCTTTCTCAGACTAATAACATGTGCTCTGGTAATCTCTTGTGATGCCTGGCAATCACAGTAAGCTATAGTTTACTACCAGTCTCATAATAACAAGGGAAAACTACTGAGACCACAATATACTTTTTGGCTAAGCTATTTTATTTAAAATATTTTCAACTTACAGTATGTTTTTCAGGATGTTTATCAGCAATCAAGGAGCATCTGTTCAGGGAATAGTAGTTTTAATACATGTCTCACAAGGTGATTTAGATTAAATGAGAAAGGGAATTTTAAATGATTATAGACTCATATTAAAATAATGTTATATCTATTGCAATAATCTCTATGCACACAATAAATATGAATAGGAGAGTACAAAAAGCATGGAAGCTTATTGAAGTCATACTCCTCTCTGGATCCTGGCAAATATCATGTGGTTAGGATGGTGGGCTGGGTAACAGGAAGGACCTAGCTTTCCTGAGGCTCATGTCACACTGTTGTCATGTCCACTGACCATCCTCATTATTGAATTCTTTGGCTCCTGGCTTCCAATTCTCTCCTCTTTTTATCATCAATTCTGGTGACTTCATACTCATCAGGATGATGAAAATGGAGAGAGTTTTATACCAGTACCCAGGAATAAGGGAATACACTTGAAAGAGGGACTGGGACAATTTTGATCAATTCTTTTCTCCAAACACACAACAAATGGACTTTTGATTCTTTTCAAGTGACCAGTTTAAAGAGTATGTGATTCACTGCAATGTTGGTCCAGGGAAAAATAACCAGCCAGTAAACTATTGAACACAATTTTTCTGCAAGAGGTCACATATACAATACATGGAAAAACAAGGGGGAAAAGATAACATCAGTCAACCGCATTATCTAAAAGGCCCCACAGATAACTAGCATTTGATATGAGACCAGAAAAAAACAAAGTTTACGAGGCAGATAATGAAGGAGTTTGGCAAAACCTATTCCAGGAAGAGGGAAACACGTACACCTGGGCCATAGGAGAACTTAGTGAGTATATATTGCTAAAGGAAGGGAAATGACAGAAAAGGAATCTGAAACCATAAACTGGATCCAAATCACAGATGGCCTTGCAGACATGACAAGGAGTTTAGCAGTTATACTGCAGGCATTGGGAAACAATTGGAAGATCTAGAATTGACACATCTTCTAGAAAGATCTTTTTGCCTGTAGATATGGAAGAGGTGGAGTCTGTCCAGGTCATCTTGATGACAGCTAATGATAGCACAGTGGTTGTGGTCATTTACAAGGAGGACTGTTTTTTAGGTAGAATTGATTATTGACCCTAAAAAGGGCACTCCACACAATTCTGGATCGATAACTATCACTCACTTTCAAGAGTATAAACCTCAAAATGCAACATGCTTATCCTCATAACACAACAATTTCTAGTGGGTTTATTTCTGCTGAAAGGAAATCGAGGAACTAAGATGAGAAATGAAAGATGGAGACCAGGCAGAGATACACAAGAGACTTTATTTGTCAGAGCTCAGAAAGGCCCTTGGGCGGCAAAGTGAAACCTTTCCTTAAAAATGGCCACTGTCACTTATGGCCATTCAGATGCTAAGCAAGGACCTTACTCCTGCAATCCTTCATAATAGCATCACTGACAAGGTATAGGGAGAGGGAACCATAAGATAATTTTTGCATTAACCATGGAGGGGCTACCCTGTATTGTCCATTAAGTGGTCTTGTTGGAGGAATGAACTGGGAAAGTGGTTTCATGCACTCATACCATCAGTGAACCTAGTTAGGCAAGGTATTTAACCTGCCTCTCAAGACTTGGAGTAGACAGTAGTGTAGATTTGGGTGTTGCTGTTTCAGTCATCATAAACACCTCTGAGACTGTTTTTTTAAATAAGAATTACATTAACCCAGTTATAAATTTATCTGGTTGTTCATAATGAAGAGGAAGAGGAGGGAGTCAGGGAGGAGGAGGAGATGATTTAATGCAAACAACAGTGGCAGCAAATCAGAATTAACCAAACCCTGAGTCCCACAAATATGTCAGCAGGACCTCCACACACACAATATTGTAAAGACCTCCAACATTTTCACATTGTCAGGACAGGTTTGGGGAACTGTAAACATCCCAGGGAAAAAAATCTACTGCCAAGAAATATGACATGGAGGGGAATCTACCATCCTGGGGAAATTTAGAGAAGATTCTGGGACCACATTTAATGTTATTCCTAGTGCAGAGGCAGGAAAACAGGAAGATTAAAAACAGAGAGAATGGATCACATGACCTGAGTTTGTGACAGAGCTGTCCCCTCCCAATGATGGAGGTGGGAAGCAGATCTCCAATCAGCAAGCTTCCCTGTATTCAGCAGTGGGGTTAATTAGACAAACACTTGATGTGGCTCATTTTCAGGAGTAAAATGGCTGCTGCTCACCACGAAGTTTTGAGCTTTATATACTGCTTTAGCAGAGCCAGGCCAAGGCAGGAGTGAGCTACTTTTGGTGGGCAGGGGCAGGGCCAGGTCATGGGAGGAGTTTTGGTGGCAGGATGATTTAGGGAGACAGGTATCCATATCCTTCATAAAGAATCTGTCTGAGGGCTTGGGTTGTGGCTCAGAGGTAGCGTGCTTGCTTAGCATGTGTGAGGTACTGGGTTCGATACTGAGCACCACATAAAAATAAAGATATTATGTCCACCTAAAACTAAAAAATAAATATTTTTTTAAAAAGAATCTGTCTGAATCTGATAAAGTATTTGCAGAGTGCCATGACAAGGAAATAACCTCAGATACTATGGTGTGCCTACCGCCATCTGAGCTCTAATAAGAAGGCATGTCTGCACATGAAGCCATCAAGGTGAATCAAATGAGAGAGATGAATTGCAAGGCAGATTACCTATAGGAGCAATCTAGAAAAACTGAAATAAAACCTGATCTTCTTAGTCATTCCCCCATCCTAAAGTGGGATAGACAGTTGTCACTGAACATTGAAATCCAGTTGAGTGAGTACAATATAGTTTGTTGTTGTTGTTGTTTGGTACCAGGGACTGAATCCAGGGTGCTCATCCAGTGATCCATATCCCCAGCCAATTTTATATTTTATTTTGAGACAGAGTCTCCATAAATTGTTGAGGCTGGATCTGAACTTGATATCTTCCTGTCTCAGCCTCCTGAGCCACTGGGATTACAGACATACGTCACTGCTCCAGGCAGAAGATAGTTTTCAAGGCCAGGGAAGATGTCATAAGGACTGAAAAGTTTTACAACTGGCTGGTGGAAGTGAGATAAGGTATAGGACAATGTGACAGTGGAAATGAGATAATTGTTAAGGTTCTTTGCTTGGACAGTTGATATGGGACTAGGCAGAAGAAAGTCAGAGAACATACAGGGAACATTTGGGGATGGGATAAATCAGAAGGCAATGATTAACCAAGAGAGAGATCTGCATAAAAATTGCTGGAAGCCTTTTTGCTAAACATTGCAAGGGCACTCCATTCAATTAGGATGGACCCCTGGGCTTCCCAACCTGCAGAATGGCAATAGCCACTCAAAAAAAAAAATGCACTTGATATTTTGGCACTTAGCCCACAGTGTGAAATAAGGAAAGACAATTTTAATTTTGATTACTAAACTCAAAAGAACTAGGAAGTCCAAACCATATGTTGTCAATTGCTTTCTAGAAACAATTTAGAAAACAAAATTTTTTGATGGGTGTTCTTAGGTGTCAATTTGACTGGACTAAGGAATACCTAGAAACCTGGTAAAGCATTATTTGTGGGTTTGTCTGTTTCCAGAGGACATCAGCATGTGAGTCTAAGTACACTAGATGAAGAAGATCCACCATCAATGTAGGTCCAATTACCTGGTCCAATTTGGGGCCCGAGAGAACAAGTGCAGAGAAAGAGATGAATGTGTCAATCAACCTTGTAGAGTTGGGATTCACTCTTCTCCTCCCTTTATACATCAAAACTCCAAGCTTTCTGATCTTTGGATTTCAAAACTTAACAGAAGCCTTTTCTCTGGGTTCTCAGGCTCTTAGCCTAAAACTGGAGAGTTACACAATTGGCCTCCCTGGTTCTGAGGCAATAAGTCTTGGACTCAGTGACACTACTGGCATCTCAGCGTCTCCATATTGCACATGACCTGTTGTGGAATTTTACAGCCTCTATAGTCACGTGAGCCAATTCTCCTAATAAACCACATCTCATGGACCTATATATCTATATTAATACATATGTCCTATTGGTTATAACTCTCTGGAGAACTCTTAACCGTGGTGAACTAAAGGTTTAGGGATGATGGAGTACTATAGCAAACCAACAATAGAGAGATGGGGAAGAATAAGAGGGTTTTAAGTTTCTTATTAAGTCAAACATCACTTGCCAAAATATTCATGAATCCCATTCCTAGATATTTACTTAAGAGAAATAAAAATGCACACTCACCAAAAGAATCTGTACATAAAGGTTTATAGAAACCCAGAACAATTCAAACACACTTCATGGATTAATGGAAAAACTAACTTTGGTGTGCCCACACAATGAAATACTATTCAGTAATAAAAGAGAATATATATACTATTAATATATACAATAATATGGATGATCTCAAATGCATATATTGTATGATTTCATTTATAGTCTGGAGAAGGCAAACCTATAGGGATAGAAAATAGATTGGTGGTTGCAAGCATCTTGCAGGAGGAGAAAATTGACTACAAAGGGTCACAAGGAACTTCTTAGGATATAGAAACATAATATATTTTGATTGTGGTGGTGGTTATATGACTGTACATGTTTGTCAAAAAGAAGTACTCTACTTCTAAAAAGGGTGAAATTTATTGTTTCTAAATAATATCTGAATAAACCCAATTTTTAAAAAATATTTGGCTTAACAAGTTTAAACTGATTCTCCAAATAGGAATATATTGGGGGGAAAAAAGACACTAATCTGGTTGCTTTTTGGATCCAATTTCAGATCAAGGGTGGGGCTCAACCCCAAAGAAATAAACAATCAAAAACTCGCCTATTTTTTTTCTGGAAAGAGATGGGTTCCTCTCTACCCTTCAGGGAAAACAGGTGAATCCTGAGGCACCATCATGAGCAATAAATTTTGCCTGCTTGTTATTGAACTTTATATATGAAACTGTGCATCCAGATGAAGTTGTTTTGGTTCTGAACCAAAGACATACAACCAGAGACATCCAACCATTCCACCCTCACAAATTTCAAAGAAAGTAGAAGTTGAGGATTACCCACATATAATTATTCCCCAATACCATATTGGAAATTATAGAAGGGAACAAATACCTGGAATTTCCCATTGAATTCTGAGTATAGGTCGAATTTATTAAAAATTCCTCATTTATAGGAATTGTTTATGAGATGGGAAAATTTGTAGAAATTTTCCATAAGGAGCATCGAAAAATTTAAGAACCTGTGGAGGATGACACTGCTAGAAGTTTTTTTTTTTTTTTTTGCGGGGGGGGGGGAGTCCAAATTTAACATGCCCACTTTCCTACAGAATTGAGCATAAAATGGGCTGTCTTAGGGAACTCAAGGGTTTCTTTTTTCCCCCTAATCTAACAGAGCCATCAATCTTCATAATAGGGTGTAGAAAAAGCTGCCACAATGCAATTAATTATGACAGAAGAGTCAGTTGGCACTTTGCTGGTAAAATCCATCAAAGGGTTCATATATTCATGCTTGGGTTGAAATGGGTATATGGACTACTTCATGGGTATGGCTACTTCACACTCCAACAGAAACAAATGCCATTGCCATGGTCACAGAAGAAATTAAAATAATAGACAAAAAATTGTTGTTTGGAAGCAGAGCTATTGCTAAGATTCATCCATAAACATTCCTTTGTGATTGATTTGGAAACCAAATGGAACTTGGTGAAGGATGATGCTCTATTATTTCAGTTTCAATTTGAGGTTTCAATTTGTTCACAAAATCCTTGGCATTAGTAGTTGTCTATGGCGATTAATTGAGTAGAGAAATTCATGGAGAAGATTTCACCTTTTCTATGGGAAATAGATGTCTCTTATGTATTGATGTCTCTTAGCTTATTTATCATTATTCTCTAAATAATCTTAGGAAACTACTACTAACTTCAGGAGAGAGAAAAATATACTTTGAAGATGACTCCTTTGTAGAAGGATAAACTGGACTGGAAGTCAAGGGAACTATAATTTAAATAAACTGTCTTAGAAAATAGGATTGAGTCTAGGCAGTTAAAATTTTGGTCTTTGGGCTTCCACAAAAGTACTCCATTTTGAGAATGTCCAGACATCATAGTAACAAAGTCATCCTATTTATTTCTGCAAGTCATTAGATTGTTAGAATAGTGAGACATTCAGCACTTTATCTCTATTTGGCACTACCTCTGCTGTACCTCCTAGTAGAGAGTCAGTCTGGCATACCAGTGAAGTGTAAAGACTCTAGAGCTATTGTTGCCAATGTTCAAATCCTACCTCTGCCATTTCCTAGCTCTGATGTTTTTGGCAGATTTTCAATGCCTCTGTGCTTCAATTACTTTGTCTGTAAAAATATACAGTCATAAAAATAACTCTATTTTGCCAGCCATGGTGGCACACATCTGTAATTCCAGCAACTGGGGAGGCTAAGGCAGGAGCATTTCAAGTTTGAAGCCAGCCTCAGCAACTTAGTGAGACCCTGTCTCAAAATAAAGAACAAAAAAAGGACTGGGGCTATAGTTCCATAATACAGTGTCCCTGGGTTTAATCCCTAGTACCAAAACAACAACAGCAACAATAAGAATAATGACCCCATTTAAGCATTGGTGTGAGTGGTGACTAGGCAAAAGCATTTAGAACCAGGAGAACTCTTGTAAGTACTATTATCATTTTCATTTCCAGACATGCCAAGTATAAAAATTAATAAACAAGTGTTACTAATATAAGATGGCCTAGCCAAAGTGTGCAGTGAGGTAACTACATAAAGACCTTGGAACTAGAGATCTGAGCTGGATTCTCTTCTCTGCATTTTGGTTCCTGGCCATTACAAATTGGAGAAGGTCCCGAAAACACCAAAATATCACAAACACCCCTCCAATGAGTAGGTTCCAACATTTCCCTTTATATTTCTGGAAACTCCTGTCATAAAAGTCATCATAAGGGTTCTGTTAGTCTCCTAAGGATGCCCTGACAAATTATTACAAACTGGGTATCTTCAAACAACATAAACTAATTCTCTCATAGTTCTGGAGGCTTGAAGTCCAAAATCAAGGAGTTCACAGAGCCATGATCTGTCTGAAAGCTCTAAGAGAGAGTCTGTTCCATGCATTTACTTAGCTTCTGGTGTTGCTGCCATCCTCAGCATTCCTGGATTTGTAGACACATCACTTTAATCTCTGCCTCTGTTTGTGCCACATGACTCTCCCTCTGCATCTGTCTGTGTCTCTTTTCTTACAAGGACGGGTTAAGGGACCACCCTCATGACCTCATCTTAATGACAAAGACCCTATTTGTCAAAAGGTCACATCCACAGGTACTAGGAAGTTCAACAGATCCTTTGGGGGACACAATATAACCCATAATGGGTTCTGAGAAAATGGGTATTTTAGAGTACTTGAAACTATGATGCTGTCACACATTGGATAACGCAGAGAAGTAAATATTAAAAGGGAGTCTAGTTTTCTGCTTCCCTAGAATGCTTTCTGCAATGGTCCTAAAACCAGCCTCCTACAAGGGGATGTGAGGGGAGGGGAGAGGGATGGGAATGGGAAAGACAGTAGAATGAGTCAGACATAACTTTCCTATGTTCATATATGAATGCATGACCAGTGAAACTCCACATCATGTACAACCACAAGAATTGGAAGTCATAATCCATGTATGTGTAATATGGCAAAATATACTCTACTGTCATGTATAACAAAAAGAACACATTTTTAAAAGCCTCCCTAAGAATTGTTTTCAAGCAATTCCTAAATGGGGTCATCACTTTAAGTAAACTTGGCCAAAGGCTCAGGGTTGGCTCTTCTTGGTTCAAAGCCACTCTTGTAAGTTGATGTCATTTCAACTGTGAAGAGGGATGCCCCTAGTACTGGAAACCATTCAAATAAGCTATTTTGCTTTTAAGGCAACTGGGGGACTTTCAAATTCAAAATGACCTGATGAATAACAAACCTTACAGAAATGAATAAGTACCACACATATCTCACATCTCCAATTCTGAACATTATGGAAAGAATAGATCATTTCTAAAGGTTGAACTGCTTAAGGATGGGGTACCTGAGAGCTAACACTGAAATAAAAGCCTTTCCCTTTAGGTAAAGAGACCGAGGAAGCCAAAACAATACACACTAGGGCCTGACTAACAACTTTTGGAGGTTTTAATACACTGGGGGGCCCATGAGTGGGGGTCAGAAACAAAACACAGTTTGGCAAAGAATTACAAAAATTTTTATCCAGAGTGTTAAATATTTTAAATCAATTAGCTGTAAGATAGAGTCCAAGGTCCAGTACAGAACTATACTCAGGTCAAAAAGAAGGTCCTAAAATATTTGAGACTTGATCATGGTATCTTGCCAAGTGCCACTCTTGATCCCAATCTAATGTGGGGAGTGGAGAGACTCTTTTCATTAATGTGGAAGCTGGTACTGTGCAGATACAGATGAGATAAGGGAATTAATCAGCCTTGTTTGTTCATGCATTGCACTTAAAGAGACAGGAGCAGAAGCCCTCTATCCTTTACCCAGGGGTGACAAGCAGAGGCAAATGGAAGGCTTTCTCTCAGAATGCCACCTATAGTAGACAAAAAAAAATGTCTACCAACATATTTTCACTGGGGCCAGACCTCTCTGAGGCTACCATCAACCACTGACTAAGCATAGTACAAGAACAAATCCCAGCCGTTTTCTATTAGACACAAGCTTCCTGTAACCTATCTGTCTGGCTTGAACTTTCTTTGAATTGTATAGCTAACCAGGACTCTTCCTAGCTAATCCTACTTCCCTCCTCCCCTCCTCTCCTCTCATAGATATCAGACTTGGATTGTAGTCTGAATGTTCTCTTTGCCCTTATCTATTCCTCCTCCTCCTCCTTCTCCTCCTCCTCCTCCTCCTCCTCCTCTTCTTCTTCTTCTTCTTTTTTTGGTACTGGGGATTGAACTCAGGGGCACTCAGCCACTGAGCCATATCCCCAGCCCTATTTTGTATTTTATTTAGAGGCAGGGTCTCACTGAGTTGCTTAGGGCTTCACTAAACTGCTGAGGCTGGCTTTGAACTCGAAATCCTCCTGCCTCAGTCTCCCAAGCCGCTGGGATTACAGGAATGCACCACTGCACTCAGCCTACCTCTTCCTCTTATCACTCACAAACATACCCCAATTAATTTCATGCACATCAAATCCATCTTGGCATTTACTTCTTAAAGGCTGTGAACAGAACTGATGGCAGGGTCCAAGAAAACAGAGTCTAATGGTGTTTGGGGACTAGATCACTCACCACCGGTGGGCAAAGAGGATACCATTCTGAGTTACATATGGAAACAGATAATTATTTCCACAGGTGCTAATCCAAATGCTGAAGATTTCACCAGTAGTGACCTGGAAGAATGTCTGGTGGAGGGGAATACTTTTTAAGTACAATAATTCTGGCATGAAAAATACAGGTCAATAAAGTTGGCTGGTAATGACTATTTTGTATGGTACCTTATAAAGTGATAATGAGATTCTGGGCCATTAAAAAGCAATTAATGGCTAAGTATAAGCACAAGAGGATCTTGCTGATATCTTATAATGATGTCCTTTTCTCCTTTAGCTTATAGAGATGCTCATATCAAAGGGGACAAACTCAGGGCTTAATAGAGGCCAGAGCTCTCAAGAAAGTTAAATGCTCACCACAGGCAAGTATTTCATGGTCAAGTCAGAGGCCTGGTTTGAAAATTCTGGGTCCTGAAAAATAGGATGGGAATATCTGTATAGATACTTCTAAGATGTTGATTCTATAGATCCTGTTGAACTCACAAATTGCAGAGATAGCCCATCCTCCTTGAGTAAGAGGTAGTACTTTCTTTGGGATAGATGTTAGTGAACCCTCTCCCTCACCATGCAAATGATTTTTCCTTCAGGAGCTGCTCCAACTTTTTTTTTCTGGTACTGGACATTAAACCTAGAAGCACTCTACCGCTAAGCTGATGAACAACAAACCTCACAGAAATGAATAGGTAGCCACACATATCTCACATCTCCAATTCTGTGAACATTATAGAAAGAATAGATCATTTCTAAAGGTTGTACTGCTTAAGGATGGGGTACCTGAGAGCTAACATTGAAATAAAAGCCTTTCCCTTGTGGCTGTAGCCACAACCATTTTTATTTATTTACTTTGTGTTTTGAGCCAGGATCTCATCAAGTTTTCAAGGTTGGCCTAGAACTCATGATCCTTCTATTTCAGCATCCCTAGTGGCTGGGATTACGGGCACATGCCACCACACCTGGCTGCTGTGTCCAATATTATCTCCTGGCTTCTGGGCTAATAACCTCAGTTAAATCCCAGCAAAATCCAACTGGCGATATGCTGAGTTTGATAATAATGGAAAGAGATTATATGCTGAAGGAGCTGCGAGAATTCACTAGAACATAATAGTTTGAGTAACGTGAATACCCCTGGGGCTGGATTTTGAGGTGCTTGATGGAGTAAGTCAGAACATAAGGTTAAATAAACTAGGATTAATTGATGATACTTTGTTGAGAGGTAGCTTTAACACTTTGGCAAGCACTCCAAGGGTAGGGCAAACTCACAGCTAAGGTGGCTCTTAGAAGTCACAGGAGGCAAAAGCCTGTGCTGTGTGTGAAGTAGAAATGTCTGGTTCTCCTAGAAGAGGGTCTAGGAAAGAATAAAGAGGCTGAAGGGATTGTACGTGATGGAACAGATACGTTATGTGAGGTCAGAAATCCCATCAGTGCCTTATGTTCTATAGGGGGCCAAGAAATTCACCATTCACCAAAGCCATCAAGTAAATACTGGTGAGAGGGGCACCCAGCATCACAAGAAGTTCAGCAGTGACTCTCATCTGTAGGGTAGGGCTGAAGATTTGAGAAGTGATCCAAGAGCTGGCCTCATTAATTTCCATGGAGATCATGGGGCCTTGAAGTAATAGAGGGCAGATTGCAGCAATTAACTACCAGAAGTCAGGATGTTGCAATCACCTTAATAACTGGTAAGGTTACAAGAGTAACCAAGAGGGCTTGATATGCAGGGAGTTGTGAAGATGGTTAATAGAACATGGCATGCTTAGGAGGCAAAACAGGCGGGCAGACAATAAAAGTGATGTGTAATATCTACAACCAGAAAAGGGCAAGCATGGGGGAAGAGGATGAGATGATTGCCCTAATAGAAAGTATAAAGGAGCAACAGGGGCCTGGGGTTGTGGCTCACCAGTAGAGTGCTCAAATCGCCTAGCATGTATGAGGCGCTAGGTTTGATCCTCAACACTACATAAAAATAAATAAACAAAATAAGTAAAAGTTTGTGTCCAACTACAAAAAAAAAAAGGAGCAACAAGGAGATTGTTGTGATGACAGAGCACTTCGGCATAATAATTGTTGTCCTAGTTATACAAATTTTGTACTTGTGACAAAATATCATGGAATGATCCACAAACATCAAAAATAAATGAGTGCAGGCCAAAAAAATGGTAAAATCTAAAGATATGTAGTCTAGTTCATTATATTGTGTCAATTTATTTCTTGGTTTGGAGAATGCAATATAGATACAAGAGATGTCACAATTAAGGAATGCTAGGTCATAGGTACATGGGATCTCTGTACGATTTTCGCAATTTCTTGTGAGTCTATTAGTATTTCTAAAGTTACATAAAAGGAGATTTAGATCAAAGTTCAAATCTCAGGCATATTAGTTTAAAAAATAATGGTAACCCTCAGGCTAGAAACAGCAATCTGTGTACTTGTAGTTTGTTATGAAGCAATAGTTACCTGAAACACAGAGGAATTATGAAATTCCATTTTCATGCAGAACAACAACCCGGTGTATTTGGGGTCCTAATCAAGAAAGACGTCACAAATAGTTGAAACCCTGTTGTTTTGTTATTGAGATATGTACAACAAGATTGTTTTTCATAGGTCAAGCAAGAAAGGCCCATGCCAGGGGCTGGGGTTGTGGCTCAGTGGTAGAGTGCTTGCCTAGCATGTGTGAGGCACTGGGTTTCATCCACAGCACCACATAAAAAAATTAAATTAAAAAAAGAAAGCCCCATGACAAAACTTGTTGCTTAGAAGCAACTTGGAAGAAAATCCCATGAACAATGGTGATTCACTCTTTTAAAAAATGCTGCAACATACATGACCAGTAAAACTCCACATCATGTACAACCACAAGAATGGGATCCTAATTGGGATAAATTATACTCCATGTATGCTTAATATGTCAAAACATACTCTATTGTCATGTATATCTAAAAAGAACAAATTTTTAAAAATACTGCATCACCAACCATTTTCTGTTTGCTTTCCATCAAATCAGTATGATCCAACATCCACTTATATGGAAAATTCCAAAAAAACCTGGAAGTTTCTAGTTCAATTCAGGGAAACAGAATGGTACCTAGGAAGAAAAGAAAGAGCCCTAGCTCTATCTGGGAACTGTTGGATCCTCTGTTGAGACTTGAAGGCTATTTCATGAAGGAAAGGACAGACAAGAGAATCTTGATCTCGTCAAAATCATCTCATGGCATGAAGAGCAGAAGTGAAGGGCCCTGATTTTTGTGTGCACTGTTTCAGTTTAGAAATGCCAAAGAAATGTTTTCTGGCCTGGTAGACAGCTGTATAATTGTGTGAGAGCCTTAGTTTGAATAAGAAACAGAAGAGTTTGAAAAAGAAGAAATTTTAAGGGGTCACGTTTGGGAACAAGTATAAAATTTTAAATTAGTCTAAAATAAAATGTTTCTGATCAATAATATATCGTCCTTCAGTAAATCTGAATGACACTGAGTTCGATTTTCAATGACTTTATGAGTCTAGATATGCCTCAGGCTTTGGGGGATTTGTTTCCTTGTTGTGATTCTTCAGATTTTTGTTTTCATTTCAATTCCATTTTAAAATAAGTAATCTTACTCTGTTTGGGCTTTAAAGATTTCATAAGCCTTTCTACATTCGCAAATGGGCTGAAAACAAATATCTTCCAACAGCAGTTTCTACTTTTAGTAACTATTTTATGTTACTGTTCTGGCCACATTTTGTGAATTTTAGAGGTTATTTTAAATGTTTCAATGGTTTTGCATTGTATGTTTCTTTCCTACTCAATAAGCTTTTCATTTGCTCAGTTTTTATCAGACTCAGATATTATTTTGAAACCATATGCTTTTGTATCAAAATTGAGGATGTGAATGTTTCTAACTTTCCATTTTTATGTCTGATTAAATTTTATTCCTGTAGGGCATTTTCTAAACTTTTAAAGAATTATATATTTGTATGTTTTTCAGAATTTGTGGTGTGATTTATCTTTAATTTTTATATTTTAAATATAATTTATATAAATGAATTATTCCTGCTCTGTTTGACAGTGTTTTGTGAAATTTCCAATTGCAAATTGGTTTAAAATGCATGCTTCCAATCATTAGTTCTTTTTTTCCATTTTTATTGTAAGAACCCTTAACAAGAAATCTATCCTTTTAATAATTTCTTTGGGGCAGGGGGTACCGGAGATTGAACTCAGGGGCACTCGACCACTGAGCCACATCCCCAGCCCTATTTTGTATTTTATTTAGAGACAGGGTCTCACTGAGTTGCTTAGGGCCTCACTTATTGCTGAGCCTGGCTCAGAACAGACAATCCTCTTGCCTCAGCCTTATGAGCCACTGGGATTATAGGCATGTGCCATTATTTCTGGTTTAAAAATTTCTTAAGTTTACAATATAGTGCTGCTAATTTTGGGTACAATGTTATACAGCAAATTTTTAAAATTTATTCATCTTGTATTACTGGAATTTATAACCACTGACTACCATTTCCCCTTTTGCTCCAGCCTCTGGCAACAACACTACCCTCTGCTTCTATAAGTTTGACTATTTCAGGTTCCATACATAAGTGGAATCATGTAGTATTTGTCCTTCTTTAACTGGCTCATTTCATGACCATATGTCCTCAAGCTTCATCCATGTTGTTAAACACACCAGGATTTCCTTTTTTGTTTTTTGAATGCTAAGTAATATCCTTTTGTATGTGTACACTGCATTTTCTCTATCCATTTATCCTCCATGGAAATTTATTTGTTCCACAACTTGGCTACTGTGAATGGTACCTCAATGAACATGGGTGTGAGGAGAATCTTTTTGAGATACTTTAATTTTTTGAATAAATACCAAGAAGTGGGATTCCATCATATGATAGCTTGATATTTAGTTTTTTTTGAGGAACTTTCCAACTGTTTTCCACAAAGGCTATGCCAGTTTTCACTCTAATCAAATGTATACAAGGGTTCCCATTTTTTCACATCCTTTTCAGCATTTCTTATCTCTTTGACAATGGTCATACTAACAGGTACAAGGTAATGCCATTGTGGTTTTGATTTGCATTTCCCTGATGTTTAGTGATGTTCAGCACCTGTTGGCCATTTGTATGTCTTTTTTGAGAAACAGCTATCCAAGTCCTCTGCTGATTTTTATTCGGGTTATTCATTTTTTGTTTATCTGTTTTGAGTTGTATGATTTTCTTATATATCTTGGATATTAACTCCAAAATATCTGGTTTGAAAATATTTTCTCCCATTCCAAATGTTGCCTTTCTACACTGCTGATTGTTTCATTTGCTGTGTATAATCTTCACTTTTGATAATGTAAGTAGATGTTACAAAAATCATGAGTTGAACTATTCATACTAAACAGATTATGACACATTTTTATCAACAATGAGTACAGGCTATTCTCTTCTCTCTTTATTGTTTTGTTTCTTTCTTTACCCCAAATTCCCACTCTCATTCCTCTCTCTCCCCCATAGACAAACACCCTAATTGTACTTGAAATATGCCCTGGATTTGTTTGTATCTTTAAAAATACGTAATGTTACTTGATGTTGTAACTTTATAATACACTTTTTCCCTGAAAACTCATTTTTCAAATTTTAGTTTCTTTCTCAGACAGTAATATTCATTTTACATATCTAGCATTTTTATATTTTTGATGGTCTGTGTAACTCACATCAAGGCAGGTTTTATTCAACATAATGTTTCTCAATCCAATGACATTACATTGCATCTATTTGCTTTGCTTTCAAAATTGCAGCTTTTATCTAATTTGGCCTGTTTCATATCATGAAAGGCCATTCTCATAGTGTCAGGGTCAGGAATGAGTACCTCTATTTGGACACAGAATGGCTGATGGTGAAATCTGAAATTGGCTTGCTAAACATTGCTTCTAACCCCTGTGTAGTGCGCCTTCCTTTATGACTGAGGCTGAAAAGCTAAAACACCCATTACTCCTCTGAAACAAGGGAACAGATGTGATTTAGGTTCTGCTAATCAGGTATACTCATGTGAAAATTACTTTTCAAAATATAGTCAAGTGGGGAGAGAGGTGGTAATAGGAAAGGACTCCATTTTGTTGCTGTGAATCTAGCAGACACAGGGTGGTTCTGGAACAATGGATATAATGGAAATTTCCATTTCTCAGCATCACAGCTAAGGTAGCATGTTCCTACAGCCAACTACTGAGATGGCAGATTATTTTATGCCAGGATTTGGGATAAGATGGTTTGTTCCTGAACCCACCTATCCAGAAAGAAATTTCCTGATTTACCAGCTTCCTGACTGTGACAGAGGTATTGGTCTTCCTGGTGATGTTTGTTTTATTGGGCTAGTAGTCAGTTTCTCCTTTGGTCCTTACAATGATTTTGTAAGCACCTTATTACCTATTTTAAATTTGCATCCTGTTAAAATAGCTAGAATGCTTTCTCTTACATGAAACTGAACTTTAATACACATACTGACCAAAATAAAGTTCTTCCTATAAGAACACACTTCACCAGGGCCAGAAGACCAATGTTGTTTCAGACAACTACCCATAACAACTCGTTCTTAGGAATCATTAAAGCCTATTAGGTATAGTCTCTTTTATGCCCTGCCAGTCCCAGATAAGTGACCAAAAGAAAGTAGTCCATTATATGTTGTTGGAACATATATGTCCATTATGTGTTGTTGGAACTCTTTTCCCTGGGCAATTAGAACCCCTTATCCTCAATGGAATATATTTTTTAGTTGCTGGAAGCGAATCTCCTCTTTCAGAAAAAAAAATTGACATAATAGATTAATGTCTCACTCTTTTTTTGCCTAGAACTCTTGACACCTGAGGCTTAGATAGAAATGGGAGGAAATTAGGGGAGAAGAGTAGGATCTGAAGATCATCTTTAACAGGCCATTGGATGAAAAAAGAGCAAGAACTAAGTTTCCAAGGCACCAGGGCTAAGAGCTTCTCCAGGAGATTCTCCCCATTTCACTGGGCCTGCTGGAATTTCATCAAGCTCGGGAAGAGTCAGCTTTCTGAGCCTCTTCAGAGTGACCAAGGTAATTGGCTCATAGGCCCCTGCTTCCTTCTTACTTTGTATCTGTATCCCAATCCACCCCACCCACCAACTTAGGCTGTTGTCTCATCAAAAAGAGAGTTCAAAAGGCAAACTTCTAGATAGAATGCTTGTAAATACCATGATTCCAGATGTTATCTAAAGACCTGATAGATTTGGAAGCCTTGGATAGCCCAAAGGACAGTTCACAGAAGGTGCTAAGCCATGCAGATGAGGCACAACTACATATACTGTAGCTCCACCGAATTCAGTCGTAACCAGCCCTTCCCCACCTCAGCATGCATAACATATACAACTGCTTTTTTAATTACCTTCCTGTATTTCATATGTTTTACTTATCCAGACTCATACCCATGTTTTATCTATGGTCTGAATTTTCTACCTTCTGACTTTATTTCCTACGCTCCTGTTAACCACTTACTATTAACACTGTCTTTTCCAACCAATAAATTCCTAAACAAACCCCTTTTGGGCAGAGTTGTGGATTATCTTGCCTGTTCCCTTTCCTAGAAGGCAACACTGATGGGACCTGACCCAGTTGGACCTGAGAACTTGGCAAACAATACCCTCCACCATCACCCTAGGAATTGTTATTTTTGTATAGTTTTCTGAAATGTCTTCAAAGTTGGAGGGTTTGGAAAGGCAAAATGTATTCCAAGGTCATGCTCTGTGTATGAGACAGAAGATAAATTGGAAAAAATCCCAGATACCTCTGTAATGTAATGCACTAGCTGCTATAATAGTTCACCAATACACAATTTTAGTGACAACACAATAGAAGCTTAATTATTGATCCATAAAACCAATAGTGATATTTTTTGCCTGAGGTGGCCTCCTTTTATCTTGTGACCTTACTTTTCTCCAGATTCCCACTATTCCCCTCCATTTAGCTGGAAGATGGGGAAAGAGTCCATGGCAATGTTGTAACTTTCATGCCCCACTAATAAGTCCTAATCACCCAAATGGAGAAGTGGGAGAAGTGCTCAGATCAGTAATCTCTGACTGGGCAACAGCTCCTAGCAACCATTCCACACCATGGAAACAGAGCATGAATCTTAGGTGGTCACTGAGCCATAATAGGCACACCTTATTCCTTTTCAAACAATCAGCTTCCAAAGAAATCATAGTAGGAAATAAAAGTTAGAATTTTATCAAAAGACAGTAAGACAATATTTCCTGAAAATAAATTAGAAACAAACTCTTTTAGTATCTGAAAATTGGCCCAAAATGTAAAAGTGGACTTGAGAAGTCTTAACACTTTTTCATGGTGCATAAAATTATCATCCTCACCCTTCACCAATGTTTAAATAATTGGACACATAGGCTTAAAGGTAAAAATATATACTAAGGGTATATGTCTGTGAGCTCTTTTTTGATACATAAAAATATTTGAAATACTCAATATTTGAAAAACACTGGTATTATAGACAGAATATTTGTATGCCCCAACTCCAAATTTATACATTGAAATCCTAACTCCTAATGTGAGGGCATTAGAAGATGAAGCCTTTGGGAGCTACTTAAGTCATGTGAGTTAGGACCTTCATGAACTAGATCAGTGCCCTTATAAAATGGACCCCAGAGGGTTCTGTTTTCTGCCCCTTGAGAATATAAGAAGACAATCATCTGTACACTAGAGAGTGACCCCTCATCAGACACAGGATTTGCTGGCAACTTTCTAGCCTCTGAAAGTGCAGAAAATAAATGTTTGTTGTTTAAGCTCTTTGGAGATTTATTTATAGCAGCCTGAACAGACTAAGATGATTAATAATGAAATAATTGTTGTTCTGGGTTTTTAGACAAAAATATGGTTTTTCCTGCTTATAAGATACTCTTCTGGATCTAGCAGTAGGGGTCTACCTCTCCTGGGTAGCATTTATGGGGAACATGAAGCCCAAGTATATTTTGGATGGTCAGAATGAGGGAGAGTTCCCAGAGACTGGAAGCTCACATTAAAGAAAACTCCATCTGGGTCCTTCCCATACCTGTCTATCCTGTGGTCCCCTCAAGTGTAGTAAATACTCTTTACCCTCACCTAACTGGTAAATGATGAACACTAGATCTTTTCATGCAAAGATATCTCTTCATTTACAAAAAAATTAGTGTATATAAGCCACATGTCTGCTCTCCTGAGCCATGGACTCTGTTTTCTCCATATTTAAACCTTGAAACAAAATTTTGTTTCATTCCCATTAAATAGTGAGCATTATAAAATTAAATGAATATTTCCTAGGGGGAGATGTGTTAGAGGGCTTTCTGCATAGAATTTATCTAGAAAAATCCCCATTAGACCGTATTTCTTATTACAAGTCCTTCTTTCCAGGCTCCAGTGATCAAAACACCCTCCTCCCTACCACCTGCACCATTTCTCAGACAGCTTTCCACTTTACTTGGCTTTAGTCTTTCCCTCAGTTATCTTACCCAGGTCCTCTCAATATCTCTATTTGCTCTTTCTGGAACACTTTAGCCTCTTCCGGTTTCTACCTCCAAATTTGCTTACTCCCCATGCTACTGAAAATTCCCTTCAGAACTGCAACAGGCAATTAATTAGATTGGGGTTCATGACTTTGTACCTAACCCCTCCCCTCCTTCAAGAATCCATCTATTAACAGAGCTTACCCTCCTTAGAAATTTTAGGGGATTATATATCTAACATTCTTTTCTGCTACCTGTACAACATAAATATCATAGCATTTTTCACCTTATTTGTAGGGGAGACACTATGTTTTGGGGTGTTGTATTTGTAGAAGCCAATCACTTGGACACTGTCAGATAGGGAGTAGAGAGTAAATATAAATTAAGGATCAAGTGTAATGCAAAAGACATACAAAATATTTTCACTGAAAGCCTGTAAAAGTACCTGCTCTTGTGAATGAGCATCACTGACACTTGAAACTGATTAGTCCATAAGGGAATTTAAACATATCGAGTTTCTTTGTATATTCCAGCTGTCACAATTGGACAACTACAGTGAAGCTATGTTAGGTGAAATAGCTTTACAGTGGCACACATTCATTTAAAGAATGATTCATTTTTAAATGAGTTGGTGACAAACATAAAAATACTAAACTCAGTACTAATACTAATAAAATTTGGAACACCAAGAATATGAACGACTATGACAAGAGCAGTATGTTTGAGTTGGGTCATGTAAAAGAAATAAAAGAATAAAACTTTGGAAGAAGTTATTTCCTCAAGTGGGATTTTAACTTCAGTAATTCTTAGCTCCTGCAAAGGTCAAGGGTTCTGATCTCAGGGCAGAAAGAGCACAGGTGCCAGACAACAGAGGTGTGGGCTGGGTCTGCACAACAGATTTTCTCAGACATATTATCTCAAGTGCAAAAAAATCAAAGGACAGAAGAACAGCACTGTGAACTGACCTCTCTAAACTGCTGTAAAATCAAAGGCTTTTTGGAAAAGATCACCAATGAGAAAAACCAGTAGAGCTTCCCCTAGGAAGGGATTAGTTCTGCCCTAGAGCAGGCTCCAACAGGCTTAGAGCCAACTGTGGGCAGCTTGTTCCAACTGCACATTCCATTCAATGACGTAATGTTGGCAGCTTGACCTTGGCAATAGTATGAGCATTTACACCATGGGAAGAGGCAAATTATTTAAATCAGGATTTTTCTGCCCCTCAGAGCTGTTTATCAACATAACACTACCCCTAGGTATGTGTTTATCTAGGGAGGAGACAGGCCTACCCCCATGAAATCCATTTCAAATGCACAGTACTTAGCAACCCATTATCTGGGGTGGACATCTATTGATAATTTCTGTTTGCAGCATCCCTACTTTTATTCTGGTCATAGCACCCCCAGTTCTTTTTGTTGGTCCTGTTGGTTTATTTATAAATTTCTATTTTACTCTATGGATTTGCAGTGGGCCCACTCATACTATGCATAAAGGAAAGTAGGCCACAACCATACAAATTAAATCCAAACTGACTGCTTCATCAGAGCAGTTTGTTAAATAACAAGGAAAGTTATGGCTCTCCTATCTCCCATCAACCTTATTAGTATAGGTTATAGTTACTGAGCACCTACTCTGTGCAGGTGCTCTAAATGAATTTTCTCCTTCAAGTCTTACAACCACTTAGAAATTGAGTATTATCATCCTCCCCACACACACTTCATATAAGGGAAACTGAGACTCTGACTGCTAAGTCAGTGGCTAAAGGACACACCAAGCCAGAGCCTGAGCCAAACTTTGAACCCAGGTCTGTGTAAAGACCATGTTCATAACCACTCCACTGTTCTGCTCTCAACACATTTATCAGGCATCTTGTAATAAACAGTGCTTTGTGGGAAGACAGAAAGTGATTTGGGGACTGCCATCCTCCTTTGCCCAGCCTCAGACTCATTATACTTCAGACAGCGTGTGGCGCGAGGGCTGAGGAAAAAAAGCCAGCTGACGCGTGGGATTGCCAAGCAACAGCTTATGAAACGAATTCAAACCATGGCAACCAAACACTGCGGACCCAGCAATAGCCTCATTTCATTTACAAGAGTAAGAGGAGGGCTTTGTCAACAACTGATGAGATAAATAAGACTACTGGCTACGAAAGTACATGGAATTGTCATTACCATCATTATCACCATCATCATCATCATCATCATTATTTTAAAGCACACAATACCAATTAATCCATGAAAATCATTCCTCTTTAAAAAAAACAATTATTATATGCCACATATAAACTGTGTACACACATATTCTTGGAAAATGTGTATCTCTGATATCCCAAATCTTAACTGATTGCCCTTTAACAGAGCTATTCATTTGGGGGGAGAGGAAGAGAACTAACACATTAATATGTCTCATTTAAAAATCAATTTATTTACAATGAACCTTCTAATTAATTCCTCACAATAACACTGTGTGCTCGGTATTGCTTTTTCCACTCCACAGGCAAGGAAAGTATGATGTGGGGGTTGTAAATGAGTTTTCATGGGGTCCACATTTAATAAAGCACAGATTCAGAACTCCCTCCTGCTAAATCTCTTGAGTCCAGACCCCTTTGAGAATCTGATCACACTGCAGTTCCTCTCCCTTGGAAAAATGCACCAAAAAACACCTGGTACACTGTGGTTTGCCTGTAATTCAGTGGGATTCGTGGTTCCCCATGATGTGCATCCATGCAACTCAGCTGGCGGAACAATATCTGGTTGCTTTTAAGCACAATACACAGTGCTTTTAGGGTATTTTTTTTCCTTTGGGTGTTATAGGAAAGCCTTCCCAAAATTCAGAGGGTTGTTAAGCTAGAAGCCATGGAGTGTTAATAGTTGCAGGCAGAAAGGATTGGACATTACAGAATTGTTAACAATTTTGATCGGCTCCAATTTTAATCCTTCAGAATTTAATTTTGACCTCATCCTTTGCTCAATGCATTGGCTAGGTACCCTTCCACCAGAAATGGAAAAGCTTGTTGTTTCTCAGTGAACAGCTGACCCCAGAGCAAATGGCTGTGTCTCCAAATGTGTTAGGCCATTTTGTTTATTTATGATCTGGACATTGTCCCCTTGCTGTCCGGAGACCTTATGACTGTTTCTGTAATGGGAGGAATGGGATCTTCACATGACAGTCAAGCCAGCAGGGCACTGTCTTTTTTTTTTTCTCAGAGGACCTAACTTGTTATGTTAAGGTCCCTCACCAGAAAAACTCAAGTTTTTAATAAAACAATATAGGCTGGGCATAGTGGCACAAATCTGTAATCCCAGCAGTTGGGAGGAGAAGGCAAGAGGGTTGCAAGCTCAAAACCACACTCAACAACATAGCAAGGCTCTAAGCCACTTAAAAAACCTGTGTCAAAATTGAAAATAAGTAAATAAATAGGGCTGGGGATGTGGCTCAGTGGTTAAGCCCCTCTGGTTTCAATCCCTGCTACCAATAAATAAATAAATAGCACAATACAGGCCTCTGGATTGCAACTCTTCCTACCCCATAGTTGGTACCCAGCTCTCCATGAATGGCACAGATTCTCTTTTGTTCTCTTTATCCCAAGGCCCAGACTGAAAAACTAACTTAGTGGTATTTTTGGCCCTCTAGGACATATCATGGAGATATTTGGAGATAGAAAGGAATCCAAATCCAGTTGGGGAGTGGGGAGAGGAGTGAAGAGGGAGGAGGAGAGAGAAGGAGAAAGGAAGAGAAAGAAGGATTAAAAGAAAGGGAGGGAGAGAGAGGGAGAGGCAATGAGATTCTTCTCAAGGCTTCAATGCAGTCTGAAATGTAGATTCAGTCCCTTGGCCTTGAATGTCATCAGTTTCCCTTTGCGTCCCTATCAACACTCCATGCAGTATGTGGGAATTCTATTTGGTCTGGAATGGCTAGAAGTCCCTTGGACAGGCCACATATTTTTCTATGCCTCTCAGTAAGCCAGAAGTCCTTACCTTTTGGTATTTCAAAGACCTAAGATCCTCCAACTCAAAAAGCCTTTCTTTCAGTTCTATTTTCTCAGTGTAAATTTTCTAAAATCTCTTTGTAATTCAAAAGCTTATCTTGGACTCCTTGATTGATTTGCATTTCTGCTGAAATAACTCTACTCTCAGTCAGGAGCCTTGGACCTGCTGTGACGGCAACAGGGCCAGGAGTACGGGGGCAAGTTGGAACTGGGGGTGAAAAACAAAAGTTAATAATTCACAATATCATGCTTTCACAAGAAGAGGAATAAGTTTGTCAATAAAGAGAGAAAAGTTCAACAGAGACAAAGGTAGATCCTAAAAGTGAGCCTTTACTCTTCTCTTATTTTTCCCCAAGCAAACTCCATATAGAAATAGCATATTTTAGGGGTTTTGTTTTATTTTAGGGAGTTGTTGTTGTTTTGGTTCTGTTTTGTTTTGTTGTTTTATGTTCCAGCTCCTAGCAATCTAACCATTCTTATCTGGAAGATATTATCTTCTTACGTATGCCTTATACCTATTCTCTCAAATAAATCTAAGAGATAATATGGTTGCACATAAAAGCAGATGAGAAAGAGAATCACAGAAAATAATTTGCTCTTGGTACACAGTGAAGAATTTTAAATGTAGTCTATTTTCTGACAAAGACCTATGCTAATAATCATCACGACCTAAAAGTTTCCCTTGGCCTTGACTCCGTTCAGGGTGGAAGGGGAAAGAGACAGTCCTGCCCTATCCTAAGGTTAGAGTGTACATGTCATACTAGAATCTGGAGTAGGCATCTTTGTGGGTTGGGTCTTGGGTCCAGTTGTCTAAATTCCAAGACAATATGAGCACCAAAGGGGTTACATACTATTGGAATGGATGTTATCACCTATCACTCCTGATGTCATCTTCCTTTGATATGCATGGGTGTGCAGAAGAGGTACCAGCAGCCCTGAGACTGTTGTTTTTAGAAAGGCATGCTTTTAAGGCTAGCCCATGGCTGGTATCTGGGAAACTTGGCCCTTATTGTAGGCGGAATACTGGTCCCTCAAAAATGTCTGCATCTTAATCTCTGGTACCTATGGATATATTACTTTACACTGTAAACATGTTTTTGAAGATGTGATTAAACCTAGTGGCTTTGAGGTATTAGGATTATCCCAGATTATCTGGGTGGGCCTAATTTTACCACATGAGTCCTTAAAAGTAAGAAAACTTTTTTCAGCTGTGGACTTGAGGACTCAATTCATTGTCCTGGCTTTAAAGATGGAGGAGTATCCACAAGCTAAGGAATGCAGTGGTCTCTAGAAGCTGGGAATGGTCCTGAATTTATTGCTAATAAAAAAATAGACTGGTGGGCTGGGGTTGTGGATCAGTGGTAGAGTGCTCACCTCGCACGTGTGAGGGCCTGGATTTGATCCTCAGCACCACATTAAAATAAATAAATAAATAAATAAATAAAGGTATTGTGTCCAACTAAACTACAACTAAAAATATTTTTAAAAAAGATTGGTAACAACCTTGGACACTAAATAAACTTCCTTTTGCAAAAACATTGCCCATTTATTATGTTTTTATTCCTGGGGAAGAGTGTGTCTCCTCATAGCAGGGAGAGAAGAGAAGAAGGCCTATGCAAGGACTTCTCTGGACTCTGTGTTATTTTTTCCTCATTGATCTTATTGTATATCCTTTTGCTGTAAAAATCTCAGCCATGGGTACAGCTATATATTGAATCCTGTGAGTCTTTCTAGCAAATTCACAGAACATGTGGGTGGTCTTGGAGCCCCCTAAATGATGAGACATCACAGCCCACATTTCAAGTGGCCAGGAAGTTCCAAAGTGCTTCAGTAGGTGTGATCTGAAGCAAGTCTTTACATTTCATGTCTCACTTGGGGTTAGTGACAAAGGCTTGGAGCCAGGCCATGACTGACTTCCTTGTTGCTATGCAACAGTAGTATCTTCTAGAGAAGAAGCAGGGTGCAAACAGGAATTGCCATGTTGTACCACAGCAGAGGCACACCTGCTCCCTCTGGTGGTCTTTCAACAATGGTAACCAGAAATGGAAATGGGAACTCATCCTCATTGATGAGAAGCAAATGTCAAGGCCACTGGCTGAGTCATCCACTGAATGTAAAAGTTCAGTTCCAATAGGCCTTCAGACCCAGCAAGGCCACTTTTTGGAATGTTTGACCTATTCCTCATGGAAATATGTCCTGAGTGCAGTACTGTATCTAGAAAATAACTGGTTGGACAATAGAATCTGGTGGCATGCACTTAACTGTTCTGTCCCTCAGAATGGAGACACTGAATGTAGATGGAGTCGCCTTCTGAAGGGGAGTCAGAAAACCTATGAGAAGATGTTGTATGCTATGAGTGAAACTCTCTTTTGATCCCCCTTATATAACACCCCTCCGAAAACAAAAACAGTATCTCTTAGGTATCTCCTGAGATGAGGAGCCCAAAGTGTCAGTAGGAATTTAACATAAGGTAAGTGACCAGCTAAATTGGTTCAATCATTCCATCATTCCTTCATTTATGTAGTAAGGCAATGAGCTAGCTGCTATGGAGTACAGTAGCAAACCAGTCAGTCATGGTCCCTATTCCCATGGAGTTCCCAGTCCAAAAAAAAAAAAAAAACCCCTCCTACCTGGTCTCACCATGCCTGTCCTGTGAATAACCCATATGGA